>NC_133343.1:25704153-26037486 GCF_030506205.2 Paramisgurnus dabryanus | reverse complement strand
TGACACAGCACTAAATGTGGTCCCTTTCAAACCGTTAAAAGTATAGGCTACTCGTTAAAATATTATTACTGCAGTAAAATAGTTTATTTTGATTAAAATTATCCAGCGATCGTGGCACCATAAAGTTTTTTTTTACAGAAGCCTGCAATTACTTTTCATGCGATTATAACGTCTTCACGTATTAACATTATTTGCGAGGTACATTTGCAAATGATTCATAAAGTCATACCTCTGCAGTTGTTTAATCGATTGTGTTTTAGAAGTACATATATGCTCAAACTCTTATGACAGCATGTTCCAGACGGATACCATTAAATATATTGATCTAATTTCCAGAATCTCACATTTATATTTCTCTAAGAGAGAGAAAGAGAGACTGGGTATAACAAATAAAAAGGTATACAAAAATTGTAACAGTTACCTTCATTCGTTTTTCTTACCTTTTATTTCCTCAAAATAAAAAAGAAACATTGTAGCCTACTGTCAGCAGAGTAGAGAAAAAAAATTTCACACAGAAAAATAAATGAAATATGACATCTGTCATTATTTGCAAAATTTTCAAAGGGCTATTACCAGAATTCTGACCGCAATACTGTATTTTATTTAATAAACACAAATGTTCAGGTTAATTAAAAGGAAACATGAAAATTGCATCTATTGCAGTAAATGTATTTTCGGGAGGGGGGGGTGTTGACGTGGGGACCCACCCACTTTTCATTTGCTTCCGACGCCCATGATGGCGGAAGAACATTTCGTTTGCAGCACTTCTACCTCGGGTTCAGTAATATTGACGGTCAAAGTGCTGCAAACTAAGTGCTCTCCGACATAACAAATCGCCAACTTTTAATTGGGCCACAATACTTAGACGTGTAACTACTCATGTAACAGTCTTTAAATAGGGAAAACATGGAAGTGTTTGGTGGCTTATAAATTCATCTGTTTGGATCCTAAGGAATGAATGGGGCTAGGCTAAATGCTAAAACATTCACAAGGCACTGTACAAAGAATAAGTGCACGCATTGAATAAAGATAGGTATGTATTAATTTACCTAAGTTAAGGTAAGAACATAGTAATTTATTGAAAAATGGTGGTGTTTTCCTTTAAGCACCGTCTGTGAAACCGTGGGAATAACACAATAACTACACTGCCCTATAAAGCCAAAGAGCAGTAACTACGCTTTTGGTCAAAATTTAGTTAATGGTTGAAATGGGCATTGTGAGATCTGTTGTGTCTTGTGACAAAGTCTCCTGGTTTAATTTTGTCCCATTTCAGAGTTACATGTTTGACTGACTGGTGTACAAAACTTTTATTTGTGAATTTTTATTTGGGCATTTTTTTTTTGTTTAGCCTTTGTAGGGCAGTACAGTCTTACAGAGTTTATGGATAAAGGTCAAAGGTAATTGCCCCATGGCACTTTGATATAACACACTAAAGGGTTAACTGGCTTTCCAAACTCAACTTATCTCACACATCTTTTAAGTAAGTGAGATCAGTTGGACATGTTTAAAGTTTGTCTTTCAATAAAATGGTATTTTTCAACTTAAAAAAAAAATCTTTTTTTTGTATTTGTAGGTCATTACTTGCCAAAGACGTACAGATATGCTACAACTTTATTTAAAAATTCAAGATATGATATGAACAGGATGTGTATAATTCCTCAATCACTTCAAGCTCACCTTCACAGCCATAATTTTTGACATAGTAAAAACGATCAAATTAAAATCAGTCACAACAATGCAAGATTCCTCTTACATGTCGACAATCTATTTATTGGTTCATCGTATTTACAAAAGTGCATTGATAATAGTGGGGTTTCCAACATTTGCCTCTTTTTCACAAATATTTAGTTTATAAAGACAACATTACAATAATCTACCATAAAAAGCATGCCTTTGCTTCTTGCAGTTTAAAGTACGCTGTCTTTGTTCAATCTAGTTCCAGGTAAGCACACCCGGTATACTGTTTAGCTTGAGGGACAGATACACTGCACAAGGCACTTTAACTTCACCTTCTCTCTCTCTCTCTTTCTCAGCTCAAGAACAGACATCGCTGAGCTAAATATAAACTACATTTTAACCAGCATCCTCTTGAACTCAACTTTTGTAAAAATCTTTCTGCCGAGCTCTTTATTTACTAAACAGCTCCTCGTATATAACAGATATTATCAGGAGGCATTTTGGGGGGAAAAGACAAAAATAGAAAGAAAAAAAAGCAAAAGTCCAAAAAAATATTATATGCTCACAAGAGCAAAATCTGACAGATTGGAGGAAAAAGGTTTGGTTTATTCAAGATTTTTCCCAGCTCTTTTTTTTAAATACATTTGTTCAAAGATCCTGTGGAGGCCGCTGGAGCAAGTGGGACAGAATGCATTGCGGTCATCTGACGGCACGCTTTAAGGGGTGGAGGAAATCGTTCTGCAGGCTAGCGTCTTTTAGCGACTGATTTATCGTTGAGATGACCGATGCATTTGGGAAGAGGAGCTGCTAAGTAATTATGGGGTCAGACAGGCAGAGCAGTGTGATGGGAGCGGGATGAAGAACTGTACAGTTTCACAAAGTGAGCAGGATGTGGTACGCGAGTAAGATGGCAGCGGATAAACTTGGGCCCGTTGATGACTCTTCAGCTTCTTCTTGATTTTGAGTGTTGGATTAGCCACTGAAGTGTGATGTCTATGGGTCAGAAGACATAAAGGTGAGATATAATAAAAGCATTCGGCAATAGGGCAGGTAAGGCAAATGCTAAAGGTTTATTATATTGGTATACACAGGCCTTATCATTAGAATCAAGAGTTACCAATGTTATCTTTTTCTTTGCAGGAAATAGAGTAGCAGCAGATCTCCCTGTCTTGAATAGCAGCCAAGTTCCTATAGAAAAACAGAAGTACAAATTAAGTGATGTATACATTTCATTTTCCAACACAGACAAACAGAGATGTAAACACAAGCTAACCTAGCAACTAAAGCTTGGTAGAAATAGCTTAAAGCCATTTTTAATGATGACCAATAGATGGCAGTCATTCTTACAAACTCTTTACCACAAAACCTTTCCATATCATCCAGCAGACAGATGACTAAACTGTTGTAGACCTAACTCATCTCATTCTTACAATTCTTCAAAACTAATTCTTGACTCTGAAAGATAAAATCAGATGTACGAGCCGGTGTACTATAATCAAAACCACAAATATGCAACAACAATCCTTCGAAGGAATTAAACACAACTGCAAACAGATAATCTCTATAAACAAAGCCAGCAGTGTGTTCTTCCAATCTTAATTATATTTAGATAGAAAAGCAATCTTATTAGCATCATATGATCCGGCAGAGTTATCTGAAAAGAGAATAAATACAAAATTGAAAAATCATCACATCTACAGCATGCACGGTACGAAGTTACTCACATTTTTTCAATTAGCTGTTTCTCATCCAATGCATTTGGTAGATCTCTCTTATTTCCGAGCACCAACACCTAAAATAAAACGACATAGGAAGTGACATAGGTAAGATAAGAAAACAGCAGCGTGCAAAAAAAACAAGCAATGCTTACGGGGATTCCTTGTAACTGTGGCTTGTCTAAGAGATTGTGCAACTCGTTTCTGGAGGCTTCAACCTTTTCCCGGTCAGCTGCGTCCACCATGTAACTTTAAAAATAAAAAAGAAATTAAACATTGTCAATTGCATTACTTTGAAATAGGGATGCTAAACAATTAATCGCGATTAATTGTTAGCAGAATAAAAGTTTTTGTTTACATCACATATGTGTGTAAACTGTGTATAATAAATATGTATATATATATATATAAATATGAACACATTCATGTATAATTTTAAGAAGAAAAAAAAATTATATATTAAGTATTTATATTTATATATAATATAAATTATACATAAATATACAAATGTATATACACATGTAAACATTTCTAAAACATATACATGCATGTGTGTACATTTATTTATACAAAGTTATTATACACAGTTCACACACATATATGATGTAAACAAAAACTTTTATTCTGCTAACGATTAATCGCGATTAATCGTTAAGCATCCCTACTTTGAAACTATATTTCTAGTTCCCAGACATATACTTACACTATTGCATTCACTCCACGACAGTATCTCTCCCACATGCTCCTAAACCTTGGTTGACCCCCTATATCCCAAATCTGCATAATGACATCAGATTAGCATATCAATATTTACATATAACCTGGCACATTGTAATACTTCAGAATCCTATGTTTAAATTGATATAATTGTTAAAAAGCACTGGACCTTGATGGTGACGTTGCCTTTTGTGACCTTCCTCATGTTAAAACCGACAGTTGGAATCATGTCTTCACTGAACTGGCCCGACTAGAAGGGAAGAAAAAGAAATAAATTATAAAAACTCATTTGTATCTGATTTTTTCCCCAAAATGAATCAGTTGATCTAGCTGGTTTTAATTCATTTCTTTCACAAATTAATTATATTGAAAAAGTGGCCAGGATATTTCCCCCCATTTTTGTTCAATAGCATTAACAAGTGAAAGAAGACTGAATCAAAATTATGGCAAATCAGTGATGACTATTCCTTTAATTTTGATTCATCTAAAATCTTTTAACACCAATAAACTGTTTTGATTTAATCTGTATTTTTTGTTTTCACGCCCTAAATTTTTTCTATTGCTGTATTGTACGCAAGCCTGCATTCGTGGTTGTTCAGGGCTTCCCGTGAGAAAAATCAAAAATCTGTGATTGAGAACAAAACTTTATGAAGAGACCTGAAAGCCAGCTAAAGGAAATTTCCAGCAGACAGACTGTGATACATTGCCATCTACTGTATTGACCTACAGAAATTCTCAAATTGAGGTTAGATGATTTCCTTTTTACATTTCCACCACCAACCTCGCCACAGCGTCTAAAAGAGATTTCATACCAATATCGCATGGAAAACATTCAAGACGTCTTAAACACTAACTCTGCACATATAGCAATGTTTAAAGTTTAAGAAAAGTACAAATATATAATTGTTTTGCTTCAAATGATCCCGTGTATACTGTTTGATCTGAACAATGTACAGTCCTAGATCTCATCTCTTATAACAGGAAAAAGCCAACGTTAGTCTGGATTCATACATGTCTAAACCACACGACCACCTAAACAGCTATGATTCAGAGTAGGTTGTACCACTATAGGAAAATCCACTCTCAGTCCCCAAATACACGCTAATACCAGTAGGCCAAAGTTTATGAACAAGTACTCTAAAGGCTTGGTACTTGCTACTGTCGAACTTAATATAGTTTTGAGGAAAGAGTTAAAGGGGACATATCATGAAAATCTGACTTTTCCATGTTTAAGTGCTATAATCGGTTCCCCGGTGCTTCTATCAACTAGGAAAAAGTGTTAAAGAACAACCCAATAAATTTGAAAATAATTGACAGGACAATTGAGTTTAAGTTTTAACAAACCACCAATATGGCATTGAGTGTTTGCATTTCATCAGCTCATTTGCATTTAAAAGGACACATACAAAAAAACTGACAAATTTAGCTTACACCTACAAAGGGGCAATTTTCACATGCTATAATAAATGATCTATGGAGTATTTTAAGCTTAAACTTCACATTCGCACTCTTCGGACACCAAAGACCTCATAAAATGTTCCCTTTAAATTGCACAAAATGAAACAAATTTTTTAAGGTCACAGTCACCTCAAAAGACTATTTACACTATGTATGCATGCATCAAATACTTTTGTGTCAAATCTGAGTAATCCCACCCTCAGGCCATTCAGAAATACCGGTTTCTAGGCAGAATCCATTAAGGATCTGATTTAAAAATGCTAATTAACAAGAAATCATGTTAGTAGACACGGCAGGTCTGAACTCTTCATCTATTATCATGAACTCTGTGGCTACCTATGTGGAAATCTAGTCATGTCAATCAAACAAGAAGACAAACACAAATATTTGAAATTCCAAACCAATGAACATTACTGCTTAAAGTTATATGGGCTATATCTTTTAATAACGTTCAGGGCGAAAGGTGATAAATTTAGTCACATGGCATGTGTACTACTGCATATAAGGGGGTCAAGGATTTACAGCTTTTCATTAGCATAATCACAATTCACAAGTATGCAAAGTATGCAGACAGTCTTGGATTTTAAGAAGCCTGGACAATTAAATGGACATTTTTGAAGAACATATTGGCCTATAAATACACTCAAAAAAATGATTCCATGGATTAACTCAATAAAATTGTGGGCAGGATTTCCATCCAATATGAATGTGTACCCCTAACTCATTAAAAAATGCTTCACACAATACAAATATATTGAGTTAGTCCAACTCAATTTAAAGTAAATGGCAATACTCAATTAGTTGCCTCAACTCAATTTAGTGTAGTCTGAATAACTCGCTTTAGCGTAGTTTGAATAACTCAATGTAGTGTAGTCTGAATCACTCAATTCTGATTCTTCATATAAAACGTTTTTATATCGTACTTATTAGCATAAGCACATGTTAGCATGCTAATAATAATAACATATGATAATTTGGATGAGCATGTGTGAAGAGACTGATCTCCAAACAGGCATTAACACAGTTAGTGCTCATTGAGAGACATACGTCACATCCACAACCTAACCACAAGCGCCACTCTTCTGCACGATGGTAACCAAACAATTTGAAAATAAATTACACAAACACTTCTAAATGGAATGGAATGGAATGGAAAGTATTTATTTGAAACAGGGACAACGCACAATTAAACATTAAACTTGTTAAAAAAAACAAGAGAACATGTCTCGAGCCAGGTTGCAGCAACAGTTGTAATTTTCACCTGTAGTCCCTGGGCAGGTATAACGGATAAAAATTTTACAGAGTAATAAATAAAATAATGACAGTTGTTATTAAAACAGACAATTTTGTAATACAATAAAATACAGCAGAAATATGGAAGCCATCCACTAAAATTTTATCTTTCTATCTCCTCCTCCAACAAAACACAGTTTAGTAACATCTGAAGCATAATGACATACAATATAACTTTAAACACTCACTTCCTTACACACGCATACCCATACTTATAAATCAATAAGATAAACGGACATTAAGCACTATTAAGTCTTTCTCTTTACCCAAAAATGCATAAAATAACACTTAATTAAAAAAATTACTCTCCAAAAGCAGTTGCATACAAAGCATGCTGGGAAATTATTTTTCCAGAACCCAGACTCAAACTAATTGTGTTAACGCAATTAAAAAGAAATCAATAAATTATAGTACATATTCATTTTGTGTTAGACTAATTAAATATATATACTTATTGCTCTTAATGAGGTATTTTTAATTAATTGAACACAATTTTAATGTGTCATTTCTAAGAAGGGCTTGAATCATTTTTTTGAGTGTGTGGCAACATAACAGGAAAATGTTCAAACTCTAGACTTTAAGTATAACACCATCAGCTCACACAAACCTAAGCCTTTTCAGCAACACAAAGAATGTAGTAAGCCATCTTAACCTACTGTACTAAAAGACATATCTCAACCTTGTGGTATCTACACTTGGGAGAAAAAAATGTAACTGAACTACTGTGAAAGGCATGCTGACTTGCGCTAATACATGAAATCACATGATTAGGAACGTCACTTGACCAGGAAGAACCACGTTAAAATAAGTGCAAGTCTTGTGACTAATACCAGAAGCTTCAACCGTCTACACACCACCACACTCCCCCCACCATACGCACACAGTTCATTAAAACAACACAAAGCAACTTACTGTCAGAAAGATGGTATGTATCCTTGCTATACATGCTGCTCAGTATATAATATTTCTCAGAAATCATATTTCTATGATTCCTTGGCAAACTCTATCTCTAATGTGAATAAACAGCAAAATCACCAGTGTCAAATGTACACTGCTGATGTATATATGGCTACCTCCAGGTCTTATATATACAGCAGCAGTGTACATTTAACACTGGTAACTTTGCTGTGAATTTCACTACTCATCAAATTCATCATTTCATTCAACATGATGTAATTGAGACTTATTCACACTGTCATAAAAAATATTTTGAATGCACAAAAAAAGTGTAGAAACTTTGTCACACCTCTTCAGAGATAAGCTGCAAGATCATTTTGTGCCCACATCAAAGAAAAACAGAAAAAAATGAAAATTTTGTCATCATTTACCTCTCATGTCGTTACAAATCTGTATAATTTATTTGTTCTGTTGAACACAAAGGAAGATATTTTGAGGATGGTTTGTAACCAAAACGGTCATGAGCCCCATTCACTTCGATAGTAGGATAAAATAATACTATGAAAGTGAACGGGGCTCAGTTACAAACATTCCTCAAAATTTCTTCCTTTGTGTTAATCAGAATAAAGACATTTTTACAGGTTTGTAACATCATGACAACATTTTTATGTTGTGGTGAACGATTCTTTTTTACAATAGTGGTCCAGCCAGATGTAAAGTAGAAGCCTCATGTGATATCAACAAGGCAAATAAATATAACTAAAAACAAAATATTGTGGTTATAACAAATCTATTACTTATATACAAGTACAAAAGTGGAATGTCCCACATTTGCATTTTGTGTCCATTACACGATTACCTAAAGAAGAACTTCTCTCAAAAGAAACATTCTGTCATCATTTAGTCACTCATGTTTTACAAAACACATGACTGACTTTCTTCCTTGCAACCCAAGAGAAGTTATTTAAAGAAAATCTTTTCCATAGGTCTTTGTCACAGGTCAAAGTGAAAGGTGACAGAAGATCAACCGAAAGGTTGTCATATCATAGCAAAATTTCTCACAACAACTGAAACATCAGTTTAGCTTTTCTCACACAAAGCTAATTATAACCTTTGTTTTTTAGAAGCTTACTTAACTGTAAACACAAAGTCATAGAGGTTTTGAATTACATGATAGTAAGTTATAACATTTTAATTTTTGAGGGGAAAAATCCTCAAGCACGACTTCATAAGCGAGTTAGTATTGATTGAGGTTAAAGGCAGTGCTGATGAATGTTGATGTAATGTAGCAGATAAACAAGCTTGACATGTTGAAATCACGTGCTTAACAAACCTGGCATCAAGTGTCATATCAGTAAATACAACTTATCAAGGGAACAAACACTATATGAACATACTATTCTATAAAATTGGCAAAATAATAACTTTTGGTTAAAACAACAGGATCATTTTATAACACAACAAACCTTGGGTTGTAAATTTACTAATATCCGATTCTGGATTAAGTATGTGTAAGTGTATACTTTCTTATAAACCCCTTAGTAAGTAATACACCCGTCAATTCTGTTTATGTTCATAACATTTTGAGTATTCATAACCCTAATAAATCAATTCTTATTATTCGACACGCATCTGTTATAAGTTGCCTCTACTAGTTGTTAGTTCTACTAGTATTTAAGAAAGACCAGAGGAAAACAGGGACTGAACTGGATGTGACATTTTAACAAGTAGCCAAAGGTACAATGACGTTTATAGCGGTTTTCATGGTGAATTCCATAAATCAAAAACTAATCTGAACAAAAACAACAGACTATGCAAAATATTCATAATCCTCTGGGAGCTAAAGTTAGCCGGTTAGCTTTCACCTATATGTAGTCTAACAATGCCTAAATGTTTTGTCAACTCATATAACATGAATATACGTAAATAATTTTTCTGTAAGTAAAACAGCTCGGTTTCTGGACTGACAGTTACAGTCGCCTGAATTTCTTGAACTAGCTCATGCTAACAGTCCTGCTAACCGCAAGCACTCACCGCGATTACGTTAACAAACGTCGTTTTCCCCGAATACTGCAGCCCGACGAGGGTTAACTCCATCTCTTCCTTCCAGAAGAGAGCCTTGAACCAGTCCAGGAGACGGTTAATCAGGGCCAACATGTTTAGAGGCTAAATGTATAGGTCTATGATGGTTTTGTTTGTAACGTTTTTCTCCCCACTATTAATGTAGCGTAGTGTTTGGGAGGAACTGGCCGCTGTCATATGACTGGCACGTTTGCGATCTCTGTGTGCGTTCATGGGCGTTAAAGCTGCACTGCTTTTGCGCAGGACTGTAGGGGTGCGCAACATTTTCGCATATGTAGGCAACAGTAAAAGTTTTTTAAAGGATAAGTTCACCCAAATATGAAAATTGTCTTAAAGTTTTCTCACCCTGATGAAAACCCAGATGTATATGACTTACATTCTCAAGTTGAACACAAACAAATAATTTTATATTAATGTTGTCAATTTTATATGGGGCTCAAATGGCTTTAAAGCTCCCAAAAGCACATACACATCATGGAAGTATTACTCTGTTTGATGTGTAAACAAGAATAAACTATTAAATGTTTTCTTTTTCTACTTATAAACATATGGCATCGCAACCTACTGGAGTCATTTGGTTACTTTTATGATGGATGTGCATTTTGGAGCTTCGCCATATTGACAACCAACTAGAGATAACACAATGTCATATTAATATAAACTTATTTGTTTGTGTTCAACTGAAGAAATAAGGAACTCATAGACATCTGGGATAGCATGAGGGTGAGTAAATTATGAGAAACATTTTTAATGTTTGGTAACCTATTCCTTTAATGCTGATATCGATCATAGGGAGGCATAATTTATACACAAACACAGTGACAAAAAAAGAAAAGTACTGTTATAAAGTAATACACATTTACATTTATTGATAAGATGAAAATGAAATATAGAATACTATACAACAAAACCCTAAATTATTTAAAGACAATAAATGTGATTAAATAAAATTAACACCTTGTTTCACAATATATATTATAAAATACCTCTTCTGAAACTTCGTAACACAATAATAGGCCTAGTTGAATTTTCCCAATGTGTCAATATTTCTTTATTTCATTTTCACGATTTTATAAGATTTTAAAAGTTTAAAGCAAACTTCAAAAAAATGCAACGTGTGAGTTAAACTAAGTTTTAAAGTTTTTAAAAAGATTTGACAAGAATTAAAAATGGTTATTGATGACTAACAATAGCTTACAGTATGAAGCAATAGTTATTTTTTTTGGGGAAAAAAAACACTTTAAAGCTTCGCTACCCATTCATTGTAATTTATAAAAAGAATAAGTTATATAAAGTATAAAAAGAATAAGTTGCTGTACAATCTACTGTAAAGTCTTCAGTTTTTTGCTTGAGTTCCACAAAAGAACGATGAACTATTAATTTGTATTCTCTCTCTCTCTCTCTCTCTCTGTCTCTCTCTCTCTCTTTCTCTCTCTCTCTCTCTCTCTCTCTCTCTCTCTCTATATATATATATATACAGGTGCATCTCAATAAATTAGAATGCCGTGGAAAAGTTCATTTATTTCAGTAATTCGACTCAAATTGTGAAACCTGTGTATTAAATAAATTCAATGCACACAGACTCAAGTACTTTAAGTATTTTTTCTTTTAATTGTGATGTTTTTGTTTAACAAAAACCCACTAATTCACTTATTCATCTCAACAAATTAGAATATTTCATAAGACCAATAAAAAAAATTGTTAATTGTTTTGGAAAATATGTTCATTTACTGTGCAGTCTATGTACTCCATACTTGGTAGGGACTCCTTTTGCTTTAATCACTGCCTCATTTCGACCTGGCATGGAGGCGATGAAGCACTGTTGCTAAGGTGGTATGAAAGCCCAGGTTTCTTTGAAAGTGGCCTTCAGCTCATCTGCTTTTTTTGGTCTCTTGTTTCTCATTTTTCTCTTGACAATATCCCATAGATTCTCTATGGGGTTTAGGTCTGGTGAGTTTGCTGACCCGTCAAGCACACCAAAACCATGGTCATTTAACCAACTTTTGGTGCTTTTGGCAGTGTGAGCAGGTGCCAAATCCTGCTGGATTGGCATGACTCCATATTCTAGTGAATTGGTTGGATGACAGAATCATCACAATTAAAAAAAAAAGGCTTAAAGGACTTCAGTCTGTGTGCATAGAATTTCACAATTTGAGTTGAATTATTGAAATAAATAATCTTTTCTACGACTAAGATTTACTAAGATGCACCTGTACATGGTTGCATCATTCAAATACTCTCTGCTGTTCCCTGCTCCTTTAAAAGTCTGTCCTTTACTCAGTCTGTAAACTGAGTATTTTAGAAAGGAAACACTATTAAATACATTTACAGTAAACATCCGCCTGCATTACACAGCCTCAGAGACTGACTGTGGCCTTTCTCCACAGTCAGTAGGACCATCAACAGCACATGACCTGCAAAGCATCATTAGTTGTTCATAATACATCAATTAAAGCTTATTGACATGTTGTTTTGCAGTTAAGTCATCTTTAAAATAGCTTGTTTATTGGCTGTTCTTTAAACCACAGAGAACTTTCAAGGAATCAGGGAAAGCTGTGACCATCACACTTGAAAGAGAAATCCGATTCCGAAGTCTCCTTGGAGTCAATTTCGTCTCCCATTTCTTCCTTAGATAGTTTGCAGCTGCATGCATCTGGTGGCAAAACCATCTTATGTGTGCACGGTTGAAAGGCTGTGGATAGATGCAGGTGTTATAATTCCTTAATAATACACATTTAGTTTTCTAATAAAGAGTAAATTAATAGATTCCATACAAATATTTATCACAATGTGATACTTTTTTGGGAGGTTTTGGAAACCCAAAAATAGTACAGCATATATATTATAAATCATATCATACATAAGGTGAGCAGATTTTTAAAATAGATAGCAGGGACATTTCCTGGTTCAATTGTCAAAATATTAATGAAATCTTATTTGTTATTATCTATGAATTGGGACAAAACCTTTTTGAATGTTTTCGTCTTTTTAGTGTTGTGGGTTTGTGGAGAACAGAACACCAAAAAATCAGACTGACATCTGGTCACCTTATTATAACATTATTGTACCACCATAATACTTCTTTGTAATTTAATGTTGCTTTTGTCCAAAGGTTTAGTAAGTAACATAAAAAAATTGGAGTAACATGTCAATGTCACTTACACTTTACGTGTCTTGTGTGTTTCCAATGCTGAAAGGCTGTATATACGACAAGCACCAGGCACAGACAGACGGCGGCTGCTAAAGATAGCATCATAGTGTTGGAAAAGTGGTTGCTGCTTGGTTCTTTGTTTGAAACATGGTTGGGGTACTCTGTAGGGAAAATATAAAGAGCATGAAACAAAAAAAAATGGCAAAAAAATGGTCCCTAGCTGTCACTGTGTTTTGGCTAGAAGGTACACAGCAAATGCCTAAATCTTGCAAGATGTTGGGTTTAGGGTTAGATTTTGGAGTAGAATTAGGATGAAACCAGTGGTTCTGGCTAGATAGGATACAGCTTCGGCCTAAATCCTGTGAAATGTGTGGGTTTAGGGTTAGATTTGGAGGTAAGATTAGGATAAAAACAGCACTCATCTGGGGAGATTTTGCAAGATTTCTGCGTTTGCTGTATCCCTTCTAGACCCAAACATGTGGCTGTTCCATTTCAAAAAGTTCACATTTGGAACTACAAAGTTTATAATAGTATATCTGAGATATATGTTGGTACCAAATGTACCATTTTTGTCCATTTCTTTTGACAGGGAGTGAATTTTTCTATTGATCCTCCTATTGTAAAATTCTTTACTGCAAGGAACCGTACTTCAAATGGCAGCAATATTTATCCAGTACATAAAATGACTACAGAAAATAATGGACGGTTCAATACTGTAGATTAGGTATGGTTACCCTCTATAACACAAAATAGATTTAATTTTGTGAAAAAATACAAACCATGGGTTATACATTGTGCATTGTGGGTTCTGTTTCCAGCGAAGCCCAATTTAAAGCCATCACACCTGATTTCAGAAAATCGGTTATTATTTGACAAAAAATCTAGAAGCAGAACACTTGAACAATGTAACAAATAGAAAGCTTTACTTTGCCAAGGGTTTGCATGTTCCACCCTCAACATCATTGTATGTCCCGTTTGGACATGGCTCACATCTGTATGTGAAATCAAAACTACCTGCAAAAAAACAAACAAACAAGAAAAACAACTGATGGATTTTTAAAAAGGAATAGGTGACTAGTTAGTGGTTTTGACATTTAAAACTTTGTCTACATTAACTGACAAGGGTCTGCCTATACAAGTATGGCCACAAAAAAGTCCCCTAATAACCTGGAAAGACCCACAGTGTGAATGAGCTCATATACACTACTCAATATAGACACGGTGATAGAGTCATGGAATATATTCATTAAATTAAAAATAAGCTTACCTCCTCTCCACAGTTGAAAGCCAGGTTCGCATTTTCCTATGGCCACACATTTCGAGCATTTATCATCACTGCAAAGCTTGTTTTCACAAAAGCATCCCCGTTTACCCGAAGTATCCGGACATTTTTCACACACGCTGTCACTGTTGCTCTCTGAACAGTGTTTTTTGGGATACATACCTGTGCAGTACAACAATATATGAGGTTTTAATAGAAAATAAAGCTTTCATTTAAATCCTCTGAATAGTAGTAATAGTAGCAGTAGAAAAAAAAATCTCAACAGTGTTTTAAACTTTACTCAGATTGGCTAAGATACCAAAGTCTGCAATCCATATTAGAAGATTTGTAGTAGGAGAATGTCATACACTGTCAGAAAAAATGGTCAAAATATGTGCCCCAGGTGTCATTTGGGCTGTACCCTTTCAAAAAGTACAGCTTTGAGCCTTTTTAAATCTGTTTTATTAAGATACAAACAGAAAATACAGGAAATATATATAAAAAAAAAAAATTATTGAGCATTTTTGAGCAGAATGAAGATTTCTTTAGTCCTTGGGAATTATTATTCTTTAAAATTAGAAATAAGGATGTAATTTTATTTAGGTTTAAGAGATGCTGCAGTTTTCTACTACTGCTCAAGTGGAATGGAAGTTTACCCTAAAAATGTGACATATCAGTTTACATTTTTATACAGTTTTTAATACTATATACACATTTTACTGTATTTTCTGGATGTATTCTATTAAAGAGACTGAGAAACAATTATATATGATCACAACATTGCAAAAACAACACGTATGGGGTACATGTTTTGACAATTTTTTCTAACAGTGTAAAAACTTTGATGTCCACATTTATTTTAAAGCCTCATACCCTTAAATCAATAACATTTGTTGAATGTCATCTATTCTCAATAGTCATATAGAAGACATCAAAGAATTAAAGATGCAGAATACAACAACGATTTAAAAATACACAAAAACGACACAGATATGCGGTCTTACCTGAGGGACAGACTTGACAACATTTCCCATCATTTTCATATTGGGTTGTCCAATCACAGCTAATCGCCAGTGTTAAAATCCACCCGCTACAAACACAAAGCAGTGTAAACCAGAGCTTAACAGTGTCCATTCTGTTGGGGTACCACACTTACTATCTAACTATCTGCTTGTTGTTCTCACACTTTATATAGCGTGCAGCCTGTGACGTTGGTTTCAGTTCGCCCACAAAGCAAGCAGAGGCGTGAACACATGAGAGGGCTGAAAGGCCAAAACCAATGTGACCAGGATTGAAAAAAATGAAATGACACACAATTTGAATAAATATATCCTTGTCTGTTTGCTTGTTAACTTGGAAAATCTTTGTGATGTCTTGGAAAAGTGGTAAAAGAGAGAAGTAAAAGTGTCTTTTTACAATTGCAAGGCATGCAGATTACATTTCAATGCAATATAGTTAATTTGCAATCTAATTGTAGAATATTGACC
This sequence comes from Paramisgurnus dabryanus, assembly GCF_030506205.2. Classification (NCBI taxonomy): domain Eukaryota; kingdom Metazoa; phylum Chordata; class Actinopteri; order Cypriniformes; family Cobitidae; genus Paramisgurnus; species Paramisgurnus dabryanus. The sequence goes on along the minus strand of NC_133343.1, from coordinate 26,021,748 downwards.
CTGCCTGTGAATCCCTAGCTTAATTCAGTTTTTGTGACTTACTGTTTTCTACATAAAATCATCGTAGCCCATTGCAAAGCACAAATGATGAATTAACAAACACATGCGCACTACAGTTAGTGTGGTATATGCGATTGAAGTGGTTACGTGGCCGTATGTATGTTGCGTGAAAATAAAGCCTTTAAATTATAATTTTCTTTCAAAAAATATTTTTTTAATATATATTAAATGTAAATTACATGAATTAATGATTTAATAAATTTTGTTTAAACCCAGCTCATACTTGCAAATGGTATTACAGAAAATGTTTAAAATCTCAAATGTAAAACCTTGGTATACCTTGAAACTGTTAACCGGTCCATACATGAGCTAAAGTATAATCGCAATATTGCCATCCCATTATATCCAAAAATATATCCCAAAATCCCATTATAATCGCATTATGAGGATGCATGTAAATGTAGTCGATGTGAAATCAATGACTTTGATGCAAACTTTGATGCTTCTAATCAGGGTGAGATTTGCTGGGGGTATGGGGGGATCAACCCCCCTCCGGTCTTTATAACCCTGCCCCTGAATAATAATTTTCTTATTCCCGGTGAGGACAAAATGTATCCCCCCATGATTAATGTCATCAAACTGCCATAAAATCACCTAAAAATAAAAAAAGATTATTTCATATATAAGTAAAAGCTGCCATACAATAGTCCAAACAAGAGTTAAATCAGGAATGGAATACTACTGTCAGCGCTTCCGCTCCTATGACAAATAATGCCAGCTCTTTGCTCCTGTGACAGTGGGTCTAGGATGTGTCATAGCTGTTTTTTATCCATGCCCAGATTTTCCACATGTCAGCAAGAACCAATAACAGCCAAACAGCCAAGTAATTAATAAAAGGAATTCCAAGCAGCATCGTTGTTATTTACAAGACAGTCACAAAACAAATCCAAGAAATGTTACCATGTAGGATGAGAAAGAAAAAAATGGTCTGCCGTTAAACGAGGGAAACTCCCAGGATGACACAGGAAAGCAAAATGTGGTCAAACGTCCATCATCAAACAGACTATTTTCTTGAGGCTATATGTCTTGTCTAAGTAGACATATATAGCCTATTAATTTTTGCATTGCATTTTTTCTATCAAATATAATGATTATAAATGAGTATTTTTGCATGTCTGGCGCAAAACATAAAGAATGCTTTCTGGCATATACAGGTTAGGTTTTATAAAAGTTTCTGTAATAGAGGTTATAGCTAGCCAATTAGCTTGGGGTTTCCATCACACTGTTTTTTTTCCATTTTGAAGTATCGCATAAGAAACAAGTGATAGACATGCACAATTTCTAATAAAAATCCCTTAAAAGTTTTTATGCTCACTCGAGGTGGCTTTTAAGATATGCGTAAAATGGGAGATGGAAATAAAATTAAAGGGGGTAAATTAAAGAGTATACCCACTTACCCAGGCACCACTACAACACTGAGCTGATGGTGGCTTGGGACTTTTAGTTATTTACCTAAAGAGCACCTATTTCATTGCTAAAAAAATTTTTATTTTGTGTATTAGGTATAATACAATGTGTTCACGTGGTTTATGATTAAAAAACACATTATTTTTCACATACCGTACATTTTTGTAGCTCCAGATTTCACTCTCTTCCTGAAACACATGGATTTTAAAAGCTTTGAAAATTGGCTAGCTAATCTGTACGTTGTGATTGGCCTGAATACCTCTGACATCAGCAGGAAATGTGACGCTATTTAGATATTGTTAGCAGCGTTAAAAAAACTGACGTCATCCCGCCCACGAATTGGTGCACGTCAGGGGGTGAACTTGTGTGCGTGTTTTATCAGTCGTTTACTATTGAGAATGGGGGGCTAACCGCTATGCTAGTTAGTTTGCAGCGTGGTTTCTCTTGCAAAGCCAGTAACCAGCTACCCTACTTTTCGAAAGTTATAAGAAATATTAAACTGCTTTATTTTACAATTCTATATGAACGAACTGACTAAGTAATAGTGTTTTGCCAAAATAAAAGTGTTTTGCTGTTCCAGGTTCAGCATTCTCTCCAACGTTACATAACCAATCAAATTTCACCTTTAAGTTCTTGCGTTAAATGAAGAGCGCAGATTGGCTAATATGAATGTCAATCATTCCTTGTTGCCGTACTACGTTGGTACGCAAAGCGCGAAAATGTGAAAAAAAGAACCGCAAGCATGAAGAGAACGAGGCGACTACAGCCAATGTTACTACTGTATTAATTCATAACGACGGTCCGGATTTAAAAGCAACTTCACCACCGGAAAATAAGGCTTAACGTTAAACCTTTTGGAGAGAGGCTTAAAGATTACGAGTGGCTCCGCTATGAAAATGACTCAATGTTACTGTGTTTACTGTGAAACGGAGGTTGCAGGTAAAACGGCGTGGTGGCAGAATCCATACATTTTAAGTGCGAGACCTTGCTTAAACATGGCGAAAGTGCCAAAAACACAAGAATTGTCGTGAAAAATGTGTTCATTATTGATGGAGACACCGACCTGTCTATCAAATAGTGTTTGATGATGTATGTGCGCTTCCTGCTTGAGGGACATCCGACAGACATCCTTGTATTCCATGTTAAGGTGGAACACGACAATGCTGATGGTATGTTTTTAAAAACATTGCCTATTTAGTAGCAATATCATCCTGGTAATGCAGTTATCAATACCAATATATATTAGCCTACTATATTAGGGTCACTTTTGTAATGTCACCATCAATCAGTGTTTTACGTGTTTGCTAGATTTTCTATTGTAATCATGTTACCTGTAATTGTTAAATTATTATTGTTGCTTTTTTATTTAAACAGGATTTGGGTATTATTTTAGTAATCTATGCAGCAAAAAAGACCAAATTTCAAATCTTGGCCATAGGATGTGTAAAGCCCAGTTGTGGTGTTTAATTTTTAATAAAATAAATCTATTAACTTATACATTGTAGTTGTGGTGCTTCATAATTTTTGGATGAGTGCGCCTAAATTTTTGCTGGTGCTCCTAACTCTTTAAAGTTGGGAGCACCAGTGCTACCAAATAAAAAAGTAAATTTTGAGCCCTGAAGCCAATCATTTTGTGTACATATATAATATATAATACACAGTATATAATCTGTACTGCTCGCGCGATACCATTGCGCACATGACGTTAGTAGTGGGGCGTGGCCAAAGGAGCAGCAGTTCATAAATATGTAATGACCACCAAAAAAAGGGCACAATCTGAAAGGCACTGAAATAGAGGCTACTAGAGATGGGTAAGAATTTCCTACAAGCTATTTCAAGCAAACAACTTCTGAAACATGATGTTTTATGGAACTCATACACATTTAACTTGTGAAAAGCAGGCATAATTTGGGCACTTTAAAAAAAAACAAGGCAATCAGTTGCCACACAATATTAAAGTAATATTACTACTACGATTTAAGTTACATAAATTATATAATTTAATTTATATAAGACTTAAACTAAGTTTAGATAAATAAAATTTTTTGATTTGAATTGAAGTTGTCAGTACTCAAAACTTTTAAAGGCGCTCTAAGCGAATCTGTGTGACGTCACTTCTTGTTAACGTTTGAGGTGTTGTCAAAAAACGGAGCGTAGCTAACTCCTCCCCTCTCCATCCCTTCCATGCTTTCTGAAAGAGTCATGAACGCGCCCAACCCCCACTCCCAAATCTTTCTTGTCGTTTATTGGCTGGAACACTTTGTAATGTTTCGTGGTGGTAGGTTTGACCACTTTGTTTTTGTTGCAGTTTGTGAAGACTGCGCTGTCTACAGAGACCGCATTTTTTTACAGTGTGTTCAGGGGACAGGCAGCTAGCAGATAGTGAGGAGATGTTTACTGTATGAAACAAAAAAATGTATTGCCTAAAACGCATGAATTCGCTTAAAGCACCTTTAAGTTTGCATTTGCATGAATTTTTTTGAATCAGTAGAACTTATCCAGGTTTATAGTATGTACTATTACACACCAAAGGAAATTTCGGACAAAATGTGCTCTTAAATAATTGTTTATTGTTTCTACCACTTCATATCTTTGTCTGTGTATCTGTATTAATTTCACTTTCTGCTTTGCCTGTAATGAATAGCACTCCACTTTATTTTGCGTTTTGCTAAAAACATCTGAGCTGAACTTACAGCAAATGCCTCTATGCAGTTAGCAGACAGAAATCTTAGCAAAATTTGCAAGTCAGCTATGACCTTTCATTTAAAGACATGTACTGTATGCCCACAAACGCCTATACACTTAAGCTCTCATTTCATACGTCACTGTACTGAAAAAGCAAACTTCAAACCCATGTTTTTTTTACTGAGTCATAAACATGTTTGAGAATACAGTCGACCAATTTAAGTTAAGGAGCGTATGGTAATTTTTAAAAGAAAATCGCAAAATTGTGTATTGAGGGATTTTTTATTATGTGACCATATGACCCCTGTACATACAGTTTCATTTTGAGGAAGCTTGAATTGAAGAGGAACATATATAACAGAGGTATGTATTTCCCAATAGAAATAGTTCTGTATATTGGTTTCAAAACTCCTTTTTTAAATTTTACCTGTCAGGGTGTTATGATAGGTTATGTCAGTGATATAACCAAAATGCAGAAAAGTTATTCACTAATAACAAATAATATAGCATTCCTAATCAGTCAATAATGTATGTATCATGCATGGATAAAAAATATATAACTTTACATAGTCAAAAACTAATATAGTGTATTTATACTGCATTGTAATGTATAGTGCTATACTATATTGCACCGTGCTGTACTGTACTATTTTTCTTTACAACGTTCTTTGAAATTTTCCCAAGATTTACTTCAAATATTTACATTACAATTCTCATAAATGCAAACACAAAAGATGATGTCACAGAGAGGGGGTGGTCTGTGTGGTCTTCTGTACACGTCTTCTACGTGTCACTCTCACAAGTCTATGTGGTTTTGTTAAGAGGATCCGTCCCTCACATGTGCGAAGGTACACCCGACAAAAGTGCAGCTGACTGAAGTGGTCTAAACGAAACGTCACAAGCTTAGCATGATGTTAACGTCACACAAGCCAACACACACACACTCCCTCTGCGGTCGTCTCTTGCTCGTGCGTGTTGCTAGATGACAAACCACCACGTGCCACATACAACGTTTGTTCTACTGTCTATATGCACATACTAATAAACATTCAAAGAGCATGCTTATATACATAATACTGCCCAAACAGAAATTCTACTGATTTCCATTAGAAACACCATTATGAACCATTAGCTGTTTTATCATTGAAACCATTACAAAAACCTTTTATGTAGTGTGTTTTGAATCTCATTCCAGAAGGATTTAATGGTGTTTATTGGTTCCCATCCACCAGATAACATCCTACCTGTGGAACCAACAACATTACCAGAAGAGGCTATATTATAGACACCATTATAGTTTTTATATGAAAACCATTAAGACATGAAAACCATTAAGACCTTAAAGGAATAGTCTACTCATTTTCAATATTAAAATATGTTATTACCTTAACTAAGAAGAGTTGATACATCCCTCTATCATCTTAGTGCATGCACGTAAGCGCTGGAGCGCGCTGCTGCTACACTTCGATAGCATTTAGCTTAGCCCCATTCATTCAATGGTACCACTCAGAGATAAAGTTAGAAGTGACCAAACACATCAACGTTTTTCCTATTTAAGACGAGTAGTTATACGAGCAAGTTTGGTGGTTCAAAATAAAACGTAGCGCTTTTCTAAGCGGATTTAAAAGAGGAACTATATTGTATGGCGGAACAGCACTTTTGGGAGTACTTCGACTCGCCTGAAAAATCCGCTCCCCTTCTCCCTCTTATAATGGGAGAGGGAGAGTGTTACTGCGCCGAGTCGAAGTACTCCCAAAAGTGCTGTTCCGCCATACAAGCCCTGTTCAAGCTCTAAGAGAGTAGATTGTCATCACTATTTTGGTAAAGGAATGATATAGTGAGAGACGTTTTCTAAAATGCCATGGGTCCACAGGTATGCCCACTTAGTTATTATATATTTGTAACATTAATACCCTATTCTAAACCTAAACAATCTTGACAAACTATATATCATTGGAAAGTCATCACCATTTTGGGACAATTATAATGTAGTGAGAGTCAGTTTCTAAAATGTCACGGGGCCACAGGTGGACCCATTTTGTTTTTACATAGGTATAGCACTTATACCCTGTTCTTGACAAACCCTACAATCTTGAAAAACTATATATTGTTGGAAAGCTCAAAGAGTGTAGTTTTCATATTAAATCAACCATTTTGAGGTAGTGAGAGTCAGTTTCTAAAAGGTCACGGGTCCACAGGTAGGCCAAATTTGTTTTACATATTTATGACACTAAAACCCTACTCTAAACCTAAAAAATCATGACAAACTATATATCACTGGAAAGCTCTTAGAATGTAGTTTTCATATTTCAAGGTCATCTGATGATAGAAATAATAATAAAGTTTTTAGTTACATAACTCCCCCCCATAGGAATGCATATTAATTTTATACATTCATAACGCTATATCCTATTATAAATCTTCAAAAATGTTGACAAACTATATATCATTGGAAAGCTCTAAGAATCTGGTTTTCATATTTTAAAACCTTTTTGCATTTATACACTCTAAAAAATGCTGGGTTGTTTTTAACCCAGGGCTGGGTCACTATTGGACAGAACACACTGCCGGGTTAAAATGACCCAACTGCTGGGTTATTTTAACCCAACTGTTGGGTTGTTTCAACATGGTTGATTGACAATAACCCAGCAATTGGGTTAAAACAACCCAGCAGTTGGGTCATTTTAACCCGGCAGTGTGTTCTGTCCAATAGTGACCCAGCCCTGGGTTAAAAACAACCCAGCATTTTTTAGAGTGTAATAATGCAGTGACAGTCATTTATTAATGTGTGACAAGAGTATGCAGCAAACCGTTGACACCTAGTGGCCTTTGTTGGTTAAACCACTAAAAGTGTGACAAAAAACAAAATTGGATCACAAATACTTGAGACTTGTGGCTTTGTATTTTCATTATTACTTTTGTGAACCATTTAAATATTTATAATTTTAGTTATAAAATTTAAATGTTATTGCATTATTTTTATTTCTTAAAATAAATTTAAACTGCTTTTTTATTTATTATTTTACATCTCCAGACACTTCTGTAAAGAAAAATGTCTTTTTTAAAATAAGACCAAGATTAGGCTTCTAGACCAAAATTGCCAGAGTTATATTAATTTGAAGGTGTACATCACAGTCCCTCCCCCCCTCAAAAGGGGTTAACATTTATGCATGACACAAATTTAGTTAAAAAGCAAACTTTTTTCACATGCACAAACTTGCATGATTTATATTCAACCACTCCATGAATATATTTAATATCATGAAACCATACTGTTTTCAAATCTAATAGTAGCACATCCAGCATTATTATTTACTCTAAGGAGCACATTGATGGCGCCTGATATCTGTGGTTATAGCCAATACATTGAATTTTTCATTTGCAACTTTATTTGGGTAATATTTATTTAGATATTTATTTGATATTTAACATGTTACATGAATTAAGTGAAAACACTTTGTGGAAACTTTGATCATTACAGCAGTAAGGCTCATTGACAAGAAGGGATGTGGTTCGTTCAGTTTAAAGTAAGCGCAACACGATTGCGTGCAGTGTTTCATGCAGACATGCAGAGTGTGTGTGTTAATGTAGAAAAACATGATTTTTAGATTACAATACAACGAACTGCTGAGGCATCAGCGAGATCAGGAAGCTATATGGCTTTTATCTGTACAACTTGTTCCTGCAGATGTGAGGCCCTGCACCTGCAGAGAGTGTTGGCACTTGGTTGGTGTAACAAAACAGTGGCAGAGGAAACCAAGATAATGTATTAAAAGTCTTGAGATATCATGAACATCACCTGAAAATGCCTTTCTATTTAGCATTTTATAAGATTTCTACTCATTGAACATACAAAATTCATTAGAATTTCTATGATGTTTTGGCTATTTTATTTTTATCCAGCAGGTGTCATTATAATGTCACATATTTTACATGACACATATTTTTGCAATAATTAAATTTTTCCACACGCATATAAAACAGCTAAAACTTTACAGCAATTTATATTTAACCACTTAGCCCCGAAAATGTGTGTAATATTGTCCAACCATGCTAATCTCTCATCTGATAATAGCATGATATCAGAAATTATTATTAGTTTTTTTTTTTATAATGTACTCTTTTCTTATATATTTTTCATATTTTTCTAAGGAGCATAATGAGGATTCTTGATAAATGTTGTTATAGTCTATAATAACACAGCTTTCTGTAATGCCCTGCATTCCAGTAGTTTGAATCCTACCTCTCTGGAAGATCCTCCAGGGTGTCACGGATGGGAGAACTGTCCAAATAACATAACATTATTACTGGAGTCCCTCAAGGATCAGTGTTTGGACCACTCCTATTCCCCATTTATACCACATCCCCTGGGACCAATTATACAATCGTATGGCTTCTCATATCACTACTATGTGAATGATACCCAGATTTCCTCGTCTTTACAACCAGCTAGTCTGCCTGGAAGACATCTACAGTAAGCTTGGATGGGAAAATGCCATCTTCAACTCATCTTAGGCCTTTAGTGACATCACAAATACAACACAACACAACTCCTTTTTAAGGCCCTGGTAATTTCTAGATTGGAGTATTTCTATTATTATTGCCTCCCTAAGATGAATCAATGTGTTGTTTTCTTCACTTTTGTAAGTTGCCTAAATGTAAATTTAATGTAAATGTATATGTGTAATGTAAACTATAAATATGTGTTAATTTTCTATTTAAATATTAATATATAAATATTGATAATTTATAGATACACCTAAGGCCTCATCTATAAAATGCTGCGTAGAAATCATCCTAAATTTGATCTCAATGTGTGATTCATAAAATGAATGTACGCATAGAAAACAAACATACGCCTCACTTTCAGACATGAAACCTATAAATCACAAATGAGCTTGAAATTGTTCGCAGCTGAACAGTTGCGGATTTATGCCTTAAACGTTGCCTATAAAGAGCATATAAAATTTATTAATATATAATAAAAATTTAATAAAATAATATCTTAATTTAAAATACCCATTCAGGGTAAAACAAGACCTGATCAAAACCGTCTGGCTGTATATTATCCCTAACATAGCCTGCTTCTGACAATAAGATTAAGGTAACTATCTAAAGTGTTTAAAAAAAATTCTGATTGCAGTTTTAATTGTGTATTTTGCACATTCATCAATATTTTTATTTCAATCTATATTTAACAGTCTACTCTTACAGGAATTAAACTGCACAGGAAACTGATCTTTGTAAAACAATGATGCTCATTGACAAGAAGGGATGTGGTTCATTCAGTTTAAAGTAATTGCAACACGATTGTGTGGGGTGCTTTATGCAGGCATGGCAGGCTGCGTGAACATGGAAAACACACGATTTTGAGATTACAATTAAACGAACTGCTGAGGCATCAGCAAGATCAGGAAGCTATATGGTTTTTATCTGTACAATTTCTTACTGCACCTATGAGGCCCTCTAGAGGGTGTTGGTATTTTAAACAGAAGCCGAGAAATTATGAACACCATTCTAGCATCAAATATTTCTATATAACGTTTACTATAGAAAAGGGTATAAATGTGGGCAGAGATTCATGTTGAAAAGGGATGACCTGTCAGAGACCTTGTGGTCATCGAAGCAAACCTGGGTTTCAGTTGTGTAGGGGTCACCACACTTTGACGCAAAGTAAAACGTCATCACTTGTAAAACCACATGAGAAATGACTGAAGCAAACCACTTGTTTTAATATGGTTTTTACACAGAACTTGAGGTGACTGGTAAATCTATGTTACATAGAAATCAATTCCTTTAAAAAATAAAACTAACACTCAGAGGTCAAGTGTCATATAATGATATATGCAAATAATACCATAAAACTCCAACTAATCTTAAATGCAACCTATTGGTATTTGTTTTGATGATATTTTCAAAATAACCCTAACCATGACAAATAAACTAAAACTTATCAATTAAAACTCCCAGCCTTGTAAAATGAAATAAGATGGCATCGGTGTAAAGCACCTGTTGTTGTTCCATTTCGTGCTGTTGTGGTTTCATATGCGGAAGGTACAAAACGTTATTTAACTTCGAAGGCTGGAACGTGATTACTGTGCGTGGATGGAAATTTTGAAGTTCAACCGAAAAACGATCGCCTCCCCGGAACCACGATTCGATACACAGAGGGAGGGGGCGCGGTAAAATATTGGAAGAATCATACATGTAGGAGGGGACAACACCAGTTTTGTGATAAAAATACCTAAACCTGGTTTATGTTCGTATTAAAGGTATTAAATGTGACACAGATTTGAAAAAGATTTTTAAGATGAAAATATTATTAACTAATATCACAAAACAAAATCACTCAGAATGCCCCCTAAAAATATTATATTCACATTTATTGTCATTTCATAGAAACTTTCATAATGAGACTATACAGCTACACGAAAAATACAACAGGAAAGATTCTCAGAAGTTGTCCTTAGCCCACATAAATATGGCAAATTCATATGTCTTTCAGGAATGCATGAATCACGACCGAATATGCCTGTAGTCAACAGTCGTGGTGCGAAGGAAACTGTGCCGTCATCTTAGCAGCCTATATACTGTAAAGTGTCGACTGCAGTGTCAGTTCAGCAATGTGGTAAATTTCGCATTCACCACTCGAATTTCAAAAAAAAGGAATGGTAATCAATTCATGCCTTGAAATTATTCTTCAGCCATCTGAACTCAAATGGATCTTAAAACAGCCCTATAAAAGCTACAATTCCTACTGACTATGGCTACATTCACACGGCACCAGAATATGGTTGTCAAACCAATGTTTTAGTCCTTAATACATTTGCGTTCACATGCAGTTTTTTTTTTCATGTCTCAAAACCACATTTACGGAGAAGTGACTGCAAATTGCGCAGCAGGATTGCACCGTAAGCAGTATTGGGGAAAGTTACTTCGATACTGCACGTTACCCATGGTTGTCACTGACAAGCGATTAAAACGACCAAGTATTATAAGAGCACCATAAACATTTTTATGCACTATAATCAAAGTCATCTTACACTCAATAGTTTCATGTGAAGGAACAAACGCACATTTAAAGGGATACTTCACCGATTTAGCATTCAGCTTTGTATCTGTAGAAACCCGGCAGTATTACTGAATGACCATGTTTCCCTCCCTCATTTCCCCCTGAGAGGAGAGATATCTGCATTTTGGTTCTGCAAAAAAGTCCTCTGATGATGTAATATGACGATTTTTGCATCATCGGAGGACTTTTTTGCAGAACCAAAATGCAGATATCTCTCCTCTCAGGGGGAAATGATGGAGGGAAACATGGTCATTCAGTAATACTGCCGGGTTTCTACAGATACAAAGCTGAATGTTAAATCGGTGAAGTATCCCTTTAAGATATTAATGTTCACAGAAACGCTGTAACTTACTTGCAAACTGAGTTAATCCACTGGTGAGAAGCAGACGCATGAAAACGCGTCATTCAACACACGCAGACACACAAGATAACTGTAACGTTAGGCTTTATTAAAGATCTGATTTTATAAAGTCTCAGGAAGCTGTTGGATGGATGCAATTCAGTATGTGCTGAGTTAATGCACAGGTGAAGCGGACGGATGAAACGCGTCATTTAACACACGAACACACACAATAACTGAAGGCTGTTTTAAAGATCTGATTTTATAAAGTCTCAGTAAGCTGATGGATGGATGCAATTCAGTATGTGCTGAGCACACGATGCATCTAATCTCTTTGGGTTTTAATAGTTATGAACGTAACTTTCCATTGCGGCTTCTAGAGCATCAATGCTGCACCCAGGAAGCGCAGTATGATTTAGACGCACTCACTATGATTGAGGCGCATCAATTCTGCACCCGAAATGTGCATAAAAGGTCCGGTTAAGTGCATAATTCCCAAAATAACCATCTGCACACTAAAGCTTTTTTACTGTGACTTTTTGCGCAATTAAGTAAAATATATTTAGCATACTTATTTGATCAAACGTGTCTATTTTATTTTCTCCTAAACACTGCCATGGTTAATAATTACTTCTGTTCTTGTAACTTGTAAATCATTTTAAATTATTGGTTTTTACATTTAAAAGTATAATTATATATAATATAATTATATTATGCTAGATTTAGCAGAAAGCACTATACACATTTATATAGTGTGTGTGTGTGTGTGTGTGTATGTGTGTGTGTGTGTGTGTGTGTGTGTGTGTGTGTGCGTGTGCATGTGTGTCTGTGTGTAATTTAAATTGTTCAAGAAAAATACAGTAGTATCGGATCGGCAGATATCGGAATCGGCCGATACTCAGAATTCAGGTATCGGAATCGGATCGGAGATGGAAAAAGTGGTATCGGTGCATCCCTATGTAATGCGTTACCCCTAACATTGTCTATAAGGTTATGCACAGTCGATCTTACAGTTGATCATTTTCATTAAAGATTTATTTCTTTATTAAGTTGAAATGTATTAACTTTATAAAACTTGTTAATGTCGACCAAAAAAAAACTATTGTCATGCGCTTGTCAGTTCTTGTGACTCCAAGTCGAACACATCTCTTCTGTCTTGTCCTCCAACCAAACATACTTCGCCGTATTTAAGGAATCGTTTTCATTGCAGTTGTGCGATTTGCCTGAAAAACCACCTCTTTTTTGCCACATATGGGCGTTTATGTGAAAGTTTCCATGGCGTGCATTTTTAATTAGCTGTTTTTTTATTTGCCCAATTTTCATCTTTAAATATGGAATCACCCTTACAATTACAATGGGAGATGTCAGACATGCCTGCTGTTTTTGTAAATCACATAAATAAAGTTTCCGTCACTATGGTTACAGGGTTTGAGGTCGGTTGCTTTTACATACAGACAGTAATATTTGCCATGTAAACAGGACATTATACGGTTCAATAAATGGTTAAATACGGTTTAATAAGATTGTCACTCCCAAAATGTTGCCGTGTGAAAGCAGCCTATATGTACAACCTGAAACAATCTATACAAAATATATATATAAAGCTAATAAAACAACAATAAAAAACTAAACATTGGAATATTTCTATAAACATAGGCAAACAAGGCAATTACGATATGCTTAAACTATATTATAAGTGGTATCTAGCCATGATGTTCACAGCAATTCAACAAGTTATATAACAACTACTATTGCTTACAGCTAAGTATTCCACAAAAAGAAACAATAACGCTGGGAATAACCGTGTTAAACAATCACAGATAGACACATGTACGTTTAAATTTATGAATTTGGCAGATGCTTTTATCCAAAGGTATATGTTTAAATAGCATGTGTATTCCCACATAACTAAGGAAATACCATTGATCTGTACAGTTGAGGACTCTTCCCCCCAGATTCTTCTACAGGCTTGCTGTATGTGCTGTCTAGAGAGAAAAGGTAAGAGGGATGAAGAGCGAGCACACAAAAGCAATAATAAGTATCGAAATTTAGTACATCAGGTATACTCTACCTTTTCGCGAATCCTCTTTTGTGTTGTTTTTAAAGCAGCGGGTGATTTTACACTTATGGTACAACAGTCCCATCAGCAGAAGAATACAGCATAGCATGACCAGCCCTACAACAAAATTCGTAAATGCAATATAGATTACTGGATAACAAATACATGTACAACAGTCTAATTCAATTAAGCAAATGAAGGAAATTACACAAGATGTTGAAATGGTCTCTGTTTTTGGCGGTGGATGCTGTAGTCCTCATATATGTTGTCGCAATAGTAGACTTTGTTGTGGAAGTGTGATCCGAGGTGGTTTGAACTGTGAGGGTCGTATGCGAGATGGTTTGAACCGTGGGAGCTTCTGTTTTCGGTCCGGGATTACAGACAACATCAGAAGTGTTGCTTCCTCGAAACTTAATACCACTATTACATCTAGGAATAAAAGTGAGTGAAATTCTGTTCACATGTCAATCACAGATGCAGAATATGTTTTAATTACTGAGCAGTTATCAGCCTTAATCTTTTGATTGCATATCAACTATTTTTCTAAAATAGCCTATGTTTTAGAGTGTTTTTTTCACCTTTTTATAGTCTGAAAAACCTTTTTAGAAACAACTAACCGTTTGACAGAAATGTGCTGCGTATGTTAAGGGATCCTTGATTCTCATTGGTTAATAGCTGTGTGTTATTTACAATAAATCACAGCTATGATAAAGCCACTTTAGGCCTGCAAGCTTAGCATACAAATGCGTAACATTGCAGTACGCATGGAACAAGAACAGATGTCACTGATCATTACGGATTGGCTGAGGTGCCACAAGTGATCCAAATTGACCGTTACGGTTTTTCCAATGGTAGAATGGCCAAGTTTGCTATCTCTGGCTATGATCACTGCACCCAACGATTCTGTGGTTGCAACACAACTTAGTGGCACTGTAATATGAAATTGTTTAACACCAAAAGTTGTCTTTTTTTAATAAACTTGCGTTCTACTTACAGTAGAACACCATCTAAGGCTGCATCGAAAAGTAACTTCGCGTCTGCTGCCGTGTTGGATAAACAAAACTGCATCGGTGTGTCGTGTAGACGTCGTCATCGTCTTGCTGCCACCTCCCCGTTTGTTCTCTATTTCAGGGGCAAAATTGGTCCATAGTTTCCATGCTAGACTTGCAGCGTGAATAAATTTGCGCACAAGGCAGCATGGGGAAACTCAGGCTAATTCCCTACATTAGTTCGCAAATTTAGACAAAATGGCTGTCTTCTCTAATTCTGCACATTTAAGCGTATAGGGAACTATTTCAGACACAGCCTGTGTATCTTTGTAGCCTGGTCCAACCAGACTCTCGTACATTCATTTCATATGCAATGGAGCGTGGCCAGACTCTCTGTACAAATTTTGTACAGAGAGTCTGGCCACGCTCCATTGCAAAGCATTACTTCCGTTAAGGAGGGTCCTCTGTTGAAGCTTAAAACTATTGGATCTGCCCAGAGTCACTTAGGATCTGACATAGGCGATTGCTAACGTGTGGTCGTGATGCATATAATGCGCCGAAACCGTCCGGAAACAAACAACAAGTACAAATAATCAGACCAACAAAACTTAGCAAACCTGGTTCTTGCTCCGGCTTTAACTTCTGTATATTCGGCAGTTTTGCAACAACGGACCGAATAGATTTTCTCATGTCTTTCTCCGCTGCCATTACTGAACTACAACTCAAACTGACGCACGACCTCAACGTCATCGTTCTTAGCCACCCCTACTGTTCGCTGATTGGACCTGCAGATTCTTGCAGGAGAAAAGCGAAACTCTACACAGCAGTCCCAGACGTAGTAGTGAAGCGAAATGAAAATTAAGCGGAAGCACGTAGGAGGGCGGAGCCAGGCTAGTATCTTTGCGCAGCACCCTTTGCAACCACCCTTAGCATGTGTGAAACAATCTGTTGTTGTTCACAGTCGGTTAGAGACTATTTTTTCCAGCAGAAGGAAGACTTTTGGGGATGAAGACAGAAGGGGATGTAGGCACACTGTTTCTTATTCCACAATACAGCACAGCCTTTTGTACCTTATTGCTTACATACAGCCAGACTAAACATCTTTTAGGATATATATATTTTACTGACTGGATAATAACTCATCCATTTTTGATTTAAATAGATTTGTTAATAAATACATGCATATTTAATTGTTGACAAGATTAAGTCTGAACTTTCTATGGTAAGTCATTCACACAACACAACTTACTTTCTCCATTTTCGACACTTAGAGTTTGTTTGGTCCGAGAAAAATCCGTTTTCACATTTGGTGCATGATCCTAGAAGAAACATCACTTAGATGACCAAGTTTCATACAATATTTTTTTCTTATATGGTGTTACTCGGCTTTCAAGCATTACCTGTATTATCTATTCCAGACCCCCTTTCACAATAACAACGCCGTTCATTTTTCTTATCTATGGGCTTAAAGCCTGTTATACAGCGGCAGACAGTGTCTTTGGTTCGCGTGCATTTCGAGACTTCATTACTACCTTCATCTGAAAAAATATCATTAAAATTCTCATTAACATTCAACATTTTCTTAATGCAGTTTTATGATGAAATAAACTCCAATAAACAAACAATTAATTAAACAAAGACTATGTTACAAAATGACTAAAATATGTGTTTTAAATGTCTGGTAACATCAGTTAATGCATTAGCTAGCATGAAATAACGTAAATAAATAAATAAAATGTCCTACAGTTGTTCATTCACAGTTCCTTGTGCATTAATTAATGTTAACATATATATTTTTTTATTTAATTGAAACTAACATTTACTAAGATTAATAAACATTGTAAAAGTGTTTTCCGTTGCTAGTCAATGTTAAATAGAATAGTTAATGGTAACAGGTGGAACCTTAGTACAGTTTAACCGTACAATTAAACAATTCATTGAAATTTACCTTTTTTACATGAGCTGCATAGAATACAGTGAACACCTTTTGGGCTATCTTTGTATTGACCATCTAGACAGTCCACACAAGTTTTTCTGTTCATATCATACTTCTGACCTACAGGTGCAGTAACAGACATCCACTTTTATGAGGCGGTTCAGGATGATGATAGATAAGACTCTAAGTTAAGCATTTAGTATTTGTATGAAATCATACATACCTACTGGACAATCGATGGAATTCACAGTTTTGTAAAGTAACAGCAAACACAAAAGAGCTGAAAGGATTCTTACGTGCCTATACATGACAGCAGTAATACCGAGGTATAGTGTTAGAACTGCACGTTACCTGAGAGGAAACTGAGAGAACGGAGAGGAAACAGAGAATGACGTGTTTACACAAAAGCACTAACCATAAATTTTGCACCGACAACCGATTGACTTGAACTTTTTCCATTCACCCACATTTACTGGCAAAAAAACATGCAGGATTGAAAAGTGGCACTGAACTTTCTAATAGAAACAACAGATGTTTATAACATACAGTATAAGATAAAGTTTTGTTGTTTATGTTTTCTTTAAGAAAGAGATTTTTTGATGTACGTATACCTTTGGTTACCTGGCTTTTCTGGTAGCTTTCAGTAAATTAATTTGTCTCAATAATGATTTGTAAAACTTACAATGAGAGATTCACTGTCATAAACTCTTTGTATGTCATGGTTAGTAAGATGTCATTGGCAGATAGTTCAAATGCATTATTTTATAATGAGCATGAACTTGCACACAACATTAACTAAAATGAAAGATGTGAATGAAGCTACGTAGTAATACGTATTTTTTGAAAATACATTTTAGAACAAACATAGAAAAGCCAATGGGTATACAAAAATGTGGGTGCGCACCCACCAGTGCAACCAGTTAGTCTAGAGCCCTGTTTGATTTAACAATAGGTTAAAACAACCCATAGGTAAAATTACAACCCAAAGCTTGTCCCTTTTTGACCCAACGCTGCTTGAAAATAACACAGCATTTGTGCAGCTGACTTTCTTGAGTTTCCTTGAGTATCAAAAAATGGTTTTAAAAAACTCTTTTAAATCATCAATATATGAACTACTATTCATGTGTTAGCTTATAAGTTATGTTTCTCATCATTTGCACATGCATGTAACTGCTTTGATTGTTTATACGTTTAGGTTCTTTACTAGTTTTTATTACTGATACATCATTTATAAACAAATTCAATAACTTGAAACCCTAAACCAGTTAAATGTAATATCTTCTTACACACTTAGTACAGTGCACTCTCCATGTACTCTCTCAGAAATAAAGTCACAAGAAGGTATAAAAGTTGTCAATGGAGCGCTAACTTTTAATAAAGTACACTTTTGTACCTAAATGGCACCTATTGAAACCTCAAAGGTACACATTGGTACCTTAGCAGTACATATCAATTGTACACGTTTATAAAAGGTACCGTCCCAGTGACAACCTTTTTTCTGAGAGTGTAAAGACTCAGAGATGTTTTGCATAGGAAAAACCTAATCTTACGTAGCAAAACTGAAAAACTGGCAGATCTGACACACAATGCATCAGCTTAGTGGTTGAGGTTTCTTTTCAATGAATCAATGAATGGTCTAGAGAGAGAAAAGTAGGTTTTACAATGCATGTGGCTGAGAAGTTTTCTGTCATCGTACCGTACTCTTTATCAACAATTAATAAATGAGGAAGGAATTGTGACAATTTTGTAGATAATAAACACAATAACATGAAATTATTTACAGTAAATATGTTCCAGTAACTTCAGTAGTTCAGTAGTAACTTGAAGTAGACGGTGTAAAGGAAATAAACTTAAAACGGCAGTGAAATCTAGCTTTGTTCTTTTTGCAGAATATAGTGCAAAGCTACTGTAGCATGGCACAGTGTAGATTTTATCGTAAACTGTTCCAGTTGTCAAGCACAGAGAATTAAAAGTCTAGGCCTATGTAGAGAGTTATAAATGTGTAAATAACTACATAGTAAAAAATATGTTTTGTAATCGGAAGAGCCGTTTTATTTGCTAAATTGGGTGTTTTCCCCTCATCCAACCTTAAAAACAAAATGATTAAAAACTAGAGGTAACGTGCCCTTTATTAGATATCCTACTCAACTTTGAAGATAAAAATAGAAAATAACATGAAGGTGATGGTGGGGAGTGACACAGCGGTAGGAATAACAACTTTTAGTTGACCTACTTCTGTTCGTCAATTAGTTTGTTTCTTTCATTTAAGTTAAAAAAGAATGCTACCTGTTCACAGAGTTCCCAATCTATTCTAAAAGTGCCATTTACATCCTCATTGACAAAGAAATGCTGCTGGTATATAATTACACTTAACCAATTACATAAAATATATTCGGTTTAGGGTTAGATTTACACGAAATGACATCCCTACCCAAACCCAACTCTAACCCCAACGCCAGGTGACAATTGATTAAAGTTTAGAAAATCTAAAAGAATACATCAGAAAAAATAGTATAAACAAATACTTAAAGTGACATACTAACGCAAACACCAAATCTAACCCTAAACCGAAGCGACAATGGTTTGAAAATAGGAAAAAGCAGTTGAGTAACCAATACGTGAGAATGCCACGGAAAAGAAAGTCCGTGGCAGGGCCACGGAAATATGCGGAGATCCGTGAGAATGCCACGGAAAAATGAAAAAAACATTCCGTGACTATCCAACGGATATTTGTGAGATCATGTTGTCTTAATCATATCACTGTCATCTTAATGTTCTTGCTGCATGTGCCTTCATTAGGGATGGGCGATACCAGTTATTTTCTTTTCAAGCCGATACCGATACTTCTATGAAATATTTTTATGCAAGTGATTTTATGGTGTCTTTTGATAGCCATCATAATATTAATATCAAATAAATAAACATGACAACTTTTTGCAATGAACAGTATTACTACATTTATTCCCTTTATAGGTTTTTGAGAAGAAACAAACAATGAATGCTGACATTAACATTAACAGCTTCATTATCATTACTAACTGACTGCAACAATGCACTCAAACCACTTTTTTAAACCGGCCTGTGCTGATTGAGTGTGAAAGCGGTGATATGGCGGGAGATGGGACTGAATGAGTGAACGTGGTGATATAGCGGAAGAAGATATAGTTCCCCCTGACGTTACGATTTTAGTGTATTTATTAGGGTTGCACCGATATATCGGAGGATGATGCTTGCTATGCTTCACAATGAAATACGGTGAAATGCCGCTACACCCAAAAGCCAGAGGGCGCTCTCGTACAGAAACTCAATATGCATCAGACGAAGAACCATCACACATGCAGAAATGACACAACGCAGCTCCAGGAAATGGCTTAAGGATATATTTGTATTGCTGTTCTTCAAACCTTTTCAGGTATTTTCATGATAATAAAGAATATTTATAATGACTATGTTTGACGAGTGTTGCTTTTTCAAATGCATGTTATAAACTACTTAAACTGACAGTGATTTCAGATCGATAAGGACTTACTGATCAAAAGCCGTAGTACACGAAATAGCAGTAATTAAATAATTTATGCTGTGTGATTCATAATAATTGGCCACGTATTATTAGTGTATATCGGCATTTATCGGTGCACCCCTAATATTTATATACAAAATAGCATCCTAATATTATTAAAAATTCTACAATCACTAGTTAAAAACAAACAAACAGATAGAATTGATACTGTACTTGAGAATTTACAAAGGCAGTATCGAAAATACTGATACGTTAGGATCAATCAGCCCTAGCCCTTATAAAAAATTCTGCATTCCTTTTACTGTGCACAGCATTCTATTAAATCAATAACTTTCCCCATCATGACTATGCAGTCCTGTCTCCATTTTCCAAGCGTGCGTATTTTGTTTACTGTTACTAGGTTACCAATACCTCTGTCATTCGCTCAAACAAATTGACGGAAACGCACCTAACTCCCATTTGTTTGTTTGTTTGGGGTTTTTGCGAATTTTGTATTTTGTTCGTTTCACGTTTGGATGGAAACCCAACTAATGAGTAACATTGACCCCACGTGACTGACCATCTAGCTGTTTCTGCTGTCGTTACCCTATATGGGGCTCGACGTCGTCTTAATATTTCCTTGCTGCAAGTGCCTGCATAAAAAATGCTGCACGCCTTCTACTGTGTACAGCATTCAGTTCCTGTACTGCTAATAAATCGCCCTATCGGGTACATGCAGTCCATCTCCATTTTCCAAGCGTGCGTTTTGTTTACTGTTGGTTACTAGGTTACCAATACCACCGTCATTCACTCAAACAAATTGATGGAACCCCACCTTATTCGCGTTTGTTTGTTTGTTTGCGAATTTTGTATTTTGTTCGTTTCACGTTTTAATGGAAACCCAACTAATGAGTAACATTGACCCCACGTGACTGACCATCTAGCTGTTTCCGCTGTCGTTGTCTTTACCATATATGGGGCTCGGTAGTCTTAATATGTCCTTGATGCCTGTGTGCGTGCATAAAAAAATTCGGCATGCCTTCTACTATGCACAGCATTCAGTTCCTGTACTGCTATTAAATTAATAAATCGCCCTATCATGACTACATGCAGTCCTGTCTCCATTTTCCAAGCGTGCGTATTTGGTTTACTGTTACTAGGTTACCAATACCTCTGTCATTCGCTCAAACAAATTGACGGAAACGCACCTAACTCCCATTTGTTTGTTTGTTTGGGGTTTTTGCGAATTTTGTATTTTGTTCGTTTCACGTTTGGATGGAAACCCAACTAATGAGTAACATTGACCCCACGTGACTGACCATCTAGCTGTTTCTGCTGTCGTTACCCTATATGGGGCTCGACGTCGTTTTAATATTTCCTTGCTGCAAGTGCCTGCATAAAAAATGCTGCACGCCTTCTACTGTGTACAGCATTCAGTTCCTGTACTGCTAATAAATCGCCCTATCGGGTACATGCAGTCCATCTCCATTTTCCAAGCGTGCGTTTTGTTTACTGTTGGTTACTAGGTTACCAATACCACCGTCATTCACTCAAACAAATTGATGGAACCCCACCTTATTCGCGTTTGTTTGTTTGTTTGCGAATTTTGTATTTTGTTCGTTTCACGTTTTAATGGAAACCCAACTAATGAGTAACATTGACCCCACGTGACTGACCATCTAGCTGTTTCCGCTGTCGTTGTCTTTACCATATATGGGGCTCGGTAGTCTTAATATGTCCTTGATGCCTGTGTGCGTGCATAAAAAAATTCGGCATGCCTTCTACTATGCACAGCATTCAGTTCCTGTACTGCTATTAAATTAATAAATCGCCCTATCGTGACTACATGCAGTCCTGTCTCCATTTTCCAAGCGTGCGTGTTTTGTTTACTGTTGGTTACTAGGCTACCAATACTACCGTCATTCGCTCAAAGAACTTGATGGAAACGCACCTAATTCGCGTTTGTTTTTTGTTTTTTTTTTGCGATTTTTTTTTTTTAAGATTCGTTTCACGTTTGGATGGAAACCTAATGAGTAACTCAAACCCACTGGATTGACGGTCTGTTTCCGCTGTCATTGTCCTTTTTTTTACCACATATGGGGCTCGACGTCGTGCTAGTGCCTTAATAAAAAATGCTGCATCATTCCTTCTACTGTGCATAGTATTCAGTTTGGCAATTAAAAGCCAAAAACTGCTAATAAATTAATAAATCGCCCTATCTTGACTACATGCAGTCCTGTCTCCGTTTTCCAAGCGTGCCTTGTTTTGTTTACTGTTTGTTACTAGGTTACAAATACCACCTTCATTCGCTCAAACAACCTGATGTAAACGCACATACTACGGATTTGCTTTTCTTTTTTGGGAATTTTGAAAATATTCGCCTCACTTTTGCGTGGAAACCCAGCTATTGTTAGTGTAACGTTACACGCTGTACAGCTTTGTATATTTCTCTAAATGAATAATACAGACTCATTAAAGTCAACATGTAACGTTTTATCAATAAAAAAATCATTACATTTGCCTTAGAATGGAAAACTGTATTTACCTCTAGTTCTTCTGAACATGGTAATGACATATCGTCAGCCTCAAACACTATTGTTTTCTCATTCTTATAAACCTCTTGCATGCAAAAGACAACTGGAAAACATTCCAATCTCAACATAACACCAACTGGGACGTTGCAGTCGAGGTGTACACCCCCAACATTAAATTGCACATTAAATAAGTGCAATGTTGTTACAATGCTAAATACAAAGTTGTGACTGCTAAGTTAGCGCTATATGCTAATGAATGCTATATAGCGTTGAGGCTGAAGTTCTACTATTGACGTTACAGTTACGTTTGGTACAGTTACAATACAGTTATAGGTTCATACTGGAAAAAACACAAACTTACCACTCAGAAACGTACATGAAAAATCTCCAAAACAAATGATTATTCCTCAAATTTTGTATCTTCGCCTGATAGATGCTCAAACATAAGAGCCGTTTCTCAAAACCAAGTACGCCAAACTCGGACTTGTGTCCTTCGTAGTTCGAACTTGCAAGTTCAGACTCGGAAGAACGAACTCCTGACGCGAAATGCATTCTGGGAAACTTCGCTGTCATAAGTCCACACAAGTCTCCTCTGATGCATCCTCGATAAAATGGGCGGATCAAGAACACATCCGGGGATTTTATGTGAACTTGGGCTTGATGCGAACTTTGAATTGGAACAGTACTTGGGCCGCGACTGATGACGTTTCACAAGTCCACAAGAACACAAGTACAGACAAGAACGCATATTGAGAAACGGCTAAGGTTTGCACACAAACAGAGATACTGAAGAAGCTACTCTGTGAAACAGCCAATCAGAGCAGAGCTTAACATTATTATGCATGACCCTTTTAAATAAAGTAATAATAGACCATATTTCGTTGTAAAGACAAATGTAAATGGACATGTTAACCGTCTCTGGATAATTTTTGCACTTAATAAAGTCACATACCTTCTATGTAGATAAACAATTTAACATATTATTTCATATAATAACATATTATAACCTTTAAAGAGGGCCTATATCATATGTCCATTGACAAATTTTTGATTTTGTTTTGTTTGGGTGTATTAGAATAGGGTTTCATGTTTGATTGTTCAAAAACATATTTTTTACATGTTTTACATTATTGCAGAACTTCTCTTCCCAGGCTGTCTGCACTCTTGTTATGTCCATATATACCCTTTGTAGCCACTCCCTCTGTTACGCTCTGGGGTGCATTTCCCAAACAACGTTGTAACTCGCTGCTGAACCACTATAGTACGATGCATAGTTGGAGAACTAACTACCTAGTCAAGACTGTTTCCCTGAAAACATAATATAATAATAATAATAATATAATTTTGACGCACATTCGTTGTATAGTTGATGGTGTCACATGGGAGGTGGAGCACTAATTCATCTGTGAAATCGATTTAATGTCAGATTTTAATAATGTAAATTGCATCAGAAGTTATCGAGATTTAGTTCTCTGTTGTTTTATTTTAAAATATTTTATTTATGCACAAGTTCCTTCTTATAACACTCCTCCCAGAGATTCCCCAGGATCTTAGGCCCGTAGAACTCCACACATGCGCACTTTCCAAAACCAGCGCTGTAATTATGTTAACAAACTAAAAGACGTAAAATGGACTTTGTAATTTATAATGATGGATATAGAATGTTGCTTGCGTATTTTGTTCAAAAGCATGATCAATGCCAGTAAACATGTCATAATAACATTGAACTATGCTCCTAACCACAACTCGACAGACGACAGCTGTCGTTACAACCACACTAGTTTGCGATGCAGTTTGCATGTCTGCTGGAACGGTGGTTTCGGGAAACACCCGAATCGTTGAACTATACTGAAACGACAGAAGCGAGCATGTGGGCTAACAATGCTTTTGGGAAACGCACCTCTGATTGATCAAGCTGGCCCAGTCTGTTGCAATTGGACAACCGGAAATGTCAGCTTCAGGTTTTCAGGTGTAAAGAGTAACAATGGAACAGTTTTACTTTATAATTAGGTGTAGCTGAATCTTAACATTGACATTTTTTTTGCATTTGCAACTTTTATCCAAAGTGACTGTATTCAGGGATGTTTATCATTGTTTCGGCTTCTTGTTCACACAGAGGGTTTTCAGGGTATCTTACTAGGTCCTCTTTCCGGGAGCGATCCTAGAAAATTTACGGGACGTGTTTGCGTTCACACAGAGGCTTGTCTGGCAATTTTACAGGTATTTTCTGGGACCAAAGTGCTGTGTGGATGAGGTTTATGTGTGTTCCTGGGGGTCGAGCCCATGAACCTTTGCTCGGTTAATGCTATGCTCTACAAATTAGCTACAGGAACATTTTTATCACCAAAACTTTATCTTTTAAGTGGATTTAGTTAACCTTATCATGATTTACTCTCCCTAATAGCATTTGAACCCCATATGACTTGTGTTATATTTTAAGTGTCCTGAAGACATTTACTCTTCTACTGTCGTGGATATCGCTGTGTCAGTTGTTGCACATTATTTTAAAGCAAACATCACAAAACTGCAAAAACAACACTTAAGACAGAACATGTGCACCGAGAGGCAAAACTTTGTTTAAAAAATCTGCAAGACATGAGGGTGAGTAAAATTTTGGGGTGAACTATACCTTTAACAGTACCCATACCAGCTCCATTGAATGCATTTCTATTTTTTATTAATTACTTGAGCATACCAGTAAATACAAAAATACAAAATAAAAGCATAAACTTAACGTTAAACAAATTATAATAAAAAATAACTAAGCGAATAAATAATAACATGACAAAACAAATCTAAGATCGTCAAACCATTTAAAACCATTAAATGCATTTCCAATCTCTTCTCAGTAAATATCGTGTTCCTTTTTTCCTATACAAAATCTATGTTACTTGAGCTGTAAAGTTGTTTTATCGTGCTTTTAGTGGTAATAATAGTTTGATAAATTTAAGTCTAGTTGGTTGGTTTCCAGTAAAGAAATTCGGCGCAAACCTCCAGCCCGACAGATGGCGGTGATGCCTCAAAAATCCTTCAAACCTACAGCTGGTTATCGCATCATTGTATAAAGAAGACAGCGGCTTTGTTTACTTTAAAGATGGACGGTGAAAATATATTTCCCACAGCTATTTTGAGGATCTAATTTAACATTAATTCCGACCATGTAAGAGACCAACGGGCAGTATGGAGGAATCGTGGGATTTTGAGTTCGTGTCTCGTATGGTTGACAGTCTCGTGTCTTTTCTATCAGAATTCGTGGACGACTGGCTGGCCAACGACACGAGAGTAGCAGTGTTTAAAATACTGTTCAGCTGGCTTATCATAAGTCTTATAGCGATCCACTTTGCGTGGAAAGTGTACGGGAACATTGTCAACGATATGTACTACAGGCAGGGTATGTAACTTATGGAGGCTTAAACGGGTGCATATGGTTATGCGGAGTATGTTTCATTTAGGTTGCAAACTGAAACTATGAAATATATTTTAGGTACTGGAGGACAGAATGGTGGGACACCTGACACAGCCCCTCACCGAGGATGGTAGGTGACCACCTTGCTGTTTGCTTACCTTACTGATGCAGAAAAATTTAAGCCATCTTTTTATATCATATATATATATATATATATATATATATATATATATATATATATATATATATATATATATATATATATATATATATATATATTAGTCTGAATACCTTGCACAATATGGAAATGTATATATTCCTTGGTGGTGGTTTTTAATTTCAGTAGTATCATTATGGTAGTATTTAATTGTTTATGTGTGTGGAACTTTTGTGTTTTGTTGGAAGTCAAAGGAAAGATTGTACATTTAAAGGAATAGTCTACTCATTTTCAATATTAAGCTATGTTATTACCTTAACTAAGAAGAGTTGATGCATCCCTCTATCATCTGAGTGCATGCACGTAAGCGCTGGGGCGCGCTGCGACACTTCGATAGCATTTAGCTTAGCCCCATTCATTCAATGGTACCACTCAGAGATAAAGTTAGAAGTGACCAAACACATCAAAGTTTTTCCTATTTAAGACGAGTAGTTATACGAGCAAGTTTGGTGGTACAAAATAAAACGTAGCGCTTTTCTAAGCGGATTTAAAAGAGGAACTATATTGTATGGCGGAATAGCACTTTTGGGAGTACTTCAACTCGCCTGAAAAATCCAGTAGCGCCTCACTGCAGAACACGACATCCAGGGGCCGGGTTGGATTTAGATCCATGGGCGGAGCTGGATCCCGATCCAGAGATCCCATTGGTCGCCAGTTTTACCACAAGACACGTCATACACGTGTTGCTGCGTTACCATTTCCGCATTTAGTCGTAACTAAATTAAGTTATTATTTTGACATAATAACTAACTTCACTTATGACTACAATAAAAGTAGTGCCTTTAGGGTGAAATGTAAGTTTTTTGCTATAATGTTTTGGAGTAAAACATTTCGGGTAAGCCTACTATGAGTAATCTTACCACATGCAGTTTAAGACCTATTAATGGATACAGTATTAATATGCATAATTATTAAGATATATAGGCTATGGCATGTTATTTAGAAATTAATAAATTGAATGTTTATCTTGTATGGACTTTGAACTTGTTTTAACGTCTTTGCTTACAGCCATTAGGAAACAGGTTTACTTTTTTAATTTGCTAATAAAAGATATCAAATAAATAAGTTTATATATTTATAGGAATAGCTGTGTAATAAGTGGGATAATGTACAAATAAATCCCTTCAGTGATATCAAACTGTCGGGAACGTGTCCTTACCTCCCCTTACACCTAACTGTGATACTTTCTAAATTATGAATCTTTCTCAACTATATTATTAATCAAACGTACACTTAAATTGATAAGAGCAAACGTTGGTGACCACAGGTTGCAAGTAATTGCGGGCTGCAACAACGCAAATATACTGGTTCATTTGGCGGAACAAAGTATATAAAGTGGGAGGAGTTGGATCTAGATCCAACCCCGCCCCCTGGATGTTGTGTTCCGCAGTGAGGACCATCTCGAAAAATCTGCTCCCCTTCTCCCTCTCATAATGGGAGAGGGAGGGTGTTACTGCGCCGAGTCGAAGTACTCAAAAAGTGCTATTACGCCATAAAATATAGTTCCTCTTTTAAATCCTCTTAGAAAAGCGCTACGTTTTATTTTGTACTACCAAACTTGCTCGTATAACTACTCGTCTTAAATAGGAAAAACGTTGATGTGTTTGGTCACTTCTAACTTTATCTCTGAGTGGTACCATTGAATGAATGGGGCTAAGCTAAATGCTATCAAAAACCTCATTCACACAGACCTCTGGTCCCAGAAA
Source organism: Paramisgurnus dabryanus (assembly GCF_030506205.2). Lineage (NCBI taxonomy): Eukaryota > Metazoa > Chordata > Actinopteri > Cypriniformes > Cobitidae > Paramisgurnus > Paramisgurnus dabryanus. Next base: position 25,993,838 of record NC_133343.1, on the reverse strand, counting down.
ATACCCGTAAAATTGCCAGACAAGCGTCTGTGTGAACAAAAACTCGTTCCGTTAATCTTCTGGGATCGTTGCCGGAAAGAGGACCTAGTAAGATACGCGGGTAACCCTCTGTGTGAACAAGAATGCCATAAAGGGCGTGTCGAAGTGAGGACGCGCGCGTCATCATCACAACCCAAGTTATGGTTCAGCTCCTTACAACGAGAGATAACGTGCATATAAACATTCACCACGAGAAATGTTGCAAACTAACATGTATATAAACATTCACCACGAGAAATGTTGCAAACTAGATTGAAGCAGTTATCAGGAAATGATATATGAGACGCATAAACAATGACGCACGTGCCGTAGTGAGGACGCGCGTGTCATGGCAACATGATTTGGTTCAACTCTTTAAAATCAGGGATTTACAACATTCACTACGAGAAATGTCAGCAAACTGGACTGAAGCAGATATCAGGTAAGTTAGCTCGTTACTTACTGCGTTGAAACGGAGATCATTCAGCAGCATAAAAGAATATCGCGTCACGTGCTCATTTGAGCTATAATAAACGAAAATACCCGCATGTCATCCCAACGAGATATATTGTTCAGCTCCTCAAAATGCGGGTTTTAAATGCATATAAACAATCACGATGAGAAATGTCTGAAAACTGTATCAAAGCAGAAATCAGGGAGCTTGTCAAATATCCACTCTGAAGCTGAGATCATTCACCAGAATAGAACTGTGCATTCACGCGCTCCTTTGTAGTCTTATCATAAACAAAAATGCACGCGAGTTGTTTCTGGAGAGAGAAATAATAAATAATATGCAAACTTCAGACGCTGCGTAGAAGAGAGGGCGGGACTTTCAACATGTCACGTGTCTTTCCGGGACCATCAGATGCCGTGTAAACTTGGCAGTGTGAATGAATAAAATATCAAGCGGTCCCATAAAATTCCAGGATGCCTGTCCCGTGTATCTTACGGAATATCTGTGTGAAAAGGGCTAAAGTGTCGCAGCGCGCCCCAGCGCTTACGTGCACGCACTAAGATAATAGAGGGATGTATCAAGTCTTCTTAGTTAAGGTAATAACATATTTTAATATTGAAAATGAGTAGACTATTCCTTTAAGGATATTAAAGTTCAATTAAAAGCATTACAAAATTATGTTATGTAGTGTTTTTGGTCCATTCCAGTAGGATTTAATGACATACTATTGTTTCCCATCCTCCAGATAACATTCCACCAATAGAACCCAATATATTACCAATACAGACCCATAGAGACCATTATAGTTTTGATTAAAACCTATAAGTCCCATCACAACCAGTAGATCCATCATAATTTCTGTAATGGTTTCCTTTATCCACTTAGGAATAGGGCTGTGTATCGGCAAGAATTTGGTCTAATATATATATATATATATATATATATATATATATATATATATATATACACATTTTTTTTTAGGTATCTGCAAACAAAATATCCCGATATGCACATTTATCAATTTTCTATTTGTGTTTTTTTGTTGATTTTGAATACATTTTTATATACATATAAACAAACTTTTGTTTAAAAATAATCTACCCAAAATCAACAAAAAACTTATGTAGAAAATTGATAAATGTGCATATAGGCAGATACCTAAAAAAAATGTGTGTATGTGTGTATATATATATATGTATGTATGTATGTATGTATGTATGTACGTACGTTAGGGATGCACCGATACCGATACTGGTATCGGGTATCGGCCTCGATACCACATTTTCTAAAGTACTCGTACTCGTTAAAAGTCACCCGATACCTGGAATCGATACCACGGTCTGAGAAATGTCTATGTTTGAGCATCGTGTAAGGGGTTAATGCCTCTTGTGTTGTCCAAAGAGGCAGAGTTTACAACAAACTGGAAAACTAGTCCTTTGTTTTTTGTTAAATTATATGACTAAAGCTGTTACTTGTAAATTTAAATCATGTTTTTTTATTAAGTACTCGGTATCGGCAAGTACTGAAATGCAAGTACTCGTATTCCACAAAAGTGGTATCGGTGCATCCCTAACGTACGTATATATACACACGTATGTATATGTATACGTGTATGTATATAAACACACGTATGTATACGTGTATGTATACATATGTATATATGTACTGTGTCCCACAATGCAATGCATTCTACATGTCCTTCCATTTAATTTGGCCTAATGGTTATAGAGTCTTAAGGTCACTGCTTTATTGATATATCATCAGTATTTATATTTAAATAATATCAATATTATATTTTCAATTCTGTTATTTTTTCTGTTTTCTTAGGGAGAGTTCAGCTGGTGATGCAAAACCCCACCGCGAGTGATTTTCCACCAACTGTAATAACAGCCCAACCTTCCATTATACCTGTGATAAGTTGTGTCTGTGATGTGGTACAATACTCAAGACCAAAAGGCATGCTGTGATATTTAGCTCTGGCTCATATTTAATGATGTTTTGCAGGCGTGATTCGAGTGTGTAAATATCATTTGACAACGAAAAGCTGACAGTAATATTTGTCAAAATGATGGTCCAAATGTTCAGTCTTTTGGTGTGTGTGTAGAAATCAGATCAAATTTTGGTGATGTAAGATAATTTTATTGTACAGATTCAAAACATCAGGGATGCCTGTGCATCCTTTCAGGTGTCCAATGCATTACTGCTGTCATTCAGCAATAAAATAAATAAATACTATTTGTATTTATTTGCGTGAATCGATTAACTGTTATTCAAATCCTTATTTAGAAATGCATTTCATTCCAAAATGTAATTTAGTTATTTCCACACACAAATCCATCTGGAGTCAAAAGGGTTGGTGGTGGAGGAAGCAGCATAACATGCACGTCCATCACATTGGTACCTGTCAGTCCAGGCATGAGTAACCGTCGTCCTTCAGAGAGCCTTGAGAAAAATGTGAATGAATCATTATTTTTAAGTGAGCCATCAATGTCCAGACCTTGAGTCTTGGCTTCATCTATCAGTTCCCCATCAGTGACTGCACCAGCAGCATCAGTAGGACCGTCTTGCCCATCTGTCCCTCCACTGAGAAACACTGCACCACTCCTTATTTTAGGACTGCTAAGCTCAAGCCCGACCCGCAGGGCCAGCTCCTGGTTTCTGCCACCACTGCCCTTTCCTGTGAGCTGCACAGTGGGTTCTCCTCCAGCCAGCAGACAGGTGGCACCCCAGCCTTCTTTCCTTTCATGTTCAAGTACGTTCATGGTACGACACAAGTCCCAGCTTTCTATCCCAACTTCTGGCCCAAGCTGAAGGATCTGTGAAGCAAGCTCTGAAGGAGGTTCTTTCCCTGGGGAGCATGCAAAACACGCTAGCAGTCCGTACAGCGTTGCAACGGAGCGGACGTCACCGCACACCCCCGGGGATAAAATCACTGGTCGGAGTCCTAACTCACTCGCTTTACGGCTTGCACATTCAAGAGCGATGGTGTTTGAGCCTATTACAACATTTAAAACATGATCTTTAACCTCTTGTGGCTGTTTTTGCACCCAGCGGGGGCCGGTTTTACTAAGCACCTCTTTCACAGAGGAAGGCAAGGAATCAGAGAGCTTATAACGTTCAAAGATAGCCCAAACTTCCTCTGGCCGTGTCTCACTCCTAACTGTTGGACCGCTGGCTATCAAATCCAAAGGATCTCCAATGACATCTGACAAAATCAATGCCATGACCTTAGAGAAGATATAATTTAGTACATTAACATTTATGCATTTTAACAGACGCTTTTATCCAAAGCACAGAGAGTGCATTAAGGTATACAAAACTTTTTTCAGATATTAGTATGTGTGTTTCCTGGGTTCGAACCCATGACCTTGAAGCATTGGTAACACAACTGAGCTATGCAGGACTACATTAGGCAAAAAATAACCCAGTCGGGTAATGTTTTACATTCAATTTAAAATATTTTTAGGGCTTTGGGTTGTTTTTTGCATTATATATCATATAGTGTTACCTGGGCTGGGTAGGCACATCGGGCAAGGCCTCCACCCTTTAAAAGGGACAGGGCCCGTCGAACTGTATTTAACTCCTGTATTGTGGCACCTGCCGCTGCAAGATGCCGTGTCACATCCTGTTTCTCCTGCAAGGACATTGGTGGTGCCGGAGCAGGTAAAAGAGCGGATCCACCACCTGTGCATGTGTGTGTAAACAATGAAACATCAAAAAATTTAACTGCAGTCTTTTAACAATATAATTTGAAAAGTATTAATTATTTTGCAAAAAAGGAAGATGCATTATTATGTAAACTACATCAATTGCATTTAGACAACTATCCAAGTTGATAGTTATGGAAGAATACAGTGACAGGAAACATTCGGAAGACTGAATATGAAACAGTACCAGAGATAAGAACAAGCAGCAGATCTTTCTCAGTTAGAGCGCTGGTCAGTTCTCGAATACATTCAGCTGACTTCTGGGCATCTGCATCAGGTAAATTGTGCTTTGCTCCTTCCATAACAGTAATTTTACTGTTGTTCTCAAGCAGCATCTTCCTGAAAGACATCCGAGATGACCAGGCATAGATTTTTTATGAATTATTAAAATATTGCTGTTGGTGTTTCTGTGAGCCAGGAGTTTTCGCTTAAATGTGTAATATGAATAAATAGTGCTCATAAACGGCTATTTAAATAATGTCCTCTATTGAAATGAGTGGAGGCTTGGAACCGGAAACAGTATTCCTTACGTCATGACTTAACCAACAGAATTCCTGTAAAACTACTTTATTACACCTTTTTTAAAAAGGTGATAAATATTAAACATCACACAAAAAATACTTACTCTTTTCCATGACTCTGTAGTGTATTCTGAATACCATGAGGCACACTGACAACTCCTTTAATTAAATGATCCCCAACAATCCTTTCTGCCTCCGCTGCCATCCCCAGCACGGCCTTACCAAAGCCCACCACATACAGGTTATTACTAAGTGTAAAACTCTGACCACCCACTAGTAATTTGTTCCCATGTCGCTCCAGACCCTTACGGACCACTATGTCTGGTTGTACACCTTCAACCACTGCAGAGAAAACAGCCCGTGCTCGCTTCTCTAATGATGACATACTGCGAGAGTTTAATGGTGTTAACCCCATCCAAGGTGGACACCACAGGTAAAGAGAACGAGAGAGTAACCGAGCCATAAACTGATCAAACTATTCACATCAAGGAAAAACAGCAGCGTAGCACCTGTGGGGAGACAGACAGTAGGATTACTAATCAGTTATGCTCATTTTTTTGTAAATGTAATGTAAATGTGGTGCTGCTAGTCAATATTTAACAGCATAGCATATATATTTGTCTATCATCAAGTATTATATTATAATTTATATTAGTCATGTTGTTATAATATTATATGACATTTATTTAATATTATAAAGCATATTACCAGACTCTAAAAAATTAAGGTCCCTCAAATTTGATGGTAGCTGAACTGAAACAACATGAATATGATATAAATTAACCTTAACATATACCATATACTACTTGAATATAGCTTTCTTGACATTTGCACCCCTATAGCCTAATAAAAAACAACTTACCAGCACACTGCCTAGAGATGAAACTCTTTATAAGCAGACAAAAGCAATCCTGCAGGCTCTATCTAAAATGCATTACACTACAGCTTGTGTACATAATGAGTAAGTTAATGATTGACTAAAGCTTGACCATAGGGCACTGAGAAATTTTGTTTTTTGGTTTATGGATTCACCAAAGGTCAATCCCAAAAATAGGAGGTTCGTAGACACGTGCTTAAAAGTTGACTAAAGGTAGAGTCCAGTTAGTTAGTAACAGACGAAATAACTACGCGTATGTACAGTAAAACATCTATAGTCTGACATGTTATTTACCCGTGTCATTACCAGATTTTCACTCTTCTGACAGTCACGCGCTGTTATTCAACTTTCTAATCATCGGACGACGTCTTCTTTTTTCTCAGTTTCTTGTCTTACTGTTCATGTTTAGTTTTAGGTAAGCCCCTTTTAAGTGCTGTGTCAGTTATTGTCATTATATGTGTGTAATTATTGTCCAAACAGCTGCTGAAGCATAACACGGTCACGTGTAAACACTTGTCAGCTGACCAGGATGGCCCAATCACAGGCGTTAGTGATTACTGGTCTACGTTTTTTAAAAAATGTTTAAAGATTTATTTAACAGTTTACATAAGTTACAACACAAAAGGCACAACATGTAAGAACGATTTAGTAAAAACACCACTTCAAAAGAGGATTTAGTTTATTAACCAAATGCCGTTTCTCAATCCGAAGGCTGCAGCCTCCGGAGGTCGCATATCCAGGCTGCATACGTCATCAAGACTGTCTTACAAAAGAATATAAAAATTATTAAGTTGACTATTATTCTTAGTTAATCATAAATTGTTGTAATATGCTCAATGACTTGCGAATGTAATGCCCAGTTAACTTAAATAAACCAAGTTTGATGGCGAATGCAGCCTGCATATGCGACCTCCGGAGGCTGCAGACTTCAGATTGAGAAACGGCCAATGAGCGCCCTCTAAAGGATGACAAAATATAAACTTTTGCTCATGACACCGGCAGGGGACACTTACCTCAAATATTTTTTCTTTAACGGGAAACTAAACTAACAAAAGTGTAGTGGTTAAAGTATATTTATTAGTTTGTGAATTAATTCCCCAATGCAATCTCTATAAAATATTTTACATATTTATTTGCATTATTTTTACACAAATGGCCTGAATTATTATATGGGACTTTAATAGTAACTGAACTTGAAATAATGAAGATTAAAATAAAAGAATTATTAGACTTTTCGTACCCGAGTTCGTACCCGAGACGCAGATTAAAATGGGTTGCTAAGCTCCGCCCACTTTATTTAATTCTGTTCGAATTTGGGGTTTACATAAAATTAGTCAGAATAATAAATGAGAGATAACAATATGAATTATAAAGTCAAGTAGTGATATTAGTTCATCAAGAGGTGGCAGTGTTCAATAGCAGTCAACGTCAGTGGCATGACAACATATGCTTGTAACACACCAGCATCCACTAAACCCACTCCAATGTACACACATCTGTAGTCATACTTCACAAGCCTATTTGTGGCACCAACACAGTGGAGGTAACAGCATCACACTGTGGATGACATCATCCCGCCTGTACCCAGGGTCTCACAGCTCCATCTGTTAGCGTATGCGTACTCACAGCCATTAGAGAGGAACAAACACAGATGAGTAATACAAGTAATACAACAAGCATTTATTTACAAAAATTAAACGCTCAAGAATGTGACCATATTCTGGGGGGAAATTCCAGTTTATTGCTTCTGCAGACAAAGTTTTTCATGGTTGATAAATTGAGGGAAAACACCTTCCTCCAACACTGTAAAATCATGGGATTAATAAGTCGTAAAATTTAAAAGTTGGATCAACTTAAAAAAATAGGCTACTTAAATTGGTAAAACCTAAAAATAAATTATTAAGTAACAAATTAAAGTTGAATTTTTTTTAAATTTTTTTAGATGTTACCAATTAAAGGGGCCATGTCACAAGACTTTTTTAAGATGAAAAATAAATCTTTGGTGTCCCCAGAGTACACATGTTGAGTTTTAGCTCAAAATACCATATAGATAATTTATTAAAACATTTTAAAATTGACACTTTGTAGGTGGGAATTTTTAAATTAATCCATTTTTTTTTACTTTTTACATGTATCAGCATATATTTTCACATTAACTTATCAAATTTAGCAATTTCAACTTGTTTTTATAAGTTATATCAATTCAGAGTCGAAATTCAAAATAATAAGTTTAAAAGACACAGCAAATCTAAATTAACTTTTATTTTAAATTTAAGGCAGCAAAATAAATAAATAAAAACAGTTAGGAAATGGAAAAAGAAACGAGCAGTTATGAGCTTATTGTTTAGATCAAGTAATACATACAAGTGTTATTTTGTGAAGATAATTTATTATATACCAGAAACTATTTTATGATGTTTTATTAAACACTCTAAGCAGCCCAAAAACATGCTTATGTATCAACTTTAGAGGTTGTCAAATATACATTTTATGGATGCATGCTACTGCTATTGTTTTCTTTTGTTTGTGTTGTAGTTCACCATGTTTGCTTGTACTATCTAGTGCAGCACATTTTATGTTGTCATGGATAATTGATGTACATAACGTGACGTAATTCTCAGGTGGCTGTTGCTAGCAGATGGGAAGAGGTCACAATGCTGGCTGGTATTTCAATTCTGCAGTGTTAGTGACCCTCTGTATAAGCACAATAACCTCAAATACCTTTTGTTATTTGTCCTTGTTGCAATCATATGCTCTGTTTTTTAAAAGGGCTTAGATTTGGCTGTTTTGAATGTAACAAGTTATTATTTCACTTAATTTACAGAACATCAAATTAGTCCTGTTTTAGACTGCTAAATATAATTAAGATCATATATATTTTGGTTATTAGCAAAAAGTAGCATTAATTAAATAATATTGTATGTCAGACTTATCTTATTATGAAATTTGTTTTATATTACATAAAGACAGTATTTGAACCTCTACTTTATGCTGTTACTTGTACTCGTGCAGGGCAGTTGGAGACTCACAGCTGTCAATCCAAACACACTGACACTGTGAACACGGAGAGGACTTTAGTAACGCAATAAGACTATGATGGACTGGAAAGAAAATTGTACAGATAGGATGCAGGTAACTTCCAGTGAATACCAAAAAGACACTGGGATTTATGAATGCTCAGCAATGAGGAATATAATTTGCATGACCTGGGGGTATCTGAAATCTGTACGGGGTACAAGCGTTAGTCTGAGGTGACTGAACTCTCACTTTCAGTAAGTGACTAAGATGTATCACTTTACTGTGTGCAATTAGATCTTCTCACTTTTTCATTAAAGCCGATACGTGAAATAATGGTAACTGGAGAAGATGGAAAACGAATTAGCAGCCTTGAATACTTTATCATACTCCATTTCACATTCATCGTTGCGGGTTTTCTCTATTGCACCATCGCTCTTGTTATTCCATTACAGGAAAAACAAAGAGAAATCACTCGAACTCATAACTGTGTTTGGATTGTGAATGGCCGCCTTATTGCCTTTGTGCCTTTAAATATCCTGAAGCCCGTGGCTGTGATCTACATTCACACATTATGCAGAATATGCATGAAGCAAAGTTCTTTGATGTTTGTACATGTACAGTACGGGGACTGTGCTATTTTTTGAACGACTGCTCAAACAGCCACATGCATGCAAATTTGTGGGGACATTTTTGAGGTGACAGCACCTACAGTAGGCACTTATTATCAAAAAATAAATAAAAATTGTAAAAACAATAAAAAAGCTGTCTGTGCTACAGGATTTATTAAGCAAGCAAGGGGACCCAAAAACAAATCCTAGTGCGATTTTAATGCTTTAGTTATTGTATGGAAAATATAGAAGCTATTTTAGTCCTTTGTGTTCCATGGTGACATTTTTTTATTCGTCCTAATGAGGATGAATTTTAAAGTGCCATTGGAAATGGCAAACCCACTTGCCTCTGGGCGAGATAACCAACTTTATGTCAGTGCAAATACCCTCAAGCTTGTTGACCTTATCTATATTTACGACAAAGCCTCTGTCCAAAAATGCAAAAAACCCAGCTTGCTCCTTTTCCTGGGGCTCGTGGGACAAAAGAAATGACACAAAGTTTCTGTCTCTCTTCATTAGATTGATTATTATTGTGACTACGTCTGTTTCTAAATTTCTCTGATTATGCATTTTTTTTACTTCTCACTAAGGCCACCTACAGTGAATCTTCTAAAGTCCTTTTGAAGACCTCATGTCTTCTGTGTCTGAAACATTGGAAGTGACGGCTTTGAGTTTACACAATAAACTGATTCAATAGAAAGATTAACGTGTCTGGAAATGGAAGAGACAGAGACAGAGAAATATGTGGATTATTTGAGAAAGGCAGTTTTTATTATTTTCTAAAGCTTAATGAAAAGGTGTCTTTACAAAATGTACTCTTATACAAAAATCAATAAAATATTACACACAGTCGTCTCCTAATACTTTCATAATCCTTCAACTCTAAGATTAAAAGAAAAAGATATAAAGTACACAAATTAATAAATATTCTTTTTTGAAAAAGAAAGGCATTTACAATGAGTACTTAAATTAATTAGGCTACATTTAGCTATAATAACTTATAAAAAATGGAAAAAATAGTTCAATAGTTTGCACGATGATAACTGACATTTAACAATGTCGGCGATAACATTTAATTCTTTGTACCAGCCACATCCTGTTTCCTGTTTTCTTTGGTTATGGTGGAACCTGTGTTATCTTCTGAGAATGGGGAAATCCATTAATCAGCACATTTGAACAGAGATATCGAGATTTTTATACCTTTGAAGGAAGAAGTGTTGCCCATATATGGGCAAACATCCTGAGGCAGTTATTTGATTATTTTTGATATATTGATGTACACATAATTTGTTTACCATTTCACTGATACTAAAAACAGCCAGCTTCAAGGTGCAAACAAACGAAGAAAAATCACACAGTATGCTATTTTTTAATGCAGTGACTTATCAGGAAGTGATTCTGATAAATATTACAATTCAAAGTGTTAGTGTTAGGAAAATTTTGCTATACAGCATGGACTATAGTCATTTTGGTTAAAACTACTTAAAGGTGGGGTGCACGATCTCTGAAGCCAATGTTAACATTTGAAATCACCTAAACAAACACGCCCCTACCCCAATAGAATCTAGACCTTCTTTTGATAGACCCCGCCCCACACATACGCAACCCAGGCAACGATGTCGGTTAGTAGACACGCATGTTACTGCTGGTTGGCTACAAGTGTGTTTTGGTACTCGGCGCGACTCCCTTTTCCAAAGCGTTTCTCAAAAATCGTGTACCCCTCCTTTAAATGTCCTAATATAATATATAAGGCCTAGTCCTAGATTAATTAAAACCCTGTCCGGGAAACTGACACTATAAATCCAGCATTGGTTAAAACATGCTGCATGCTTTTTCCAAATCTGGTTCTCTCCTGCTGAACGCTTCTGGGATCCTACGGCTTTATCCCTCTCCATCTTTGAATAACTCTGCAGGATTAACAGCGATAAAACTACAAAGAACTTGAAAAAGTCTTCCCTGCTTCTTCTGTCACAAGACTGATGGATTAATCCATTGTGTTAGGGAAATGACTCGATTTTGAAAAATCTGCTGATGCGTTTAGCTTATATTTATCAGACAAAGTCATCATCATGGTGAGACACATTATAAGTATACAAAACAGCATGATTTTGCCCATGAGCATTCGTTTGAGGCCAGGTTTCTTTGAATGGATCTATTTTTGGCAGAGAAGTTAAAATGAGGATGCATTTATGCATTTGGCAGATGCTTTTATCCAAAGTGACTTACTGTGCATTCAAGCTACACTCACCTAAAGGATTATTAGGAACACCTGTTCAATTTCTCAATAATGCAATTATCTAATCAACCAATCAAATAGCAGTTGCTTCAATGCATTTAGGGGTGTGGTCCTGGTCAAGACAATCTCCTGAACTTCAAACTGAATGTCAGAATGGGAAAGAAAGGTGATTGAAGCAATTTTGAGTGTGGCATGGTTGTCGGTGCCAGACAGGCCGGTCTGAGTATTTCACAATCTGCTCAGTTACTGGGATTTTTACGCACAACCATTTCTAGGGTTTACAAAGAATGGTGTGAAAGGGATAAACGTCCAGTATGTGGCAGTCCTGTGGGCGAAAACGATTAGTTGATGCTAGAGGTCAGAGGAGAAAGGGCCGACTGATTCAAGCTGATTGAAGGGCAACTTTGACTGAAATAACCACTTGTTACAACCGAGGTATGCAGCAAAGCATTTGTGACGCCACAACACGCACATCTTTGAGGCAGATGGGCTACAACAGCAGAAGACCCCACCGGGTACCACTCATCTCCACTACAAATAGGAAAAAGAGACTACAATTTGCACAGGCTCACCAAAATCGGACAGTTGAAGACTGAAAAAATGTTGCCTGGTCTGATGAGTCTCGATTTCTGTTGAGACATTCAGATGGTGAGTCAGAATTTGGTGTAGACAGAATGAGAACATGGATCCATTATGCCTTGTTACCACTGTGCAGGCTAGTTGTGGTGGTGTAATTGTGTGGGGGATGTTTTCTTGGCACACTTCTGGCCCCTTAGTGCCAATTATTATTTATTAGCATTAGTATGGTGTTCCTAATAATCCTTTAGGTATGTGTATATACGTTTGTTTATTAGTATACAGTATACGTATAATTGTGCCATAATGAAGCCATGGCTCTAAGGGATGGCCCTTAACCTATAACCCAGCCCCCTAAAACCCAACCTTAAAGGGGTGGAAGTAGATCATTATTAAAATGTACAAATTAAATACATACAAACCTTTTAAAACAGCTGTGCATTTCAATGAGATTGTGTTAATCTGGCATCATTCACCACAAACCTGGTACACTGGCACATTCTCAGAAGCTGTCACTGGAATGGTATCTTCTGATATGTACAATTTAGGTACAAATATGTACACATTTGGTACCAGTATGTACTTTGATGTACTAAAATGCCCTCTTTAAGTACAAATGTGTATTTTTATAAGGGAACCGCCCTGTGAGTGCAAATGAAAATATTCACTGCGGTAAATTGGGCAGTTACAGTAAGCAACTTACATGTAGTTCTTCCTCGACTTCAAAAAGACTTGAAAATTGAAGACTCGGGTTTGGGAAGAAGGGTTGAGATGGGGCTCATGAGGGAAGAACAAAATCAAAGTGAACTTAAGGTTGCACATAAAGATGCTGACAGTAACGTCTAAATGCTGAGACTGCAAATGTTTCTCCCTTTGAAGCATACAGTACACTACGACACAGGTGCGCCTAGATCTGCATTCCTTCCCCGCATCTGTCTGTAAGACGCAACCACGTTTTTAATTAGCCAACACATTTCAGTTCAGACACAGACAGACAGACAAAAGGAGCCAGAAAACCCCCTTAAAATAGGACAAAATCTAAATCTTTTTCCATCACATTACAGCTATAAGTTTAAAGCTTCACATCCCCGCAGAAATTAGGTCAATGGAAGTGTGATGGAGTGGATCTGCCTTTGATTCTGTCCTTACACCCATAAATACTGTATCGAGGGTGGGAGTATAGAGATAGCTGCGGTGGAGAGAGCCAACTGGAAATGTAAGAGGTGAGGATGGATGGCATTTTGGCGTGATGTGACAGTTTTATTGTGTGGGGAGAGCTGATACGGCCCAGAGGTTGTGGAAACATCTGGTTAAGACAAACAGCAGATAATGTCCTGTAACACTTGTTATAAGCAGTTAAAAAGAAAATATTTTGTTTATATTAAGTCAATTAAAACCTCTCTCTCGCTCAAAAGAAATAAATGTGCTTGAGTTGCTTGAAAAGAATACTTGAGATGCTTGAAAATGCTTAACTACCTCAAGAATACCAGCTTAGAAACCAAAATAAATTAGCTGAAATATTTTGGTAAAACATTATGTTTTTTTATTTTATGTATAATTATGTTTATTTATTTTTGTATATCCTTTACTGTTTACAGACCTAATACTATCCCTAAACATTATCCTACATTCTTTCTTTGACACACTTTACCATTCAAAAATGTAAGATATTATTTATTTTATTTTTTTACATTATAGAATAATAGTAAACTCATACAAACTGTGGACACAAATGTAACAAAAAAGTCTAATGTGTCTAAAAACATCCAAAATAAATCTAAACTACGTTATATTTGATCCATGTCTGTGAAAACCCAGCTAATGTCATTTTTAGTGATTTACTGTTTTCTGAATAAAATTATCTGTAAAGAACATTCTTTAAAAATAAAAACTTAATATCTTTAACTTTTTTTAAAGTTACCAGCCAGCGGCAGCATTTTTTATGATTTCCATAAAAGTTTAATGCCTTTCAGAAAATACAATATATCAAATGAATGAACAGATCATCTGCTTTCAAACAAACAAACAAAAAGTTTCATTGTGTTTTTCATTTTATCTCTATTTATCACCTCTCAAATATAGGTAGGTTTCTTCAAAAATCATTTTTTTTAGCAAAAAGCTCAGATAATTGCATTTTTGTAAAGGACTTTTGTTAGAGATCAGATTCAGACTGATGGTCAAAAAAACATACACAGTTTTTACTGTTTTTGGATCAGTGGAGGCTTCATGCAAAGATTAAATCCAATAAGTAAAATCAAACTTTGATGCTCCTAATCTCATAATTAGAATTTACAGTCATGGTCACATTTGTACAAAAATATATTATTGCACTGTTAAAGAGCAACTATGGTCCGATTCAAGATTTAACATTTCCTTTGGTGTGTAAGTGTGTATTAGTTCATGTTAATGAAATGCAAAAGGTACAAACCCCAAGGTAAATGATGACGCAAGTTATTGTCACCAACGTTAATCTCTTTTCTTGGACTACAACAAACACACGGATTGTAGGCAACAGTTTACTTCCAGGGATTGGTGATGTAGACAAGACCGACATTATCATAATTCCTCCCACTGCGGACTCAGCCTGCAAGTTAACTGCTGTTAGCATTGTTGTGGCATTTAATTAACCAGTTTTTTTTATTCTGGGCTCTTATTGGCTACTTTTTCTTCATTAGTTGGTCCAAGTCCTCTCACTGTATACTTTAACTCTTTCGCCGCCATTGATGAGATATCTCGTCAATCAAGAGAAAACGCTTCCCTGCCAATGACGAGATTTTCCGTCTTTCCGCAATACCGCTATTATCCGCAACTTTTTAAACCCGGAAGTATTGCCCTATGGCAAGCGGCTGCATGTCCGTGTCTGTATTAAAGATTGCTCTGAATGGGATCTTTTTGAAAAGTCTGTCACAAAAATGGAATTATCTCTGCTTTTTGCTCAAAATGTGCACTGTAAAAAAATTCCGTAGAAATTGCAGCTGGGTTGCCGGTAATTTACCGTAGATTTAAATTTATGTTTTTAACTGGCAACATTTTGTTCAAAGTTAAATGAACATTAAAAATTTACAAGTCTTTGTCTTTACAGAGTAAAACTAAAAAAACAGCATCAAGCAAAACATTCTGGGAAACAAAATCTGAAGCAAAAAACTGAAAAAGGTTGATGATGACTTCTGGTTCCCAGAATGCTTTGCATGAGGTTGTTATTGTATAGTTTTATTCTGTAAAGATAAAGACTTTTTAATATTTAAAATTGATTGAACTTTGAGCAAATTCTTGCCAGTAAATTACATAAATGTAAATCTACGGTAAATTACCGGCAACCCAGCTGCAATAACATTGAAATTTCTACGGAATTTTTTTACAGTGTGGTGTTTTTGCAGAAACCTACCCATATTCAAAAGCTGATTACAAAAGAACCACAGAAGGTAGGATGAAACGGTTTTTTTTTAAAGCAGAGGGTCTGTTCTTTCATTTTGTATATTTGATGTTTATATATTTGAAGAAGAACATTTTCTGGAAGGCATTAAACTTTGGTGAAAATTATGAAAAACGCTGCCGCTGGCTGGCAACTTTTTTTTAAAACGCTGGCAGTGAAAGAGTTAAGTATAATCAATTTCACAAGTCATTTCAACTTTTATTCTTTATCTTAACTAGTGATGAGTTTTTGTAACTTAAATTATGCCAATTCAAATGTATTTTATAACATTATTTTATATATAAGTGCAAAAAATCTAATCAATTAAATATTTTTGCCTCTACTGGAAAAATTGGCACAATTATTTTTTTTTGTTTACATAAATGATTTCATAAATGATATACATTTTTTAACGCTATATTATATACCAACAGTTATTTGCATTACCAAACCTGCCTTGTTAAACACATTATTTGTATACATTTAATCACGTTTTATGGTTTTCTGTGTAAACAGAGTAATCAGTACATAATACACAATTTTAATGTCTGTTTGATCTGTTTGAATATCACTGCATCACATTATTTTCTGCTCTAAATCAGACTTTAAAGTGTGACATCACAGTGTTTCACATCACTGTTTATTCAACAGATGGACTGTTTGATTTAGCAAAGACAAAGACAGTGGAACAGGTGCACTCTCTGCAGGATGTCATTGAGGTCTACGGTATGAGCATAAAGTCCCACTGAAACTGAATCAACATCCCTCTGTCATGATAAAGCTCCCTCTGTCAGTAACACCAAATCCATCCTTTCATCCTCACCCTTTCATCATGACAGAGGTTATGTTGACATGGGCTTGAAGAACGGCCTTTCTCCATTTCTACTGCTATCAGTAGCTCTTTGTTTTCAATCCTCTCTTTCAAAATAAACGTATTACAAAAATGAAATACTGAATGCTCTTTAGATGACAAAAATTCATGCTTTAAGAAAATGGAGGAAGTAATTTTGGTGATTTCTTAAAAAAAGTATAAACGTTATAATTTTGAATAACCATTAAAGGTGCAGGCTTATACATTCAAAATGAAACTATAGTACAGTATTTTACAGTATGTATGTTTAACTCAGACATTCTCTATATTTTACTATTATGAAAGCTATTTCTTTGTTTAGCACATAAAAGCTCACAACTGTTATATAGGGCACAAAATGAAGCCACTTGCTATTCATCTTTACGCCACTTAATGATAATAACCCCTTTAAAGCGATGCATTTAATGCAGAACTCTAGTACCTGAAAGCTTAAAAGGGGATTTAAAGTGCTGTGTTTTTTTTTACCATGAATCCATGTGAACAGAGATTAATTGATGGCTAAAAATGGCTGCTGTGACCGCGTGGATAATCGGCTTGGTAAACAAGCCTTTGTTAAAAGAAAGAAAGAAAGAAAGACCAATCTATCTAAAACCTTTTCACTAGTGCTGTTTATAATTCTCATCATCACCTGGGATCAATGGATCAATTACTTTTGAAAATATATACAAGAAGCTAAATAAAAAATATATAAGTCCAACATGGAAAACATGACTATGCTTCACGGTTTCATCGGACGCACGTGCGTTGTCGCGGTTAAATCTGGTCAGAACTAAACTCCTGAACAAATACCTCGTCGAACGTAACATATTGTTTTGGTTATGTACTCTGTGTGTTGTTTATTTTGCTTTTTATATAAATAAACTACTTTAAAAGGACTTTGATGTTATTTATTCTGAGCGGAGTTAACCAGAAGTTACGTGTTGGTCCATATACAGACATGTATACATTTGGTAACAATATAGTATGTACATTTGAGGTACTAATATGAACTATTAGGAGCAAAAGCATACTTTTTGAAAGCCCCAGTTACAGCTAGGGGGCAATTTTTTTATCTCTTTCTGACAGCGTACAACTACAAAGAAACTACCGTTCAACCAGGACTGTAAAGTTTCTGTAGAAGTGTGAATTTTTGTGATAATAAGCCGTACTGAAGATGTCAGGCAGTGCACATGGGCTTGGCTTTCCACACACTGTGAGAGGAGATTAAATTTTGATGAATTTCTCACTCCTAGAGATGGTGACTTTAGGCTGGCCTGATGAGCAGTGTTACTGTTATCCATGGCAAAGGGAGGTCACTGAAGACTTTTACTGTACTAGTCAAAAAATGTATTGTGTCATCCAGCCTGATCACACGAGATTTTGTATTTTGTGTATTAAAATGTTACTTGTGATCATTTGATCTTCTTCTCTTTTGTTATCGCAAATGAACTAAAAAATATCAGCCACATTTATCTAAATATAAGCTAATAAATACTTTTAAGGCTCTTGAAAATCATGTATGTTATATATAACAACTAGTGCAGTCACACCCATAAAACTTTCCTCTGAGGCTCTGGACAGAAAGAATTTGGGGGCTGATGTGAGCACAGTTAATTCGCTACAAATATTCAGCCGCTTCACACTAAAGATGTTTCTTTTACACCTCTGAGAGGCTACAAGGTGTTTTTGCACCTCTGTGTCTGCAGGGTTTGACCTTGTCAGTGATATTTCCGTTCGAGCACCCAGAGGCATCTAACAGTCGCTACAGCCAGTTTTGGCAGGTAGAGAAATGGAGGGTTGCTGCAGAAACAGGGCCGCAGGGAGGAGACGTACAACAGATTCCTGCAGAGCTAATATCAGCACGCTCTTCAGTACATCTACAGAATAAAGACTGACTGTAGAGCAATATGCAGCAATCACTGTAGGTTACTTCTCTGTTTAAAATGTGCTTCAAACACTCAAATCATGCAGTCAATACCTTCATCTGATTCACAATTCTGGGTCAAATGTTTCATTTCTGTGTTACTATACTGTAGTGATAAACTTTATGAGCAACATTGAATGGAATAAGTTTGGGGTGGGACTGCTAGGTAGCTTGGGACTATATCGGGTGTTTGAATCTTTTTTTACAGTCTATGGTTTTAACGTTAAAACTTTATGTGAAAATAATAAAAATTCCAATCTTTCACATAATGGTGATTTTTTTTATGTTATCATAAGCCAATAAACCAAAGTCTAACAGTAGACCGCACAGTTGCAAGACCCACCCAAGACGAGTTCCTTGGCAAAATTAAAACCAAAATAGCACACAGAGACTCAGATCAAGATCTAGCATCAATTAACCAAACAATCCATTTGAATAAAATACAGAAAATGCTCAATTTAACATTTAACCCCTTAGGCGTCACCTCACCCTATTGAGTGAAATCTACCCTCTTAGAGACTTCAAACGATATATGAATAAGAATTCACATGCAAAACACTGAATTTAACGTAGGCGTACCACTGGCGGGACAATTACATTTAGCAGGATACAAATTTTTCATAAATTAATCAATTACTCTCCCTACATAATTTATTTTATAAAACATGGTTTAAATGTGTTATAGAGGCTTAGACCTTTCCAACGACATATAGTTTGTAGTGATAGATTAAAACTTACATCAACAATTTTAAAGTCAACTTAGGTGTCCCGTATTTGGGACGGCGACGCTTAACAGTTAAAAGTTTCCATAAAGCTATAATTTAAGATTTTGGTTTTTAATATAAATACCTTAGCTTCAAGGATACCAATAAACATGTGCCCAAACATTGACAAAATTCACCTTTAGAAGATAAAAGCATTAATTCTCTGTAAGCAACTTCTGCCAAAACGGATAAATTATTTTTATGACATCAATCCACACTTCACCTTATCATCCGATTTCATACTACATTTAATACTTTAAACCAGTGGTTCCCAAACCCTTTCTTTCCGCAACCCACTCAGGACCCACAAAATATTTTGTATAAAAAACATTTAGAAATCCATTTTTTTTTTCATTTTTTAAAGGGGACAGAGAATGAAAAAACATTTTTACCTTCTCTTTGTTGAATAATGGTAGTCTACCCGCATTCACGAACATACAAAAGTGTTAGACATGCTAAACATCTCAGTCTCATAGAAATTCCTCTTTTAGAAATGTCAGCCAGAAAACAGCCAAATCTGAAAAACTGATGCTTATGACATCACAGGCATCTCCCTGCCCCTCTATTTTAAAATAATTGGCTACATTTTTAGAGTGGCAGCAAAGTCAGCCAATCAGTAATGAGATTGCAAGTTAAGCCGGTAGGGGGAGCCAAATAGGGACAAAACCCACCCTAATAGAGCTATCTGAGAGAGGTTTTAAGGAAGCTTCTAAGGCATTACAGACCCAAACAAAACCATTTTTGTCTACATGTCACATCACAGAACAAGGATAAATACCCCGTTCAATCATTCTATGTCACCTTTAAAAGAGAGTAGTTATATTTTCATTGTCATTTTATGTATTAAATGTAAGTTTAATTGCAATCCTGAAATACCGGATATCAAAAGCATTGCTATTAATACGACAAAACTGTTTTTGTGTCATTTACTACAACAACCAAGTGACTTTGCACAACCCACCTGATCCCACTGTGACAACCAATTTTTTTAAAACTCATGGCGAATTCCAATCGGAAGTGATCATCCCTATGCCCTATCCCTTTCGAAGATCAAAACTCTTATAAACTCAATTGTGTCTCATACTATGATGACCGATTAGAAAACACTTGGCAAACAAAGTAAAAAAACAACAACGTCATTTTCTCTTTATCTGGAGCGACTGTTTATGTGGCATCCCTTCTCAAAGTGCTTTTTGGAGGGGGAATATTCATTTTAAACGCACCCCCATGCTTTAGGCCACGGGTAGGCAACGTCCGTCCTGGAGTGCCGATGTCCTGCAGATTTTAATGGATGAAAGGTGAAGAGAAAACTTATTTTTTTGGAATGCACTTCTTCAATCTTAAAGAGATGCTTTCGTTGCACATTTTGCATGCTGGTTGACAAAAAAAATGGTCTGTTGTTTTTTAAGGCACTTTAGTGGGTCTTTAAGACCACATGAAGTAACAGGTAAAGTAACAGATTTGAAAACTATGCATCCATCTATATTAACCATTTTCTTTAGAGATCTCACTGCATAGCAGGTCAGGCTCAACAGACCGGGTGATCTTAATGGAAAAATCCTTTTGTGGGAGCATGAAAGGTCATTTAATTCATTCCAGTTCACTGCATGAAAAGAGGTGTATCCGTACTAGGAAACTCCTGTAAACACCACTGATTTTCGGATGTATCTACTAGTTCCACTGAGGGTAAACTTCTAATTCCACCAAGTTAGGAAACTCCCGTAATGATACCAATTCGGATGTATCTTGCTGATGGGATATTCCTGTGGTACATGCAGCCATTTGTTGCCATGGCAAATAATCCCATTGAAGATTTTGTCAGGGGACATTTTCACACCTGCAGAGGTACTGGGATTTCACACCTTTGCACAATTCTAGTGTCTCCATTGGTGTTTAATCTCAACACTGATTGGTTGCTTTTAAAACCCCCTCCCAAAACTCTGACAACTATTGGGACACAACTTTGAAACTTTCCAGTTGAGATCATTTGATTGGTTACACTTTGTATTAAGACCAACCCAAGCCCTCATAGCTTAGTGACTTGATTGGTTATTTGCCTGCTATGCAGATAGACTAAACCCCCCCCCCACTATATATATATATATATATATATATATATTCATATTTATATTCAGATACACCCCAAAACCCTTATGTAAAATAAAAAACTTGAATTGACTTTGAAATGTTTATTTAATAAAAAACTGAACAATTCACAATTGTCACAATCACAAAATAATATTATACACAAATATTAAAAGTTGCATACATAAACAATACTATTTAAACTCATAAATATACAGACAGAGAAAGCAATATTAGAGTAAAATAAAACAAAATAAAAGCAACAATAAAAATTACATTCAAAGCAGTACAATGTAATGTAGCAGTGGCGGCTCGTGACTGCTCATCCGAGGGGTGCAAATTCAAAATAAGTGTTCGGAGTGTCATGTGTATTGCTTGTGTTTTTAAAATGTGTTTGTTGCTTCATGTAAACCATGTGCATCACGGGTTTAGTCAAAACACGTGATGCACATACACGCAGAACACATATTTTGAACCACACAAATGACTGGCTATATACATGTTGTGACAAACTTTGCATCGAGTGCTCACAAAAAAAGAAGTCACCACCTGCCACTGTAATGTAGTAAATATTTAAATAAAATAAAGCAAGATCAATATAGTTGTTGTTCAAGAAATCAGTCCTACACTGCTAAATAATGACTTTCTTACATAGTATTTTTGTCTCGTTTTCAGTAGAAATATTATTTAAATAAAATGCTTTTTCTTGATGAACAAAATGACCTAAGAAAATAAGTCTAGTTTTAGACAAAATAAATAAATGCACACAATTTAAGTGAATTTGTGCTTAAAACAAGCAAAAATATCTGCCAATGGTGTGAGAAAAAATCTTAAGTTTTCTTTTTTCTTAAAAACTTAATTCAAGCACAATTTTCTCACCCCATTGTTAGATATTTTTGCTTGTTTAGGCACAAATTTACTTAAATTGTATATTTTTGTCTAAAAACTAGACATTTTCTTAGGTAATTTTGCTCATCAAGAAAATACATCTTGATTTAAGAATTTTTAGTTTTTCTACTAAAAACAAGATAAAAATCCTAAGTTAGAAACTGATTTTTTTGCAGTGTAGATACAATTGCAGAGCTCTGTCTTGGAATTATTCAAGAATTTCTCACTGTAAAACCTAAAAGTTAACTAAACTCAAACCATTTAAGAAAACCGGTTGCATTAAACCATTTAAGTTTTAAAACACATAGATTTGAGTACTGTGAACTTAAACAAATTGAGTCACATGCAGTTATGCACTTATATTTAAGTTCACACTAACTAAATATAACTGTGCATTATTGCACAAGACTTAAGTTCACAGTACTCAAATGTATGTTTTTTTTTAAACTTAATGGGTTAAGGCAACCGATTTCCTTAAATGGTTTGAGTTAAGTTAACTGTTAGGTTTTACATTGTAAAGCATATACTTGTCAGCAAAGGTAACGTTGATGCACCCTCATCTGGACAGACATCTCTTTGGAGCCCTTTGGAAATATAAAAGTACATATAAGTATTTGGCATAATACTAATACACATACACATACACACACACGACAAATCAAATGACATAGAATTAAAGTTGTACATTTTAGAAAGTTAACATTAAACCAGTGGTTCTTAACGTAATTCCTGGAGGCCCACTGCCCTGCATGTTTTGTATATCTCTTTTATCTGACAGACGTAGTTCAGTTCATGGAGATCCCTTCTAATGAGCTGATGATATGAATCAGGTGTGTTAAATAAGGGAGACATACAAAATGTGCAGAGCAGTGGGTCTCCAGGAATAACGTTAAGAACCACTGCATTAAACTGTACAAAGATACAACAATATATGATCAAAGAACTTCATAATATACATCTTCTTACTTCATTTTCTGTGTTGATGTCCTCAGAGTCTCTGTGTTGTTCTGCAGCTTCATTACAGTAGGCTACTTCAATATAGTTGTCTATCAAAAACAGAATAAAAAAAATAGAATCACATACATCATAACACATCTATTTACGATTTAACCTTTTTAATTTAATAATTTAATTATTAAACTTACATCATTTTGGCCAGATTGCAGTGATATCAATTTCTTCAGTGTCTGGATCAGTCTGATGTTTTAGCTTTAACTGTTACTTCATTATATTTCTCTGGCAAACACAGAATTAAAAATCAAAATCACATATCACAATACATCCGTTTACTATTTAACATGTTTGATTTTAATTTAATGTAATCATTGAATGATTAAACATACATCAGCTCTACCCAGAAACCTCTTCATCGTCCACAAAGTTGACCACAGTGTACATGACCTCTGTAAACACAAACATGTATAGACTTCATATTTAAAAAGATGAAGAACAGCAAACATATAACGTTTAAATATATTATGACTCCAAGCTTCTTTACAATTAGCATCTAGGTTCTCTTAAAGTGAAGCTGGCTTTGTTACAAATCAATATAAAGCTATTAAAACAGTCTTGAAAAATAAGCAGCATCTACCAGAACTGAATGAGCTTTTAAAACAACAAAAGATCGTCAGTACCATTTAAAATAGCAGAGAGACACTTGCTAGCTGCTAACATTTCAAACACACGAGTTACTGTTGTTTTGTTTGTTTTAAGCAAATAACGTCTCATCTTGGCTTCTTTAAAGTTTTGTTTTTAAAAATTTAAACATCGAATTGAATCTTTTAACAGCCCGGTTTGAATGTTACTTCGCGTCTTTTTAACCTCATGTTTACCGCTGTGTACCACGTATAACCTTAATGTTTTACTGTTTGTGGTTTAAATTCAAACAGTTCTAGTATAAAGACAAAAACGAATCATAGTTAATAACATAATATGAACAAATAGGCAACCGATCAGCGCGATGCAGACAAATGAATTAAATCAAACTTACCTTACTGTTAATGAGCAAACAAGAGACGGAGTAGTCCAGGCAGTAACGGTTCGCGATTTTGAATTTTCCCGTCAAGCCCATAGGTTGAGCAGTCGCACCTGAAGGGTGGGGGCAGATGAGTAGGTGCAGGTGCATTCTGGGAAATGTAGTCCTTTTCTTTAATATACTTTTTATAATCCGCGTTTTCACACTATGCATTGTTCTTTATACTTGATTATTAATAAAAAATAAAAAATATTTTTATAAAGTTTATTACGTTTACAAAACATGTTTAGTTGACAAACATGTTAACAGTTATTTGGAATGATGCTCAGATTTTCTTAAATATAAAATCTTTGTGAATCAGCAGCACCTTCTTGATGAAATACAAAACTCTTTAAACATGCCTCAGGAATTATCTCTGGGTTTAGTGGATTAACTGCTCATCATTGGAAACATTGAACGTATACCTAAATGAATTCTTACTTAAATATTAGTAAATATAAACTAATGCTGAGTTAAGACATGTAACTTACTGAACTTACTTAACTACAACATGAACTCAAATTAATTTATTGTAAATGACTGCATTAACTAACAATGAAAAACATGTCGTAGTTAATGATGACTCTTCAATAGTTTATTATTAGGATATGCTGTAACTCAGCATTAGTTCATGTTAAAGTAAAAATACATGTATGTCTTTTTTCACTGTGATATATGGACCCTTATTATATTATAAAGTCCCCATCTCTTTTGTTTAAATTGATTGATTGAAGACAAACATTATAATATGTGGTCTGACTTTGTGCAAGCATGCATTATCATATGCTAAAAGTTACCTCCTCAGATAGACTTGAACATTCATTGGTGCCCGAACATTTTCCTTACAAGGGCCAAACCTGACTGAGGGCCGTGGGCCAAAAGTAAATGTTGTTGTGTTATATTAAAATTAAAGTTGCCCTGATAACCCCTAATTTATAATTTTCTAATATTTTAAAAAATAAATAAGCAAACACTACTCTGTTTATGCATAACTAATGCAGTTTTATTTTCCAAGGCTGTTTGTAGGAAAAAGAAATCGTTTTGCCAATCAATTTTAAATATCCTTTTCTCTGTGTGCCACTGCCGCAACCTCTTCATTTTTAGCCTATAGTACCCGAGTTCATTAGGTTTTGTGATGCATTTTATACACCTTCAAGTATGCATGAAACATAAAAAAATTTAAGGTCTTTTGTGGGCCAACTTTGGGCACCTCTGGACTAGAAGTACAGTAGCTGACAGGTATCTGCAGATATGTTTACCCGAGTTTGTCAGTCTGTTTCACCCAACATGTTTTGCATCCACATGTGAAAGACTGTCTTTTAGATTATGGACCTGTCTATTGATATTTTTGTTTCTATTTTAAAAGATTTAATGAAATGTTAGGGTAGAATTATAATAACAATAGAAACAATGAACTTCAAATCATGAGACATCAGCAAAAATAAGCAGCTTTACATTTCACTGACTAATTTATCAACATCCTAGCTAGCAAAAATGAGTTACATGATGTCATTTGAACGGCTTCCTTTAAACGATGTATGCAGCATTGAGAGATACGTTCACAATATTCTGACCTAGGGCAGTTGGAGACATGTTTTCAAAGTGTTGGAAATATATATTCTGAAATAATATTTGTTGCATTTCTCTTGAGTCAGAGACATAATTTTCACACATTAAAATTGTAATTGTGTCCATTGAATTTTAGTTATTTTGAATGATGCTTAGTTTCTTAAATAGACTAATTAAATTATATTAATAATAAACATATTTAGAAAACACAGTTCTTATGTACCACAATACTGTATGTGCTGTCTTAAAGAGACATGGTTAACCCCCCACCCCACCCCACTCAGCTCTGAAAACAAAGAAGACACCTCTACCTGTGGGTCATTAACATATAAAAAGCCGTTCACACCTCACACCCACCGCTCCTCACAACCAGCTGTAAGGATTCCTGGAAACTTCCACCAGTTCCTACATACATCCACAAACGTAAGGTTTCTGGATGTTTCACGGGTGTATTACCTTTCCAAGCACTCTGCCTCAAAAATCTGGCAAACCTAAAGTTTAGCAGGGATTTCCCATTCCGTATTTGTCCGTATACAGCTCTTTTCATGCAGTGTTCCAGTAAATTATCTCTTACGCTCCTTAACCAACATCTGTCTGTGGCTGCACTTACTAATGTCTATGGCTATTAGCATGATGAAGTCTCAAATATGATGCATTTAGGCCCACCACTTGGTCATTAAAGACTGCGTTCATGGTGTCATTATCATAGGTCTACTTTCTGTATAAGTAATTCTGATGATTTGAGTTATTTGTAGAAACCTGATAGGAATGTTGCTATCTTATACTCTTAAAAAAGTTTTTTGTTGTACTTGGACATGTGTATTTAGCCACGGTCAGATAATATCCAAAATTCAGCTATAGTATAACGTTCCACCTGTGTGGCGAAACATTAGCCTTTTTGAAAACAAATCAATATAGTACCGGATCAATATTGATTCCATGGGGAAATTTCACAAGCCTGGCTACATCAGAAACATTTTTCCATTTGCGAACACTGTGGCGCGACAGTGCAGATGACCTGTCAATTAGCCACTTATTCTGTCCTGACCAAATGTCAGTCCACATGTTAACAAAGCCCATGGGTTAACACGATCTTTGAAACCTTTAAGTGCTGTTATACTACTGATACTGATGCTCAGGGGTAAAACACTTAACATTAGATTCTCCAACCAGATGCTATGGAACTGAAATCAAATTAGACCTGATGTAGTATCATAGATACATGCCATATGACATCATGTGTAATCGATATGTATATCAATATTATATCAAAGCCTAGGTTTAAATGATTGAATGCATTTCTCATTATATAGATCAAACTTCGTCTAAACATAAATGTGAAATCCATTAGGTCTCCTAAACTATAAGAGAAACCTTTAGAAAATCAATAAAAATGACCTCAGGGTGAACAAATAGATTTTAATATAAAGAATAAATGTATTAACCTTGCTAGACTGTTAGGGATGGGCATTCGATTAAATTTTTTTAGTCGATTGTCGGGAGAATTAACGATCGACTATCGATTAATCATTAATATTTTTATAATGAAAAAATAATTATTTAACTTTTATAATTAAAAAATGTTGAATACAAAAACACAGCGTGTTTCCCTCCATGAGACCTTTATTACAAGATCAACTTGTGGCAGACAGTTAAACTACATTTAGTTAGACGTACGGAACATATATGCGCTTGAATATGCGGTGCTCTAAAGCAGCGGAACCTGCAGCTGCGAGCCGCATTCTTAAACAAAGACCTCATTTGTTCCAAAAAATCATGACCTCTTCATGATTATTTTTTTGAAATCAAAACGGAAGGTCACAGATAACGGAGTATGGTGTCAAATATTGCACCCTGGTGGTAAAATGTTGAATTGCTGCCACACAGTGAAATTCATTTAATTGCTTCAAGACCCATGCTACGCTAGGCAACGCAACCTGCATTAGATAAAAAAAAGTATTTGATTAATCAATAACAAATTAACGTCATCGACTAAATTCTTAACGATCAATTATCGATCGTCGATTAATCATGCCCATCCCTAATATATATATTACAGTACTTGGCATCAAGTCAAGGCTAGCTGGCAGAAAGCAATTAAATACATGAACACCCCGATGAGGAACCTCCTCCAGTGTTTAATCCTTTGGCAAATCCTTTGCTCTGAGTGTGGGTGGTTCTTTATTATTCCTTCGAGTCCTTTCACCTTGGCTGGCTGGCTCACTGTATTAAATCAGTCTATCAGTATGGTATAGGCTGATCTGTAAAGTGGCAGAAGAGACTCATTAAAAAAGCCCAATTTTGTTTCTTAAATGAGATGATACTGAAAAGAGTAGCCTACTTGGTCACCAAGAACTTAAAAGTAAGCTTTAAAGAAATTAAAGCTAAGTACATGGAACTACATGGCATTTTTTGGGTAAACTACTGCTTTAATGGGATAGTTCACCCAAAAATGGAAATTTGGTCATCATCTACTGACTCTCATGTTGTAACAAACCCGTATAAATTTCTTTGTTCTGATAAACACGAAGGATTCTATTTTAAGAAATGTTTGTAACCAAACCATTCGTGGACCCCATTTACTTACATAGTAGGAAAAAAGAATACTATGGAAGTGAATGGGGTCCACAAACTGTTTAGTTACAAACATTTTTCAAAATAACTTCCTTTGTGTTCATCAGAACAAAGAAATTTATATGGGTTTAACCAGTGGCGTGTTTACCATTTTCGGGGCCCTATGCAAAGTCCAAGAACCAAGGCCCCCCATGCCCCAGCATTGCCCAAGGTTTTTCATTTGAATTGCACAACAATAATATTCAGTATAGAATTAAGTGAGATATATAAACCGGGTTTATTTAGTTTTACACTGCTTAAAATAACACTAAATTGTTACAGTTTGGCATGACAAAAATTCTTGGTTTAAAAAAAATGTACCCTCTCAGATATTTATTTTGCTTGCAAATGTATTATAGGATGTATTTAAAACAATGTAATTAATACTGCAACTTCAGTGTCTGACATCTTACTAAAAAAATTAAATGAGGAAAAAGAGGAAGCATTAGATTATTATTCAGACTGATCTAACAAACTGAACTAACAAACACCAGCAAACAATATTGTAAATTGGTTATTGCTTGAATTTATGGATGGGAATCACATAACTCTCATGTTCATATTGTAAAAACAAACTTACTGTGAGATACAACAAGCATATAGACTAGACATACACTGAAGATGAGATTTTAATGACAATAATGAGATACAGAATATGATTTATGTATTTTATACATTATTTAAACCCCTGCGTGGTGTCTTTATTATGTTTATACCTGTATGAGTGTGGAACAAAAGATGCGTGTCACGGATCAAACCAAACCACCAATCACAAGTGTGAAGCCCAAAGTCCGTAAAGTAAACTTGACCATGGAGTGAATGTTGTGCAGTTACGAGGGCACAAAGAGAGTCGAGCGAGCGCTCATTCCAGCACTTGTGTGGCTGCTTTTGTGCACGCTGTGCAGAGGTGCGCTGTCCCGTAGAGTTCGCTCATCTGCGCGCTCGCGAGGACGCTTGTCCACGCGCGAATAGTGTTCTGCGCGCTCGTATGGTCTGATTAAACGCCATAGCCGCGCAATGCGTGCATATAATTGGTTCGCGCAGCGCAGACCACTCGAGTGGCGCAGTTTCGTCCTTCTTTTGATGAGTTCGGCTTCCCATATTATATGTCCCCTCGCGAGGATGCGCGCATGTATTATGCTTTATCCGTGCCTTAGATTTGTGTCCAAATAAACGTAACATACTTTCGCACACCTTGTGGCCAGTAGGGGGCCCCCCAAGCCCGCGAGGCTCTATGCAATTGCGTGGTTTGCGTGGTGGGTAAACACGCCACTGTTTGTAACAACATGACAGTGAGTGAATGATGACACAATTTTCATTTTTGGGTGAACTATCCCTTTAATGTAATCTGTACAGATACATTTGTTACCAATATGTACCTTTGATGTACTAATATGCACCGTTTAGGTACAAAGATGTAGTGAAGGGATAGCACCTTAGTGACAGCTTTCTTTAGAAGGTATGAACTTTTGTGTATCTCACCATTCTGGATGGTGGAGACCTCACTCATATGCACTGTTAGAAAAAATGGTAAAATACGTACTCCAGCTGTCCAGTAACCTTTTAAAAAGGTCCTAATATGTACCATAAGGGTACAGATATGAAAGTTTTAATAAAAATAAAAAAATTCAATACAAATGAAAACAACCCATTTCTTTAAACTTTAATCTTAAAGTGGTGGTCTTCTTTCTCTGTTTAGTTTTTCAGTTTACAAATTCCGCCATCTAAACAGGAAATCGGCATAGCGTGAGCACAACTTGCTTTTGAAGGAGATGAGACTCTCATTGGTTCATTGCACGTTACGCCGAAAACACATCCATTACTCATTATGAGAATAGGAACAACCCTTTTAGCCTTTTAGACTGTGCGATTTGCGCACAAACCATTTGTCCGTCATTAAAGGTATAGCGGAAGATTTTCACGAATTTTTCTTGTCATACAATTCGTAGACACTTTTTCCTCTTGTGACCCTCAGACATTTTGAAAAAACACGATGAGAACGAGAGCTTCAATGAATGGCTGAAACTGTAGACCACCACACATATACACCTGAAAGTGTGCATGTGCAGAAAGCGAACCTAGGGATGAGCATGTACAATGGCCTTACGTCAACATATCACCAGAATGATTGACAACTGGGATGACCAATAGTCTTGATGATCCACCCGGAAAAAGAAAATCTTTACCTTTTACCTTTAAATTAGCACTTATGGATTCAGACACGCCCGTTTAGACTGTGCACCGTGCGTTTCAGACAATGCGCTTAGATCATTAAAACAGGGCCCAGAGATAGTAAGAAGTGGTGGGTGGAGCCATAATTTCCCATTGGGGGCTTTGAATGTTAAAGAGGCCATCAAAATGCAGAAATGAGATTTTTTTTGTAACTCACCTAAGGCCATGTAAATGTTTGATAATAGCAAGAGACCTAACATTTGGCTGATTAAAAAAAAACAGGCTGATGACTCCAGGCTGGATGTGCCACTAGACAATGGTTAATTATTCACATTACCCATAATCACAACCTTCTCTGTTTCGTCTGTGACAGTGGCAACATGCAGCTGGTATATAGGCACAACCTTAATTCATGAAATGCCAATAAAGCATGCCGAATTAGAAGACCAAAAGTTAATTTATTAGTTTCTCGGATGAATAATTTGACGGCAATCATCTGAAGCCAGAAAGAGGAGGGACTTTAATCATATTTTTATAATTGCTTTCCTAGACTCAATCACTATCAGTGATTTGTTACAGAAGATATTTGTTATGCTTCAATTAAAGTGTTCAACCGAGATTCATTTCAAAAGCGATGGTACTTTGATAGTAGTTTGATAGTACTCACATTTACATATTTTTTATTTTTATTTTTAATGTATTTATTTATAACATTTACATATTTAGCACATATACGTGAACAAATTTATTTAGCACATATACAAATTTCTCACGAAATTTCTTTATATAGTCACGTTAGTTTTTGATTCTTTTTTTTTGTGATTTTTCACGAATTTCCACGTTTTTTGTGATCGTATAACAAATTCCTGTTTTTCATGCAATTATCACGTATTGGTTACTCAACTGTTTTGTCATATTTTCTTACGATTGTTGCTTCGATTTAGGGTTAGATTTAAAAAATATGACATCCCTACCCAAACCCAACTCTAACCCTAACGCAAGGCGACAGATAAAAAAATAAATCAGAAAAAAATATTATAAACCAATACATAAAGTGACATTCTAATACAAGCACCAAATCTAACCCTAAACCGAAGCGACAATGGTTTAAAAATAGGAAAAAGCAGTACGCGATAATCACAAAGGAATTCGTTATACGATCACGAAAAAACATGGAAATTCGTGATAATATCACGAAAAAAGAATCAAAAAATTATGTGACTATATCACGAAACCCCGTGAGACTGGGTAGTTTTATCAGTCTGTATGTTCCCTGCTAATCGAACCAATGACCTTTACCCTCCTTTTGTAGTTCTCTACCAGTTGAGCTACATGTATAATAGGGGTGGGCAAAAAAAATCGTTTCTTAGATGAATCGCAATTCGGACGTGGGCCGATTCTGAATCGATTCACAAATGTCAAGAATCGATTCTTAAATGTTAGTTTACAAAATAACGTCACGTTATCAGAACCAAAAGGCGGAACTCAACTGGGGGAGCGGTGATGCACACGGACAACTTAAGAGAGCGCGCCCTGAAAGAGCGCATAGCGGAGCTTACAAGAGCAGAAGAGAAAGAACACTTTAAATGCTTGTAGGACTATACTGCATATATCTCTACATTGAATTTAGGGCTGTCACCATTACTCTATTCTTTTTGAGGAGTTTTAAAAAAAATCCTTGAGTATATGTCGAGTACTCCTTAAAATAGCGGAGATGCGGTTTAGTGAAACAAACAGTATCAGAATACAAATCAGCGCTACGCTGCCTCTCTCTCTCCCTCTCGTTTGCTCGCTCACACACACCGTGCGTGTGAATCAGGAACTGCATGAGGCAAGAATGCGCATCCATGTGAATTTTGGAAGTTAAAGACGACTGAGCTGCAGTGGCCTGGCAAAACACATTTGAGAAGAAAGGCGCAGCAACTCAAAAAGACCTGCATGTTTCACAATTACTCCAAAAGACCATAATGACAATTTTGCGCGTGCAGCAGCAGTTGTGCGATCTACCGGCATTGCCTTTGCGATCGACGTATTGGACACCCCTGCCCTAAACCATCCGCTGACTGTTTAGATATAACATGAATATACTTCTGTAAAAATATGCACATAGTTTGTTATTCAGTCGCTGGGTGCGCTGCATTATACAAATACAGTAATACTGCCAATCACTGTGTATAATGATGATGATTAGACGCTTAACGTTCGTGGAAGTTAATGCCGGTTAACATATAGAATTAATATGTCACGTTAAATTAATATTTTTACTGGTTTTAATGTCTTACAACAGAAACAACACATGTATGTATATAAGAATGACATTATTTATCCCTAGTTGCATTAAAGTACAGTATATGACAGTACAGAGACTAGCAAAAGCGCAAACATTAACCTGGCTTTGAAAGCAATGCGACGTAATGACGTCACAGATATGCAAATTAGTACGTCAAGAATCGATTCTGAATCGAATCGGGACCCTAAGAATCGATTCTGAATCGATTCATGAGGGTCCAAGCGATTCCCACCCCTAATGTATAATACAAAATAAGACATAGAATAATGACACTTGACAATCATTGTATAAAAAATATCTGAACAAAACAGTATTTTATTTTTGTTTGCGCTGTAATATGCAACGTATTTTGCATGTGTTAATTACAACAGATTAACAGATTCTAGCCAATTAAAAAAGAAGAATCTGAATAATAAAAAAAGCATTTTTCTACTACCTAGTTATTAAACATTCACGTTTCTATTGCTGGTTTACAGTTCTGCAAAGTTAACGTCTAAATCAAAACTTACTTTTGAGAAAATCCAAAATGTTCAAATTATAGTTGATACAACATTACAGAACAATTGCTAACGTTATTCAATAGACAGTGTATCGAGTCTAAACTCACCTTGTCAGCTTACAGTGAAGTCCAAGGACGATTTTGTTAATATATTTCAGTGCACAACAGTTAAACTGTCTTACGAAAGAGAGAAAGAAACAATGCATTCTCTATGAATACCGCCGTATCGATATCGGATCAGATATAGTGCTACGGCATCATTCGACCCAAAGTCAATCCTCGACGTCTATGCTGTGCTATTAAAATGTAACGAAAGAAAAAGCACAGCTACTAAGATTTCTCGGAAGCTAAACAAAGCTGCCATATTGAAAGTCAAAGAAGAAAGGCAATACACTCTACTAAAAAGTCAGAGATATCAGTCTGAATACTTGCTTTCAGTAAGCAAAGCAGAAAAAAGAAACTCCATGTCTGTTTTACGCACAAATAAGCAAAGATGTGTCTTTGTGCTCTGAAGAAGACAAGTCTGGTAAGGTTCACCACATGTAATAACTCCTCGTTGTGTCGACCTGGGAGGGCTTAGTTTCCGACGAACCCTCCTTGTCCTTTTCACTGTCTGCTTCCCAAAGGTTAATGAGGGGTGGATACAGCTCATTTAGGGGGATGGAGGAGGTTTTCTGCATGTACTTCTTTAAAGAGTGATGGTAGTTCTTTCTCTTCCATCTCTTTGCAATGTAGACGGTTATGGATCCCAGGCTGATGATGGCCAGGATTGTTCCCATAACAGCAGCAAGAGCCGTATTGGCGCCTTGGTCCGAGATCTCGATGGCAAACGTGGCATGCTTGGTTGTGACGTTGACGCAAGACTTTTGGGTCTGCTGGTGAATATTGGAGACAGAGAGACAGACCTCATATTCAGTGGCTGGCTGAAGGTGGGTGAGGTTGTACTCATGGACATCTACAGGGACTTTAGCCGTGTAGGTGATGTGAGGGTTGTCAATTTTCATGGTGGCTGAAGACCACTTCAGGTTGGATGTCATGACATTGGAGTTTACCTTCCAGGACACTAATATTGAATGGGTCTCGGTATGTTTCACATAGATCTTCATAAGCTGGGTGCTATCCAGGAGAGTCCCGTTGACCCGAATGGCAGTTACCCGAGTATCAGCTCCTTCTGTATTTTGGGCCACACAAGTGTAGTGGCCGGAGTCGTCTACTTGAATATTGGATATGTGCAAGGTTCCTGCATTGCTGAGTTGGTATTTATCAGACACTGTATCTATCATTACTTTGTTACCAGATGGTGTAACCCAATATATTTCGGGTTCAGGTTCGGCCATTGCACGACAATCAAGGTCTACTGTCATCCCTATGTCCAGGTTGAGGTGATTGGGGAAGGTGTCATGAGAAATCAAGGGCAGACATTGACCGGAAGATTCGTGCGAAAGCACCTCCTTCACGCGCTGACTTCTAACCTCAGGTGGCATGGCACAGAACATTGACAGTGGCTCCATGAATCGAATTGTCGTCTTGTTTGAGCCCATCCACTGAATAACGCAGTCACAGCGCAGTGGGTTGCTATGGATACTGATCTCCCTCAGGTTGGGAAGTGACTCTGCTGTAGCCTGGTACAGGGAGTTTAGAGCATTGTTATTAAGCATTAGACTCTCCAGTGACGGCAAATCACGGAATGCTGAACGGCTCACGAAGGAAAATTTAGGGTTGTTTGTGGCTTCAAGTTTGGTTAGTTCTGGAAGGTTATCAAGGGCAAAGCGTTCAATGGACACAAGTTCTACCATGTTGTTAATGCCAAGTTCTTTCAGCCGGAGCATGTTCCTAAAGTCTCCTTGCTGAATTTTATGAATGGGATTCTTGTTCAAATCCAGAAATTTCAGGTTTGGAAGTTTCTGCAAAGCAGTCTGTGGCACCCTAACAAGTTTATTATCATAAAATGAGATACTCTCCAAGTTGTCTAGTCCAACAAAAGCATTGCCTGGAATATCTGTGAGCTCCATTCCTGCCAGCACCAGGCTTCTCAAGCTGGTAAGAGGCTTGAAGTTCAAATCCAGGATGCCAACCACAGGATTTTCCCCAATCATTAGAATCTCAAGGTTGGGAGTTGATTCAAACCAGCGGCTGTCAATGGCCTTGAGCCTGTTGGAGTTCAGATGGAGCCTGAGCAGGTTACGCAAACCGGCAAAGGCATTGGGAGCGATGGAGCTGATCTGATTGTGATTAATGTACAGCTCCTGCAGACTGGCGAGGTCTTGTAAGCTAAAGTCGGACATCTCAACTATTTGGTTCTCTTCCAAGTGAAGCGTCGTGAGTTGCGACATGTTGGTCAAGCCGATATCATGGATTTTGCTGAAGTTGTTCTGCGACAGGTCCAGTTCTGTGAGGTTCAGCAGCTGTTCCAGTTCCTCGCTAGTTCTGGCAATGTAGTTACTTTGGAGGAGCAACACTTGCGTATCAGCGGACAGGTTTCCAGGGATGCGCGTGAGGTGAAGGTCATTGCAATCCACAGTAGTCGCTTCTCTATATGTGGACTGGGGTGTGAACCACGGCCGGATCTCGCAGACGCAAAGCTGGGGACATTCTGTACTTTGAACAGAAGAGATGGCAAGGAAAACCAGAAGCAGGAAATAACAAAACTGGCCCTGCACAACAAAAAAGAAAGTCCCTCTTGCCATTCTGACTGGAGGTGTTTATCCTCTTAGATCTGAGTTAGAATTCCTATAGCGACAAAGAGATGGTGAGGTGCGATTCTCATTCAATAGAAGTGTGGCAGAATAGTCCTTTTATCCTTCTGAAAGCTACTGAAACGGGGCAGTCAAAGAGCTTCCGAAAGACTTTAAAGGTTGCAGTTCCTGTGGGCTCATACAAGACTCAACGTTCCTCACAGCTTGAACCTGAGACTGGAGACTTGACCTAAAAACAAACAAACAGAAAAGCTAGAGTTACAACAATGAATGGCAAAATTCTGTGACATGAAAAGGTATAAACAAATAAACACTTTTCTATAAAGACATTTATGAAGATTAAAGTGAGGATTACATATTCTTACAACAGAAACAATGTTTATTGTGTTTTACTTTGCTTCAAAACAACAAAGCTTATTAGTTTGATCCAAAATATTCAACACTGATTTATGAAGATGAACTACTTTTCGTCAAAAAGCCACGCTAGCTGATTATTATGCTGAAGCAATAAAACACTTCTCAGAAGTGTAATTCAATTGAGTGCTTTCATCTTTCCAACAAGCTTTCAGATCATTAGCTTAAAAACACTCAACAGTATGCTGAAATGACCATCAACAGGGTTGTATTTAAAATAGATTTATACAGAACTGTCATTTTGTAATAGTGTATAACCCAGTACAATTAAAAAGCAGCTATGATGTTACATATGTTACATTTAAGAAGTAGTTAGATCTCTCAAAACTACCTACATTATGCAATAAAATAAGATATTAAAATAAAGCCAGGAGCTTTATCTTAAGGCCGAAATATGGTCCGCTTTTTACGCCTACGCAAGGGTCCAGATGTTCACCGTCAGACAAATAGTGATTGTTAGACTGAACAATACATTTGCTGTAGACTTTAAGGAAAAAATAGTCCCCTATTCTGATCTAACCTGTTGTCTATCTACAGTTAAATTATTAGCACCTCTCTTTGTAGCATTTAAGCAAATACACAACATATGAAAAGAAATATGAGCTTTGCATATCAAATAGTAATATAAAACTTTTGTATGAAAACACCAGGCAGGTAAAGCATCCACTACAAGGCACAAAACTGTATATTGTTGTGTATATTAAGGCTGCATATTATTGTGTCTTTGACAGAGAAGCAATCAGGGCATCTGTTATCCAATATGGTACTAATGCTGACTCAATAACAGTGAGCCAGAGGGATTTAATCCATGCCAAATACCACCTACATTAAGAACAAATACTCCTCCATTATAGACGCTATTCTGTGTTTTTAATGTGTTATTAAAACGTTGCTATAATAAAAATCCCATGCACTCAATCCAAAAAAGACATTTAAATTATATTATTATATATCATGAAATCATGGGGCGGTTTCCCAGACAGGGTTTAGATTAATCCTGGACTAGGCATTAGTTATATAAGGACATTTAAGTCGTTTTTACAAACATACCTTACAAAAAAAACACAAAACAATACTGGTATGCATCTTGAGACAAAACAATGGCACTCATATATGTTAAAGGGGACATATCATGAAAATCTAACTTTTTCCATGTTTAAGTGCTTTAATTTGGTCCCAAGTGCTTATATAGAAAATGTGAATAAAAATCAACCATTCTCTGCAAGCATGTGTAAAAATAGGTAATTGATATTTGGCTCCCCTTGTGATGTCAGAAGGGGATAATACCGCCCCTTTATCTGCACTATCCAACCATGGCACCGCCATTTAGTGCAATGATCAACTTATTTGCATTTACCAGGACACACCCAAAAACTGGACATTTTTGCTCACACCTACAAAGCATACAATTTTTAACATGCTATAATAATGGAGTACTTTGAGCTAAAACATCACATATGTACTCTGGGGACACCAAAGATTTATTTGACATCTTTAAAAAGTCTTTTAAGATATGTCCCCTTTAAGATATGTCAGTGGAAGATAAACATGCCTTTTAGTCTGGGACTAGGATAAGCCCTGTCCCGTAAACCGTCATCATATTTTTGTGATATTTCATATCTTTTCTATTTATAGGACAGCAGCAATACCCAAACTTTATTTACTTTCAAGCTCTAGAGTCACCCATTTCCATCTACAGTAACATAAAGCTTGGACAGTAACTAGCAATTTTAAGTTGCATACACCCAAGCAAATGGTACAGCTGGTGTAAATGAGTCTTTTAATGTGTGAGTGGAAATCAATAAGAGGTCTGATCTCCCCCATGTGGCTAAAAGAACATCAGGGCAATTTAGAACGAGAGCTGACTGTTACTGCCTGTATCAGCACTTCTTACCGTATAAAACTGAATGAAACTGGCCAGTGTTATCTGCCCTGAAACAATGTTGTCACAAGAACCACTAATACTGTATTTTAATGGGTGACAAGTGCAATAAATCCTGTTAACACTGCACAGATGAGAAAAAAACAAATAGACGAGCAAATATATGGTTTAAGTTGTAATGTACATCAGATGATGAAATTTGGAGCATCAAAGTTTGATTTTGATTTCATTGACCTAACTGCGTCAATATTAAAGATATTATATTTTCACGGAGCCTTCTATACATTAAGTAAACCTACAATAAATCACAAAAAATGACTTTAGCTGGTTTTCCACAGACTGGGTCACAAATTGTTAACATAATAATGGCACATTTTTACAGTATTAAAATCACTATGGTCCAGTTTGCTTCTCATCCCCTTATTCTCTTTCATTCTAATATGAATGACATAATATTACCAATATTAAGGTCAATCTCAGATTCAGCACTTAATAACAGTATTTAGGATATCCAGTAAGCAGGATAAAGTGATCCAGAGATCATGCACGGTTACATTTAGGACTGTAAGTAAAAGCTTAATTTTAAGCACTTATTTCATCTCTATGTATCTAGATCAAGCCCTAGTTTTATGGCTGGAGTCAGGAGACATCACGTCAGATTCATTAAGTCATCTGCAAGTTTGACTGATCTTTTTGCAGACTTAAATCCAAAACTAATGTTGATGGACAGGTTTTAATAACCCTTTAGTTAACAATAAATAGTCAGAGGCTTTGAATGTTTCTCTTTGAAGTGTGGCCTTGAATTTCTTGATAATTTACACCATGCGTAACAGTGACCACCACAGGTAAGAGGTGTCCCCTTCCATGCAATAATATTACAAATCACAGACTCTGTTAGCTTATTGTTTTTAATAAACAACAGATACAGCATTACTGTATTAATTCTTGTGCCACATTATATCATCTGTTATCATAACTGCAGGTGGTTCATGGTTGCTAAGCAACATAGCAACTTGGTGCATAAATATACCATGTGTCTAAAATCGCATACTGTGAAAGTAGGTACTGAATTAGATGAAGTACCTACTCATTGACCTTTAAAGGTGCCAAAGAATGCACTGAAATAATATGTTCACTATGTTATTACAGAAGGTATATATCTTTATTAAGGGCAAAAATTATCCAGAAACATTTTTACATGTCTGTTTACAACCCTAGGATTTGTCCTTTGAATGAAATCGTTTATTTTTCCCCTATTTGGAAGGGTCATGAATAATAATGTTGAGCTCTGCTCTGATTGCTCTGCTCTGAGGCTCATGTCAGTAGCTCACATTGAGCCTGTATCAGACGAAAATACAGATTTTGAGGACCAACTAATTGTTTGGAGATTGTTAATGGACGTTTCTGAGTGGTAAGTTTGTGTTTTGTTCAGTATGGACCTGCAAAACGTAACGGTAAAGTCAATAGTAGAACTTAAGCCTAAAAGCTAGCATATAGCATTTATTAGCATGTAGCGCTAACTTAGCATTTTAACGACTTTGTAATTCATTTATTGTGTAATTTAATGTTGGGGCATACATCTTGACTGTGAAATCACGTGACACACGTCGTCATAACAAGTTAGTTGTTAACTGGAATGACGTTAAACAAGTGCAATTTAACCACAAGGGACAGCAGTTTAATATATGTATTTATATTTTAATAAATCCGCGTTACTGCTTTTGGACATTGTTAAATAAAACCATGCCTCTCCTTCTTCTTCTTTGTTGAATAACTTCTCTCCAAGGAGCTCAGGGAATAGTAAAGTGTCCATCGAATTAACACTTTGGGATCTTGCTAAAAGTAGTAAGTCATCTGGGTACTTTTCGACAACTGTTTTTCGAATATGAATTCGGATATACTCTTCGCCTTGCCAACTGCTTTTTGCCAACTATATAGACCATTTTATCAGACGCATGCGCGGTGACGTGATAAAGCTTTACTTCCGGTTTCTGTTTGTTTAATGGTCTGACTAGTTGCTAAAACTTAACTCTTAAACAAATACCTTGTCGAAAATAACAAATGTTTTGGATTTTTAGGTAATCTACGTGATGTTTATTTTGCTTGCTATATAAATAAACTACTTTAAAAGGACTTTGTTGTTATTTATTCTTAGCAGAGTTTACCGGAAGTTACGTGTTGACCACAAAAGCCGCTTGTTTATGTTGTTATTGCTGAAAGCGTCTTTTGTATGGAAGTGGGCGGTTTTGGACGCAGCGATAAAATGAGCAGTCACAGGTGTTTATAATCATTTAACGACTCTAAATGTTGCTTGTCCAATCAGAATGATCTGTTTTATAATATTAAGTTCATAAATGATGTTTGATGGCTCAGAAATTAAAACTAACAGAGAATTCCATTCTTTTCTTTTTTGTAAAGTGTGTACAGGCCACAATTATGATGCGAAGGAAAGTGGTATAACAAAATACACATCCTGCTATCTTTCAACTAAGGGTCACACCCTAAAGATGCCAACTCATATTCACTCTCAAGTCATCAGCTTCAAATTTGTGGTCAAATTAATGCCTCTGTACGCCATTCCAAGCTCATTAGGTAAACTTGTGCAATCAGCTAGCTTCCTGTTGTCCAGCTTGTCATCCATAACTTCCACGAGTCTTAGATAAATGACAGCTGTGAAAATCAATGAGAGCCGTTTGAAACACCTGCCATTACAGATCACCACCAGATGCAGATCTCTCCTCTGGAGACCGTGAAGACTTCTGTTTTGAAGGAACGTCTTATCTATGGGCCATTATACTGTCAGTTTCCGACAGGGTATTATTTCAAGGCTGGGGAAAACATAAACTTAGATCCTTAGGTT
Organism: Paramisgurnus dabryanus; assembly: GCF_030506205.2. Taxonomy (NCBI): domain Eukaryota; kingdom Metazoa; phylum Chordata; class Actinopteri; order Cypriniformes; family Cobitidae; genus Paramisgurnus; species Paramisgurnus dabryanus. Next base: position 25,952,891 of record NC_133343.1, on the reverse strand, counting down.
TATTTGAAGTGCACACTAGGGGCTAAACTGAGATATTACAACCTGAGTGCTTTGTTCAGATTTCACAGTTTTAAGCCAACAAAACTGCACATCTGTCAATGAAGTTTGCACAATGGCTATGGATAAGACAAAATGGAGAAGAGATTATATGATATTTATACACAAGCTCTACAAATATTAACCTGTATAGACGGTTTCAGCAGTAACAACATAAACAAGCTGCTTTCGTGGTCATCACGTAACTTCCGGTAAACTCCACTAATTATAAATAACAACAAAGTCCTTTTACTGTAGTTTTCTATATAACAAGCAAAAAACAACACGTAGCTTACCAAGGAAACCAAAACATTTGCTATTTTCGGCATGGTATTTGTTTAAGAGTTCAGTTTAGCAACTAGTCAGACCAATAAACAAACAGAAACCGGAAGTAAAGTTCTGACCAGACGCATAATCGTGTGACCGCACGTGCGTCCGATGAAATCGTCTATATATGTGTTATAGATGGTTTCATCGGACGTGTGTGCGTTGACACGGTTACGAGGCTGAATCGAAGTGAACTTTTGGTCTGTATTTATTCATCATCTGGCTAGTGGCTAAACTCAGAAACAAATAACTTGGTGAAAATGAAATGTTTTGGTTTGCTAAAGATGAGGGAAAATGAAAAACTGTGGGGAGACATTTGGCAGCCAAGAATTCAAGAACCTGTTGCTAACATTGTATACATTTTTTACACAGTAGCGTTAGCTTGGTGTAATAGTTGATACGTGTTAGATATGATATATGAACAAAGGTAATTTATTTGTCACTTATAACCTTTGTTATCAGTAATAAACTATTGTAAAATGACTCTGTTGTTATTGATTCTATGTTGAAGTCTACCGGAAGTTGCATTTAGTCCACAAAAGCCGTTTGTTTATGTTGTTGCTGCTGAAACCATCTATACCGAATACTGTACATATAACACTAATGTTGAGTTTATATGAAGTATATTTGGATTCTCAGAAATGGTTAAACAAGCAATTACTCATGGCATCACTTATATGACTGACATGAATTAACCAGAGCTGATTGTATTACGACCTTTTTCTCACAGCCTACAAAGCTTAAAATATGAAAATACATTTCCAGGAAACAGTATTTGTTTTGCTATATGCGAAGGCTGAGGAAACAGGAAATAAATTCTAAAAAACAAAAGCAAACTTCAAATAAACAAATGGGGAAGCCCCAAAGGCCTGCCCTGCTAAAATAACTTCTGTTTCAACTCCCAAACTGTAAAGTCTGTTCTCTAGTAATGTCCTATAAGATAATTTTTCCTGAAAACCTTTCAGACACAATAAAAAATTTATAGTAATTTTTCATTCTAAGATTGAGAAGGCTTCTGAAGGGCCAAAAGAACGGATCTTCTCATTTTCAACATTCAAGAACTTCTATGCTTGCCAACTCTTAATCTGAGGAGTATTATTAATTGCATGGTGAATCATAGCTCTGCGCAGGGTTGAACTATGGGGTAATGGCAAATGCAGTATAGTGCTATAGACATGGGGACTATTGTGCATGGCATAAAAACATTGATTACAGATCTGCGCCACTGCAAAAGGTAGCATGCTGAGAATTAAATACACAGAAAACCCCCAAAGTTCCACTTTTGTTCGGCAATGTGTGCTCCAAACCATTGGGAATCACTTACCAAGTAGATTTCAGAATTTAAATACACTGAGATCCAAACTCCACCCTATCTTTATACGAATACAAAAACATTGTTCGGTAAAACCAATGAATATTCCAACCGAAGCAATTATGCATACCCAACCAATCTCATGACAATTCATACAGTACATATACAAGGAGGATAGTACATTTGAATTCGTACAGTCTCATTCGGATGTAATTGTATGATTTGCTTTTGCTACAGTGACTTTAGATTTAAAGGGATAGTTCATTCACAAATGAAAATTCTGTCATCATTTTAAACCTGGATGAGTTTCTTTACTTTTTTAAACAAACAAAGATTTTTTGATAAATGATGGTAACCTCACAGTTGACGGTAACTGTGTGCTTATTCCATCATTTATCAAAATATCTTCTTTTGTGTTCAACAAAGTAAAGAATCTCATACAGGTTTAGAACAACTATCACTATAGGGTTTTATTAATGCTTTTTTCATATAATCGCTTTTGTACGAAAATTTATAGAAATTAGTCACATTGTAAAATAGGTATAAATTCCCATGAAATCAGGTTGGCATACCTTACATAAGCCACATTTCCATCTATTTTTGATTCATAAAGTGAATATGCATTAAAAAAGTTAGTTAAATTTGTCTCCGTCTGTTTCCAACCAATTGGCCTTTTATCGATAAAATAGTGGATGTGCAAGATGACATTTCAAATGGCGAAAACAAATTGCTGCATAGGTTTTGGTGTATCACAAAAGAATTTGAAAATTGTGTGCCTTTTCCATAAAATTTTTTGTGTATATTGCAAATTATACAGTATACATTCTATGTTCCAATTAAAAAATAAATTAAAAAACTGAGAAAATCCGGACAGCTTACCGTTAGATTTCCTTTTACATAGAAATAATTTAGATAAATATTGTAACCTTTAACTATAAGTAAAAATATGATATCTACATCTAAACATGTTTTTAGCGAATTAGAAAGTTATCTTCTTTTATACCACCGGCTGTTTTATTCTGATTGGTTAAGAAATGTTCCACAGGTATGCATTATTTTCAATAAACTCACACCTAACATGTCCAATGTCTTAAAATAAAGCTAAGTCTTAGCAGTTTCTGTAGTAACCATGGTACAAGCGGAACAATAAGCTCCGGCCCTTTAAATTATTTTAAAATAATGCACAGCCACAATTGGCGTGCATTTTTTCTGTAATTCAATGGCCCATCATTAAATATTCCTTACTGTATAACTTTAGATCTTAGAATTTATTATTAATATTGAATTGCATCACTTTATAAACATGAACTAATTTAGATGTCCTTAATTAATCAATGTTTTCAACAGATCATCATTAAAACCCATAGATAGGTCTTATTGAATAGTAAGAAATGGTTTGTTTTTACACCAAACAAAATCTACAGTCTTTTGTACCTTCACCTGCTGTCACAGTAGCATATTTTGCAGGGTGATTTCTTAACCAGATTATGACGGCAGAATTAGTCAAACAGCTGCCCAAGTCTATTCCACCTTTTACCTCTGTGACCCATACAAAAGCCACACTGTTGTTTCCTATACCACCACCCTCTCCATTCTTACACTACTGTATTGAACGGCAAGCATAGAAAACAGCGTACTGTAGCAAGCATCTAATTGGTTAAGATACCCATTTTAGCCTTGTTTAAGTTATTAAAAAAATCGGATTTTCCACTAATAAAAATAATGCATTACCTGTGACCCAGACCATTCAAGATGTGAAAATCTGCAGTCTGCACTAAAGTCAACTCAGCCGGACATTTTCCTTAGTTTGTTTTTTCTACATGCATGTTTGTCTTCAAATGTCAGAAAGCAACTTCTGCTTGCTCTGCGGACGCAACAGCTGCAAGAGGGGTGGCGTCCCTCCTCCTCCTCCTCCTAAGATCCCATTATACATCCTTCCCTGTCTGAAAGACGTCTTCCTGTGTATATTGTCTTTCCTACAGAAGTTGTAGCGTCTTCGTATTGGGAATGAGTAAGCAATGAAACATCTGCTGGAGTGTTCGGACATTGAGATTCAAATCAGTTCTGCATCGCTAACCAAACCGTGTGCGCGAGGGCGCCTGGCGAGTTCGCCGCAACAATTATGCTTTAATCGCTATTGAAGTAGCCTATAAAACACTTTGTACTAGGCCAACTAAGAAAAGGAGAATTTGTATGCGTATGTACATGTGTATATATTCAATCAGGTAAAACTACGTACTGTAAGAAGAATGATCATTAATAGCCTATATTGCAATAGCGCATTCTTGTTTATATTAAATTGATTCATCATTTTGATCCCATAGGCTAAACGTGAGATTATCATGGCAGGCTATCAGCTGACACAAGCTATTTTTATAAACAAACCGTAAATTATGAAATATCACACACGTGCCCTTGAACATATCGAGCGCAACAGCCGATGCGTCCTCGCGATGAAATGCAGTAAACGATGATCACCCAGCTAGTCCACGAGGAGCTTTTATTGCTCAAAAGCAAAATCTAATCCAAAAATCTAACAAAATACGTTTTATTTATTAAAAAAAATCGTTTTGTTTATTGTTTGTGAGCTTAAAATATTTTGTACAGTTTTCTTAAAAAACATACTGCGCTGCTTATAAAACGGTGCGCGTGCGTTTGTGTTAAGATTATGTAGGTTACGCGTTCAGAGATGCCCGTGCATAAAGAGAAAAGCTGATCAATTGAAATATATTTTAACATACCTCTTTGGCTCGTAAGCCTACACGTCCCCGAATGGCACTGAAGTCCGGTTTTGGCGTTGGCTGCTTCATGCACTATACCCTTGCAAACAGAAGAATCGGTCTTGAAAGAAAATCCATCTGCCCCCCGTATTAGGAAATGTTTCACGATCACACCTGCACCTCTTCGTTACATCCACTCTGCAAACGTTCGCGTGCAGCCTTCCCCGAGCGCATGGCCATGTATCCTTGCGACGGGAACGCGCTGACTGGCTACTATCCGTGCTACTGTTGAACCCGCGCCGCGTCGCTAAGGAAAATATGATGACAGCACCTGGCGCTGTCCACGCGAGTCAGCTGATTCCCGAGCATGCGATTGGTTGCTGGCCGGTGGTTGTCACTCGATTCCCAAGCAGAGCACCATCTGTTCGGGGATTGTTGTGATGCGAACAAAGGCGGGCACTGGGGGTGCGCGGTGGGGATAACGCGGGGCGTGGAAGCCGAAATGCTAAGAAGATGCTGTTCTCTTGTGAGAACGTCTTCCACCTCCTCCCTCCTCCTCCTCTTTCTTGACGTTGTGATGGAAGACTCGGCATGGTGTCCCAGTCACCAAAGACTTACAATGAGACAATGTCCCTTTGTTTGGTTTCTTCACTCGTAAGAAAGTTTTTCCGTAATTCGTTCATCCTGGTGAATTGTTCTGAGGAAGAAATTAACATTTCGGGACAAACTTTAAAACATTGAATATATTTGTGGGTAGCTTATAAGAAACAAAAATGTAATTATTGTGTGTACTGTATGTGTGTGCGTGTGTGGAGGAAACAACAGAGCATAGTTTGTTAAGAAACTGCTTGCTCTAAATAATTTGCCACAAATAATTAAAAAAATCTCATGAGACATAAACGGATAATTTATTCACCGGTTTAATACACTGCTAAGATGAGGCACAAACTTGATGAGGAAAAATCTCACAAAGTATGTGTGAATGTTTAAAAATACGGTGATACATTTCAGTTTAATTCTTGTTGTTTTATTTATGTATTTTGAAAAATCAGATTCTTCACCATTAGGAGAACTGATAACACACAAAACACAAAATATTATTTTTATATTAAATATTATAAGGTTTATATTATTTAAGAAGTTTTAATTAAAACGGCAATTTGGAAAATGTGCATTATTAACCCATGCACTGAAGGTTTTAAGTTTGCCATTATATTTTTTATATATTTAAAAGCTGCAATTAAGCTTATAGGTTTTAATTTTTTGTGGGTCTTTCTTGATTTAAGAAATCTATGAATATAAGGGTTCAAGACATCTTTAATGTGTTTGTTTTGCTTTAAAGGTGCCAAAGAATGCATTGAAATGTTAAATTGTTCTTTGATATTTACATAGAAGGTAACTTCATGAAGTGCAAAAATTATCCAGAAAGTTTTTACATGTCCATTTACAACCCTAGGATTCGTCCTTTAAATAAAATGGTCTATTTTTGCCCTATTTGGAAGGGTAATGAATAATAATGTTGAGCTCTGCTCTGATTGCTCTGCTCTGAGGCTCATGCCAGTAGCTCACATTAGTAAACAAAACTTACATGTTTGAGCCTGTATAAGACGAAAATACAGATTTTGAGGAACAACGAACTGTTTGGAGATTGGTAATAGATGTTTCTGAGTGGTGTTTGTGTTTTTTTCCAGTATGGACCTGCAAAACGTAATTGTGAAGTCAATAGTAGAACTTCAGCCTAAACGTTAGCATATAGCATAATTAGCATGTAGCACTAACTCAGCAGTCACAACTGTGTTTTTAGCATTTCAACAACTTTGTAATTAATTTTAAGTTGAAATTTAATGTTGGGGTGTATATCTCGACTGTGACATCACAGTTGGTGTAATGTTGAGATTGGCCTGTTTTCCAGCAGTCTTTTGCGTGCAGGAGGTTTACATAAAAATGAGATAACAAACACGTTTGAGCCTCACGATATGTCATTACCCAACCCATTCTCAACAAATGCGTATAAATAACACGCAGTGTGATTATCGTGCAATAGATACGCCAAATTTCAATTTTGCATGCATATGATACGCCAGTCCTTCCCATTCACTTATATGGCACACTGTTTCTCATTTGTTTTCTGTTTTTTTTAAACCATTTTTACTTGGGTTTAGGGTTAGATTTGGGTTTTGTTGTAGGATTTCATTTAATATATAGGTTTCTCCATGTTTTGTCTATTTTTAAATCATGGTCGCTTGGAGTTGGGGTTAAAATCAGGGTTTGGGTGTTATTTTATGTTACAAAAAGTTGCTCTAATCCAAAAAACAAGCGACAATGATAAAAAAACAGAAAAAAAATAAGAAACCAATAAATAAAATGATACATGCGCCATATAAGTGAACTAGAAGGACTGGCGTATCATATGCAAGCAAAATTGGAATTTGCCGTATCTATTGCACGATAATCACACTGCATGTTATTTGTATGCATTTGGGTGAGAATGGGCTGCATTACCATGTACAGAGCTCTTATTATTTATCTATGTCTAGATAAATACCGGTTTTTATTCTATGGCACCTTTAAAAGCAAATCTTGTCAAACATATGGATTAAAGTAACTGATTTCTTTCATTAGGTTAGGCAATAAACAAAACATTTTGTGAGTTAGCTACTGAAGAGGAATCTCTTAGCATGCTAAACCAACAGATATGTTTAGTCAGCCCACATAGGAGCTACCTTGTTGCTTTTTTAAGTGGTGCCACCTAAATAATAGCCTCTCTCTGACTTGATATTACATAAGAACCTGAATTAACTGATATTTATCTTCTATTTAAAAAAAATCTAGTTATTAAAACAGGAACCAGCACTGCTGGCATAAAATGTCCAACAATTCATTCAGACTGACACATAAGTTAACAGAGGTTAAACGAGAGATAGCGGCAACACCCTGGGGTTAGTTCAGCTATACATTATCTGATGCAGTAAGCAATGCATGTATTCAATGTGAGATATGAGTTCAGAGGCATTGAGTCAAATGTGACCTGTGGACGCCAGCAGAGGTCCATATTCAATTCTAAGTTTAAATCCACAGGGCCAAATATGCCATACATACATCCAATAAATTTAGAAGCTTAAGTTAGCTGCAGGAAAAGCAATGAAATCATGACGGCACTGGTAGTATAGCTCTTACCACTGAGAAACTGCCGCAGCGTGGTTTGGTCCCATTTAATTGCTGAGAATTATTGGGAAGGGAAATGGGTTCAAAGTAAATCTGTGCAGATATGTGGGCTTCATTTGTGCCTCTCTAATCAAATGATTAGAATTCAAAATTCTCACATACACTCACCTAAAACACAAACCTACATAACCACACACATGTACACATGCCGATGATCCAAAACACACAATTACCCATTGTCCTGTGAATTATCATTTTACAGCAACGAACACTCTAACCCCGCCCCTAATCCCGCACCTAACCCCATCACAGGCAAATCGTACCAAAACTTACGAATGTGGTCTTATGAATTAATATGAATTAGCCAACTTGTAAAATATGTACGAATTCTTGTGAGATAGCGTTGGGTTTTCCCAAACAAAAACAATATGCAGCATATTACTCAGTAGAGCATTGCTTTGGCAGTGCAAAGATCATGGTTTCGAATCCCACATACTGATAAAATGTACACCTTGAATGCACTGTAAGTCGCTTTGGATAAAAGCAATTGACAAACACTAAATATAAATGTAGCACAATGTATTCTTTCACATATAATGTATGCATGGTTTATATAGCATTCATTAAGTACCATGGTATAAATAAAAATACCCTGGCATTCCTGTATCACTAAACTTTTTTGTAGTGGAACATTCTGATTCTGAAAGTTTTGAGTCTCTCGTAGTTTGGGTCTCATTAATCTAAATAAAGATGATGACTTTGCCACCATAGCTGACTCTCCTCCCCAAGGACGAAGAAGGGAGAAAGAGCAAGATCTCTGGTCCTGGGGTCACAGTAGTGACCACGTTTGGGGTCAGGGTTATGACCCTTACCACAGAGAATGGATGAGGAGGAACGAAAGGGTGGGGTGAGATCAGAAAGATCCTTTCAGAGCAAGAAATTCTCTCACATACAGCTGGTAGACCTAAAGCTTGCACAGCAACGGTTGCCATGCAGATTGGATGGCTTGAAACTGGCTAGTAACACAAGTATATAAGAGAATATCATCCCCTGTAGCAAAGCATGTTTACATGTTCACAAACTTTTGTTTTGTACTACACTATAGAGAGAACTAGTCTGTATGTGTATTTTAACAATTTATAAACAGAATAATAGGTGTACTGGCACACTGCCTCGTTTTTTCTTTATCATGAACAAGATAAACCATAGAGGTCCATTATTAAGTACATAATGAATTTGTGCAATTGGTGCATTGCAGGGCAAGAAATTACATATTGCACCCATTCACCAACCCACAATTGTTCTTTCACTCAATGCAATAGCAAAACACTTCAGGACACATTGTGTGATTATCACAGCCGTAAGGACAAAGTAAAATGTAATGAAATAAAAATGTATATGAATTATGACATAAAAACGAATTGTTTAAATAAAAAGAATGTTAAGCTATTGGACACCAAATGCACTTTAATATAAAAGAGAATAAGAGATAGATGTTTGTAGCAATCAGATTTTGTTTAAATGGATCAACAAAGACTTAATTTTCTGATTCATATATTTAAGATTTAGATTCTTCATGCTAAACATAAGCAATGTGTCAAAAAAAGCAGATGGACGTATGTGCCGAATGCACTTCACCAAGGTTCGTACAAATGTTTGTTAATGAAAGATTCATATGTATCAATCTCGCTTTATTTCAGTGCAGGAAGTACAGTGGAAGTCCTTATATGGGCACTTTAACCAGAATAGTGCACGCACACACCTACAAAGAGCTGACATGAAATCAACTTCACCAAAGAAGTGTGTTGTTGTTTGTGAGGAAAATTTAAGCTTGTTCTGCTTCCCAGAAAACTCGGTCTTATGGAAGCGCCATTTTATTGGGACAACACTAGTAGAAATGCTGTTTAAATATTTAACAACTCTGCCTGGTTACCAAACATATGCCAATGGACATGCATTTATCACCTTAAAGGGGACAAATCACGAAAATCTGAGTTTTCCATGCGCTATAATTGGGTTCCCAGTTCTTCTATCAAGCTAGAAAATGTGAAAAAGATCAACCCAGTAACTTAGTTTTGGTAAACCATTCTCTGCAAGCATGTGAAACAATAGGTCATTGAAATTTGGCTCCCCTTGTGATGTCAGAAAAGGATATTACCGACCCTTAATCTGCGCTATCCAACCACGGCACTCCCATTTAATGCAGAAATTTGCTAATTTGCATTTAAAAGGACACAACAATTTTTGCTCACACCTACATAGTGGCAATTTTAACAGGTTATAATAAATTATCTATATGGTATTTTGAGCTACAACACAGTATACATACATTACACATTTTTTTTTATCACTCAGGATTTCAGCACCATGGATAGTGGTTCTCAAAATCATTCTGTGAAGAATGGTAAACTATTGTGTGCATTTGTGTATGCAAATAAAAGTGGAAGAAAAGGTAAACAGGTGATCTATACAAACACTCCCTGAGGACATAACATTAAGGAGGTTTAAATTTAGACTGTATGTTACTTTCTAGTTTCTAGCCCTTATCCACCACCCGCCCTAACACAAAAATGTTGTGTAAGCATGAGGTTAATCTGTATAATAAATCAAGTCATTAAAAGATTATATCTAAATAGAGCCTAATAGCTCCATCATTCAACACATAAGAAAAAAACGTTGGTGCATTTTTTGTATAAATAGTGGGAGATAGTTACAGTAAGATAACTCTCAAAATTACCCCAAGCCCAGGATCTGCAGGAGATACAGTTTTTCCTGTCATTCTCTCATGAATTAATTAAATCAATAACAAAATGCATATAGTGAACATATCCCACCTGTCCTCGATTAGGGAAAATATGACTATGAACATCTGCAGAGACAAGCCAAGATTATTTTTCCTGCAAAACACCATGATCTCTCTTTCTGAGGCAACTTACATTGCGAATTCAAGCACTGAATCATATTTCACATGACAGGTATGAGCTGCTTTATACTTATGCCCTAAAACTACACCAGACCATTTTCAATAAATGTTTTACAATACACCTTAAGGCACTCCAAAAACATTTACAGTGTGTCTTTGTGGTTCACCTACTCCTAATTTTAGCCAATGTACCCATGCTAAAAATAGCATGCCTGTTTTATTTATTGATTTACTTTCCTTTTGAGTAGCAGCAACCATTACTATTCAAAGCATATAAAAATCAACCCTTTAAGTTTCTTTTTGGCATATTAAAATACAAAATGCTCTTTTAAAAGATTCATCCTGCACTGTAAAAAATCTTTACTGCCTTAAAAAATATATATTTTATCTTGACAAGAGATGAGTTTCTACAATTTGAAAAAAGTCAACTTCATTATACGTATTACAACACAACAACATATTACAACAAATCATCTCTAGTCAATATAAATAATAGTAAGTTGTTAATTTTAACTAAATAGTAAATTAAGGAAGCAAATCATATTATTAAAGTGTACCATTCCAAAAATGAAAGAAGTTAAAAATTTGAATGTTCCTGTAGCAGGGCACCTGCAACACCTAGCTAATGGATTTAATTCCCAAGAAACTGTAAGTACTCATAAAATGCATGGCTCATTTGGTAGGGACTTTTATAAAAAAGTCCTTACCAAATGGATTAATGTAAAATGTAGTTAATGAGGGAAAAATGATTGCAGTAAAAAGTTGAATAGTGGCTCTTCTTTATGCTTTACACTATATAATTTAATTACCACCGAGATAAAGAGTAACATAATCTTGAATCCTTCATGTTCCTGCAGAATGAATGTATTCCTCTCACCTGTGCCTATATGGTATTTTGTTAAAGGCGGGGTGCATGATCTCTGAAAGCCAATGTTGATATTTGAAATCACCTAAACAAACACACCCCTACCCCAATAGAATCTGGACCTTCTTTTGATAGACCTGCCCCACACATACGCGCCCCTTACTAGTGATTGGCTACAAGTGTGTTTTGGTTCTCGGCCTGACTCCCTTTTCCAAAGTGTTTTTCAAAAACCATACACCCCGCCTTTAAGACAATAAAAGGATATATATTTGGGAACGCAATCTCATCACAAAGCCATTAAGTTTTGTAGCAGAAGCCTTTGTAGACTTTTATCAATACTAGGGCACAAGCTCCCTATCAATCTAGCCTTGTTTTGTAAGAGGGCCTTGAGTCATTATCCTCTGAAACATCATTTTTGCAAATAAGTAAACTTTGAAAAAAGCATTTTTACATTTCTTTTAGTACTCTGCAGAATATTTTTTCTACTGACTGCATATGAGAAATTCAGATGCAAAACCCTTTAACATGTTTTCTTGTAAATAAGCATTTTTATCTGGGTCTTATGTTTAGGTTCAGTAATTTTACTTTAAAAAGACAGTAAGTAGGATTTTAAGTGTTTTATTAATCAAAATCAATGTCTTCATTCATAAATATGTCCTTATTGGTGTCAAATGACCTCTGCCAGTGATCTGAATTTTCTTTGTAAGCTTATAGAATTTCTTCTCTTTACTTATATTGAACGGGTAAGTCCAAATAGGCTTCCATGTCGTTCCGCCATACTGATAAACTATAATAGCAAAGAGGGACAAAAAGCACTAGCCTACTAAAGCGTGTTTTCAGTCAGAACATGTGAACCAGCTGAAACGGACAAGGAGATAAGTGAGAACATAACGGCTACCGTAGTTGCAACACGCATTTGGAAAAGAGTGGCGCTAGAGAGCACTATTCATTTGAATGCAAAATACAATTTCACCACTAGATGGGGGAAAATGCTACTTATTGTCCCTTTAATGTCAATGGAAAGGTTATTAATCAGTAACGGAAGGACCTTATTTTCACTAATGTCACTTTAGTCTTTTCATTGATATTTAACAAATGTGACTGTCTTTTGCTTCACAAAGTGCATGCAAGCTTTTGTGGTAAAATATCCACTTCTTTGGAAAAAAACTGATTCAAAATCACCAAAGATTTAACTAAAACATTGCAAATGATGAAAGCCAGAATTAAAAAGGTAAAAATTTAGTAACTAAAACACAAATTCAGACTGTATTCAGGTCCAAGTACTTACAAGGGACCCAAGTGTGAATGTGATCCACTGCCACTTCACTTTGTCTTCGGTGCACTTTGAGGACTTTGGTGACAAACTGATGTGGTGTTTAACTGTATTTCACAAACCGGCATTTCTGAATGGATGGAGGCCAGAATTAAGCAGATTTGAAATGAAAGTATTTGATAAACATATACATGCCAAAGTCATTTCTGACGGAGGTGCGGCTTTTGCATCTGAGCTGTTTGTATATTTCACTAGTTCAACTTCTTACGCTAGGTTATGCAAAATAACCGCAACATAACCATATTGTTTACAATGCATTGTTCACACAACATGAGCTAACATAATATTAACCCGAGTCTTGAAAATGTAAAAACCTTGAAAGAACACGCCAGAAGCCCAGATTACAAATTCAGGGAAATCTAGAAACAAGTCTTTCCATTACATACAAATCAAATTCAAACAGCTAGTCCTTCAGACATTAGTAAGCATTAGCATATGGTAGCCATATACCTTTCAGTTTCTTTCTCTCTCCTCTGAGAATTCTCCAAATTTCAAAAAGATCCCTGAGCAAATCTGAGTTTCTGGGAAAAAGAGGATGGGAAAAAGCCAAGGATGGAGATTGGATGTGAATGTTTAAAATTTAAAACGAGTTGAATAATTGAGATGAATTCATGCACTGTGAATTCCCACAATGAATTTCTGCAGATGATCTATCTACCAAGTAGAAGGTTTAGAATTAGGAAATTGAAAATATCTTGATTTATTTCTCCCAATGTGAGGTAATACACAAAGAGAAGCCATTCTTCCTGACATACAGACACAATGAGCTAACCAGAAGATTCAACAGGGGATTTAGGGTATTAGCATGTAAAGTAACAGATGGCATTGCTGTCCCTGCTCTCTACTATTTGCATTACAGAAGTATAGTCAAGACAGGCAGAGATGTACTTACATCATCACCCTTTTATCATTCTAATACGACACACAAATGACCAGATATCACCTTATAACAATAGTGAGTGATAATAATACATAGCCAATATAGAACAGAAGAATAACTGTTAATGTTATAGTGATACAGACCCACAATATCAGTTAATTTTATTGCTGTTGTTTGCACAGTGCACATGCTCCTTATTCTAACTTGACTACATGCTTACTCTGGATTACACCTGCTAGTCTGAGGCAGAAAGAATCAGGGGACAATAGTCCTCTTTAAACGGCATGGACCGCCATTCAGCACGGGTGAATTTAAAATGTATTCACTCTGCACAGCTGATTGGCATTTCAGACAGAAGGGGCTTAAAGTTGGACCGCATGGGGCTTGCAAACACCACACCGAACTACCAGCCAATGTTAAAACCCCCCGCTGCGATGAGCTTAGGATAGTCACCATACAACGCCGCAGCGATTGGCTTCTTCTCAAATTTTTTCAACAATTTATAATCCATTTAGCCTCCTGTGAAATCTTGATTAAGTGCCATCTGCAATCTTTGTAAATAAAATACAATATGACTTGAACGGTGCCTTTTTTGGCTTTCTGGCATGCGGTGAATCAAGACCTAGAAGTCTTTCATTAATAATTCTACCTAATCTAATTTCTACGTTATATGATTACTCTAATTCGGTTATAAAATGCCACGTACGGGCAGAATCCTCATGCAGAGCCATACTGTAATACAAATGTGACATTTGCCTTCTGCTGTGAGTTCCCTTGGAGACTTTTATCAGTGTAACACATAAAGAGGACAAACCCGAAGATAGATCAGATGAGTAAATTAGATTTGCAGACTGTCGCATTTCCCCCTGAGACCTGTAAAACAATACAAGCATAAATCTAAGGGAACTTTAGACATATTTTCGTCTAGATAACAGACTTCAAGTCTATCATTTCACAGCATCTCTGAAACAAATCTCAGTTTTTGTACACACATCTGCCGGCGCACCAAAAGCTGGGAACTCGTTTTGTGGGAACGCACGGGCCGCCTCTGATTCACACGCCTGTGTTTGTTTACAAGCTGCAGTGGGAGCAGATGGGACCATGTCATCCATATTCATCAACCGGATCGCTGTTACCTTGACCCTGACGCCAGGCTCGTGCCCCGCTTCACTATAGGGTTCAATAGATCCACTCATGGCTGCTGCAGAACCCCAGAGCAAGCTCATTAAAGCAAATGTTGGGAAAGATGGGAGACGATTCCCGTTTCTGCAACCCCCACGCCTCGGATCTGCATTCCGACACTTATGTTTTCGAGCAATGACTTTGAGAATGGAACATCTGCCTACTAATGGGGGTTTCCTAAGTTGATGAATGAAGGAAGGCAACGCAGACAATGGCTTGACACCAGGCCAAGCTCTATGGAAATCTCAGTAGTTCAGCTCAAGGTTTTGGTCAGTTTAAACAATTGGAAACTTGGGATGAAGGGTCTGTGAGAGCCGGGTTGCAACAGCGGTCCCACAATTCGCAATTTGGACGGAGGAACATTCATTTGAATGTCACTGCATGGCTGTGCAGTGTTCCTGTAGATTACTGGTAAATGATTGTGTTTACAGCGCAAAAGGTTGTGAGTTTGATTCCAGATAAAATTAATAGTTTGTAAGTCACTTTGGATAAAAGCATCTTCCATATGCATAAATGTAATTGTAATGTAAATGGATATGAGGTCACTCTTCACCAAAGTTTCTAGGGTTCAAACCCATGACCTTGGTGTTGCTAGCCACATGCTCGACCAGTCTGAGCTATAGGATATATAAATTTAAGATGAAAACTGGAGTTTAATGAAGCATGAATTGCTTTGTACTTGTATATGAACTACAGCAGTTAGGTCAAATAAACCCCATTAGCACTCACAAGTTTTGTAAAGCAGACAGGAAAAATTTACACCTCTAGCGTGCTATAAAATATCCTTAAAATGAGACAATTAACCTCTCCGATTACAGGAGCAGGGGGAAGATGGCTCTTGATGTTCCTGCCAATGTAGATGAATGCACAGCCATAAACTAAGTCAAGTCTATACAAATTTGCATAATGAAAGCCATAAACTATTGGGCACATAAACACCCGGAATAGTTTTGATGACACCAGCAGAAAAGGATGCAAGAAACACAACGGAAAATAACATGGGGATTAAGGGGAGTTTACTAAGGTTTACTTGTGTTTATGGGGTACATTGGGACATGTGTTTATGCTTTGTTAAAAAAAAACATTATTTTTCATATGTTTAACCTTAATTCTGCACTGCTGTTTCCATCCTCATAAAAAACTCTTATGAAGCCCCTCCATCACAAATACTTAGATTGGTTAGTGATGAGGTATATTTTAGGGTTTGTTATGTCACTTACCCAGGAAGACGCTTAGTTGTAGGCAATCGAGCCATTTGCTGTTTTTTTTCCTGGTAAATATCTCTTGTTGCATTGAGAGTTGTAACTTTGCAGATGTTGTTTATGGTCAAACAGCAACTGCAATTAAAAAAAGTGAATTCAGAATCAACTTTAAACTACAGATTACACCGGTTACTATTGTCCTGTACAGCTGTCCAAAACTCGGCCAGACCTGCCAAAATACATCCAGCACTTACCCTGCAGGATTTAGACTAAAGTGTCACCGGAGGCCATAAACAATTATTAGTAAACTCTTTCAGGCAATGCTGCAGTCTATGGTAAACGCATTAGTCACATTGCCTATGAGGTTCCCTTGTGGGAGATGTCATGTTTATGTACTGTCATGTAAAAATAAATTCTGCTTGTGCCATAAATGTGTTTTTACTGTTTCTGCACCGCACAGTACGCGCCCGTGAGTGCTTGTGAACGAGGCACAGGAGTGCATAGTGTCACATCATGCAATATTAAATGAAGTGGATGTACCTGCTTGGATGTAACCTTGAAAACTGGCAAAGTGGTCCTTGCATGCCAATAACTGTGAAATGATGCTTAGGCAGGAACTAAAATAAGTTTCAGTAGTTTTTGTTTTCACATGGAAATGGACTAAATAAGGCAATAAACTGGTGTTTTTATCATTTTAATGAGTCTGGAAATGACTGAATAAAAATTATTTTTTACATTTACATTTTTAAGTTAAATGAATGTCAACTTTTTTTAAAGTAAGGAGTTGCTATAAATTATAAAAATGAAGTTGAATTTGCTTAAGTTATTTTAACTCCTCACTAGTCAAAAAACTTTAAATTAATTGTAATTTCAAGTTGATTGAACTTAAAAATTTAAGTGCATCAAAAAATGTTTAGTAGTCAATAATTTCCAGACTCATTTAATGATAAAACACCAATTTATTGCCTTATTTATTTATTTATTAGACTGATCTCACAGTAAGTTGTGTTATAGTCAAGCAAAATTTGATTAATTTGTTTGTGTCCATGGCACAAAATTCAGCTTTTTTCATGCCTTAAGCACAAGTGTCTTTTTGGTGTCACCTGCACAAATTTCTATAAATAGTTTTTCGTGTCCGTTGCTCAACTTTCTTTTACATTTAATTTTATTATTTTCTCATTGTTTTTTTTCTATTTTTTTACCATTCTCACTTGGGGTTAAAATCACTTTCTCTTACATTTTAGATGTTTTACTCCAGGTGAGAATAGTTTTAAAAGCTGAAGAAAAAGATGTAGAAACCAATATATAAAAGTACATCCTAAACAAACCCCAACCCAACTCCAAACGACAATGATCTAGAAAACAATACATAAAATCACATGAAAAAGAAAGTTGTGCCATGGGCACGAAAAACTATTTATAGAAATTTGTGCGGGTGACACGAAAAAAACACATTCGTGCTCCATGCACAAAAAAATGTGAATTTCGTGCCATAGACACAAATAAATTAATCTAATTTTTCGTGACTATAACACAACTGTCCGTGAGATCATGTTGTTATTTATTTAAGTGCAACAAGGAATTTTTACAGTGTGCTACGTAGTTTCATCATAAAATTATTATAAACCAGCTGGTCAGCCAACCTCTGGTAAAAGACTCTTCCCATATCATGAAAGATTTCCTCATTTTTTAAGTCGCTTTGGATAAAAGCGTCTGCTAAATGTAAATTATTTACATTTTCCTATTTGACCTATATTTTGGAACATTACCCCACAAAACAGGCATCAAACTTTTTTAACATCTAAAGGCTTATAATAGTAAATAGGTGTATACTAGCTGCTATGTGAAACATCAGCCTGTTTAAAAAAAATAAAATTACCATGGTTTTATTATAGTGAAAGTATAGTAAACAGGTTTTTTTGTGTACTGTCACTAGGACAGTACCATTTAAAAAGGTCCTAAGACAGTATGTACTATTTAGGAACAGATATGCATACATTTTGTACCAATATGCACCTTTGAGGTAATTGGTACCAATACTATGAGGTACTAATATAAACTTTTTAGGCGCAAAGTTGTATTTTTTGACAGCTAGGGACCATTTTGTTCTGCCAGTATACCATTTGTAAACCCATGGTACAAAAGTAGCAAAATCATTGTCGATTTGTGACAAAAATTCTTTAACTATAGTAACCATGTTTTAGGGGTTTATTTTTGGTAAAACAATAGCAATTTTTTTACAAGGGGAGGGCAACACATACTTCACAGCATATGGATTGTTACCACAGGGCACCGCCTACTTTAAGCTTAAAAAAGCTCTTCACAAACCTATGGGTGACATCAAGGACACTACGTCTATATTTTTTACAGTCTATGTTTGTTAGCACTCTTGAATTCGAACAAGAAATGAAATTTTAAATTAATTATTCTGACCCTATTTTAAAAGGTATGCTAAATCTGTTAAACGTCAACAGTAGCATCCTTCTGAATGGATCAACTGTATAATGCGACTCTGCTTAGCAAATTTGGTTATTTGCTGAAAATTCTCCTTGTTGCTCAAAAGGGCATTAAAAAGCAGCATGAGATATAGATCACACTCTCCTATGTTGAACTGGTGTCCCTTTCTCTTGGATGAAATTAGGATTAATGCAAAAACCTCATACTACATGGAAACTTGACTCAGATGGTCGGCTAATAAACAAGCCAAGCTATCTGAAATAACCCAGATGAATTCATCTCATCATGAAGCATCCACAGGGGACATCTTAATCTTAGGTTAAGAATCATAACCTTTTTCCCCAGAATATTGGATATTATACTGTCACCATTTCGTGTTCAATCAACTACGATTTCTACAAAATCATTTTCGGGGCAAAATGTACCAGAAGATGGAACAAACCTTCACGCTCAGTTTAAAATATATCTTTCTTTCTACTTAAAAACAACTGATATTTCCTAAGCAATCTTTAAATTATAAATCATTATTATAAACTGAGGGTTTATGTACTTGCTCCATAATGATTTTGTTTATTTTAATCTAAAAAAGGTACAAATAACAACTTTGAGCAGCAATATAAAAAATAGTGCTGTAAATATCATTGCTGAATTGTTATCTCCAATGCAAGTCCAGACGGCACATATTCAGTTGTAATGTGCAGTTGGTAGCTTATATGCAGACTACAAATCAGCAGATTTGTGCTTGTAAGCCGTTCCATTTGGGAATCCTGAATGTTGCACATCAGGTAAATGCTGTGTTTACTGGGGCAGTGGAGCAAAAACTGTCAGAATTGATGGGATTCTGTCTCCTGGGGCTTTATCATGTTAATACACGAATGCCGGTACACTACAGGAGGTACATTTCCAAATGTGCTGTAAAGGTGTTTAAAGCAATCAAAGTAAGAAATGTATTGATCTGCTCTGCACATGCACTAAACCAATTCAGATCATTTGTTCTTATTTACAACAAGAACATGTGAAGATACTCAGATGAAAAGATATTTTACTCATGGCATATAGCAAATCTCTGCTGATATGTGACCACAGAACAAATCATAATGGGTAAATGTACAGGTAGCAATAGCAAACAATACACTGTATAGGTCAAAACTATCAATTTGTTATGCCAAAAATCATTAGTATATTAAAGGTGCTTTAAAATCATGCAGTACAGACAGCATTATTAACTATAATGTTTTATATTCAACTTGTATATAGTTTTTAATCATAAATAATCATTCAGCATAATTAAGAATTTGCTGTTGTATGACCTGCATAACAATTGGATTATGTGTCTCTGAAATGGAAATTCAGTTGTCTTTAAGAGACAACACATCATTGACAACAAACTATTCGTGTCGGCAGTCAGTTTAATTATGACATTTTACAGTGAGTTATTGCACACAAATGACACAAATTGCCATTCTATATCAGCAAGACTTTGAAAGGGTCCTGATGAAATGTAATATATGATCACAATCAGCAGCACAACTATTTGTTTAAAGAATTACACCCACAGATATGAAGAATAATAAGAAACAGTAATTTACACTGCATGGATAATTCAAGCTACGCTATCCTCTTTAAAATGAGGAATGAAACAAAGACCCTGCCAACACAATTCCAGAGAGGATCGTTTAAATGTGCCATATTTCAGTCTTTTGCGAAATTCTAAAAGCAGCACTACTAAAGATGAGAGTCTGTTTTTTCCATCAAAGCCACTTTCCATCAAAAAGTTTTTAGAGGCATGACCGTGACAGGCTTCCCAGAGGTCACCTTCAAAACAAGCCTCCTCATAGCACATCTCATCTCCAACCTGTTCACTATAGATGCCTTAATAATAATATCCATTATTTTCATCAGCATATTTCTATGGCACGTTGCCACTTTCGATTCACACCTTCAAAAGAATGGAAGAACGTTTGCCAGGCCCGTTTTAATATTTAAACACATCTACTCCAGAAGACAGTAAGTGCTTTCTATCACACAAACTACAAAGGAGCTGCTACTGCTGACATTACCCTTATGGAAATGCTCATATTGTTGATGATGCTTGCAGTATGATATTTAATTTTTAACCTTTATAAAATAAAACTCGAACTGCAACAACATTAAGAATATCAAATAATTTGAGTATATTGGGGTTGATCATCTAAGCCGAACTTAAATTAGGCCAATGGTTTGCTGCATGGGGATTTGAATGTCTCCTGGGACTCAACCATCTTGCAGTGCATTCTGGGATGCATCTTGCTACCTCGCCCGATCAAGAGCTTTCACCCTTAGCAGTCTCTCGAGGGGCAAAAATGCTGACCTAATAACATTTAAACACACTTGCACATTTGATCCGTAGCTTTAAAGACAAACAGATCCTGTCTCCTTCTTAATAGAATTGTAATTTATTTGATACAAAAATAATGGATGAAATATAAAAATACTGAAAGGTATAAAGAAAGTAAAATACATGTGCTCTGCACAACATATGTATACTATAGACACAATCAGGTAACTTAATATTGAGTATAGAAATGGTAAAATGTAAATTTGTTTTTTTCTTTTCTTTTTTGCTAATAAGTTTTTTTGCTTACAATGTCCGGGTTATAGTAAGCACAATTCAAGGGGTGAGAACCAGAAGGGCGTAAGTGACATTTTACCAACTTCAAAAAGGTTCAGAACAAAAAAAAAACATGGTTTGATCTTGATTTGTGACTAATTTCAATCTTTTTATAATTCTAAATTGATAAAGAAATCACTTGTGTCCAGGGGCGGAGTGGGGCCAAAAAGTCTAGCAGGGAATTTCGAAATTTCGCCCTTGGTGGTCAAAAAAATAAATAAAAAAATAGGGTCGAACGCGCTCATAAACAGGAAGTAATAAATGGAATAATGTGTGCATCTTTGAATAACTGTAGGAATATTTCCTTTAAATATCATTTTTGTCATATAAAGTTTTGAGAGATAATAATGTTTTTTCTCATGTAAACCTGCTTTGAAACAATTAACAATTGTGAAACGCGTTATATAAATAAAATTGAATTGAAAACATTTTCCACTGTTATTGCTTATTTAGACTTGTTAGTGCGGTTAAAGTGTGTTTGGTGCATTTACCTCAGGAGTTTATTTCATTAATATTACTGTTTTTTGGTAATATTAATACAATTTACATGTTAATCCTGCTTCCTTCTCTGTTTATTCATTTCATTATGCTGTTATGTTAAGTTATGTACATTTATTGCCATGAGACGTTCCTTGTCGTTATATAAATACTCTCGTCTAATATTTAAATCATATGC
Organism: Paramisgurnus dabryanus; assembly: GCF_030506205.2. Classification (NCBI taxonomy): domain Eukaryota; kingdom Metazoa; phylum Chordata; class Actinopteri; order Cypriniformes; family Cobitidae; genus Paramisgurnus; species Paramisgurnus dabryanus. Next base: position 25,931,163 of record NC_133343.1, on the reverse strand, counting down.
AGAATAATGTGAGCATCTTTCAATAACTGTAAGAATACAGCTTTGAAATTAATTTTTGTCATAAAGTTTTGAGAAATAATAATGTTGTGAGGATATTTATTGCCATGTGAGACGTTTATTGCCATTGAATACTTACGTATATAATATGGAAATCATATATAGCCTACATAGTAGGAAATATATAATGTGGTACACTGCAAGTTACCATGCTAATTATTATTTATGATATATGTGGAGATGAATAAACCTTTGCAAATCTGCTGATTTGATCCATTCATGTCCTGACCACCAGGCTAGAGAGTTTTAAACATCCTTAATTCACACTTACTATCAAATAATATCTAAATATATTGTTTTGTGAAAAAAGGATGCTTTGTTATATTGTATATGATCATAAAGAATCACACAATCATTTTATACGCAGAAGCAGAAGCTGATCTCTCCACTAAATGGCATAGCCATTCTTGGAAAGTGCAGATTAAGGGGCAGTATTAGATTTTTCTGACATAACAAGGGGAGCTAAATTTCAATTACCTATTTTTTCACGTTTGCAGAGAATGGTTTACCAAAACCAGCAGTACTACTAGGTTGTTCTTTTCCACTAGGTGGACAGAAACACTGGGGAACCAATTATGGCACTTAAAAAGTCAGATTTTCTTGATACGTCCCCTTTAAGCAGCAGAAATAGCTAATTAAGAGCTCTCATTTGATATAAATATCTCAATTTCACCCAAAATATTAATTACACCCTTCTGGTTCTCACCCCTCAAACTGTAACACATCTATTTTTAACCATGATGGAATTACTTTCATTTGTGTAGCCTAATGCAGTTGGATAATGTCTTGTTTAAACACATTTTTCACATCCAAAATGGTCCATATTCCTCATAAATGGGACACAGATTTTTTAAAGGGTTTGAGAAAAAGATAAACAGATGTTTCAATATTATGGTAATAAAGAAAGTCTCTAAGAATGTTACAACCATAGCACCACTAAGACCATTTTTTACAGTGCATTTAAAAAACTACACCTCCTGCCATTCAAAACTGACATTTTTACAGTACAAGACCACATGTTTTCCTGTTTACAGAAGCTATTTTAACCTCTGTATTGCACACACACACATACACACACACTCGTGTCCTGTGCCTTTGGGTCTCGATGGATTGTTGCCACAACAGCAAACTCCAGCAATCTATAGAGACCTACCGTTGACATGGTTACAATCTCCTTCAATGTTCTCTTTGAGCACCGAATGGAGGAGGATTGAGGGAATAAGAAGGGTGGTAATAGGTTATGATGACCATCAATGCACTTTTGCTTGTGTCCTCTGAGAAGGGTGGTGGTAGAGGTTATGTTCAAATGATCAATCTAAAATTTCTCTAAGTCTGGTTAGCAGGATATAAATAAAGCACTACTACAAAGTCTGTAAATGTGATTAAGCATGCTCAAAAATGTCTCTGTACTATGGATTTACAAAGATATTCTAAGGGTTGTGGGACTCAAAGGGTATAGACGGCAATGAAATGTAATAGAAAGCAAATATTTTAGACAGCACGAGGAAAGAAACATGGAAATGGAGTCAATTAATATGAGAAATAGCAAGCATCATATTAAACTAGACATGCCCTTGCATATTTGAATGGAAATAGCTCTTAAAGGAAGAAAACAATATATATGGAGATATATAAGATTTTACATTAAAGTTTAATATTTCTCACCTAATATTCCTCCAAAAACAAGTAATCTAAGCTACTGTATTGACATCTTACCTCTCTATACTCTTACAGTAGGATAACAGACTATAATCTATTTGCATTTACATCCCAAGGTATTGTAATGAAAAACATCAGAGACAGAGTTCATACTTAAATGAATTAGACATAATTAACCCCCCTGAGCATTGCAACCTCTAAGCATTTTTTTTATCTTGGATAAAAAGAAATCACCTTTGATCCCTATATGCTGTGATCTTTTCAAAACAGTGCATTTTAATCTTATTATGATGATATTCACTGATGAGAAATATTAACAGCGCACACTTATATTTGAGTCTTCTCGATTTATTTAATGCGAGTTTGGACACCCCTGCTTAGGAGATGACTAATCTAAGTATGTCTGATTGAACAGAAAGGTCATTTAAATTAACACTAAATGAGATTTGGTATCAGGCCATTAGGTGTGTGACAGGAACGCATGCTTCCATTCCAAGCTGACTTTATGAGTGCAGACAGATTTTCTTTAAAAGCAGATTTCCAGAAGCAATTTCAACAAATCACTATTGAATGACAGCAATAATAACCATTTTCTCATTACTGTCTGAATTAAATTGACGGAGAGCAAAATGGAGACGGAAAGAGATGGAGACATAAACACAGATGTGAGTCTCAAGCCACAAACCACTGCTGATTCCAACCTTCTTATGCATAAAGTATGCACCGATTGTTCGGCAACCGAAATTATTTGTCAGAAAATAGCAAAAAACTCTTTAAAATAAGTGAAAAGACCAAATAAATTTTACCGAACATGAGGTCTTTGATGACGTGATCAAATAGCAACCAGCGCAGAGTGAGAGGCGCACAAGTGCAGCAAACATGTTGGTAAGCATTTTAAAGTTTCAGAGAAAGACACAAAAACATACAGCACTACAAGTTTCATTTATCATTTAAAATCAAGACATACTGAACACCATGCAGCCTAAGAATAAGACACGGCGGCGATCCTAGGTACTTGCTCGCTGAATGCACAAGCACAGCAATCGAGAGACTTTAGCTCTTTATCTCATGTCATATACAAGAAGAGGAACGACGAAGATCAACTGTAGTATGTATTAAAAACTTTATAGTTCTACAATGACAAATACGCATATATTAACTCATTCTCGCCAGCATTTTTTGTGAAGTTTCACAAAATGCCTCCCAGGAAGATTTTCTTCTAAAAATATTAGTGATGCACCGATGTATCGGCCGCCGATATTTATCGGCCGATTTTTGATAAATTTGAAACCATCTGCATATCGGCAATAGCACCAGAAGGGCCAATACCGATTGTTTATTAATTAACTGCATAAAAAAATCCATTATATGTAAAAAAAAAATGCGTTAATGTTGTTAATAAAATAAATGCTGAATAGCAAAAACCACCTTTGAAGGTTGTCATGCTGTCTTATTATATTTGTTTTAGCTTAATTTGTGCCTCTCTTATTATGTTGGTCAGTTTAATGTTAATTAGATCCGATCCATGTTCAGTAAAAATAATTTGATTCAGAAATAAACTAGCTAATAGACCAACTGTATAGTATTGTATACAAGTGTTTAATATCGGTATCGGCATCAGCCAGAAGTTGTCTGTTTAAATCGGTATCGGCCCAAAAAAATCCTATCGGTGCATCCCTTAAAAATATATAAACATATCAAATGAAAGAACAGGCCCTCTTTTTTCAAAGAAACAAACAAACAAAACTGGGAAAAAAACGTTTCATCCTATCTTAACTTTTTTTCTTTGTTTATAAAATCTTAAATATGGGTATTTTTCTTCATAATTACAATTTTTTTTAGCAAAAAGCTGAAATAATAGAATTTTTGTGAAGGAATTTTGTCAAAGATCAGATTCAAAATGATTATCAAAACACACACAGAGTGTAAAATTAGTAAATCATTTTTTGCTTCAGTTTTTTATAACTTGGGTAAGTGCGCCATCTACTGGATAATTGCGGTTTTACAGATGACCATAAAAACACATCAGGAACATGTTTTTTTTCCAGGCAAATGTTTTCTCTTAATTGGGCGAGATAACTCGTCAATGTAGGGGAAAGAGTTAAACGAGAAATAAAACGTTTATTAACAAAAGCTTTTTGTTAGACCCAAAGCGCTTTTTCCTCTGTTATGCACCTGTCAATCATGCCGTCTCACTCTTTTCCATTGCTTGTGCTTGACCATGTAAAAAAAATCATTGTTAAATTGGTAAACAATGTGAAATAAATATAGTAGTAAAAAGGACATTTAACTTGTGCAATGGTGAGAAAATTGGCAAAATAATTTGAAAAAAAAAAAAAATTCGGTATGTGTTTTCATTCTATCCAACTTCGGCCAATAATTTTCCTTTTGGCGCATCTCTACCATAAAGGTAAACAATTTAATTTATATCCTATTTACAAAGCTCAGATACGGCTGGGCATTATCTTGTAACCTCTACCAGCCCAAATGAAACTTTTGTATTTACTTTTTGGCCTAAAAAGCAAGGAGGTTTGGGAGGTTTGTCAGAGGGATAGTGATGGTGAAGCTAGGGGAAGTGAGATCTTCAGACGAAAACTAACAGAGCTCTGCTTGTGAAGAAAAACATACCTGCGATCTAACCATCCCTCCCTTCTACTCCTTTCTGCTTCACGATTCCTCATCATCCACCTACTTACTGTCACAGGCCCAGCATGTTCTGTGGGCGCCTGCCATTTCGTGTGATGAATGCGGGTTTGCTCTCGTGCATTTAGGTGTATGTACATTGTCTATTGATATGTATTTTACGTGTGTGTTTGTGTGTGTGTCTATCATTATATGTGGGCAATTGTACTGTCTTCAAAATTTTGATAGACGGCCACTGAGGGCAATGGAGGTTGTAACCATGAATCGTCATTACAATTGGTGTGTGATCCTGTGGTCTAGGCCTGTATGAGCCTGAATTTAATCTCTAATAATTCACATTTGTATCGGCTGACAGTATAGATGGATATTATGGGCTTTGAAGCAAGCTAAATAATTTAATCAGCCCTGCGCAAAGGATGCTGGGAAACAAGAAATACAAGCAGTCTTAGTCTTGGAGTGTACCATAAATGTGTTATAGAGCTAAACACATTATTAAATATTGCTGAGGTAAGCACCAAGTTTATGATCGCTCGTATTTAGGGTCAGGGGTTAAGAACAAATTCAGCGTGTAACTGCTCTGGTACCGCTTTAGCTACAAACATGAACAATAAATCAAACTGTATGGCTTGTTGAGAAGTGTGCTATTGGACTAATGGTGTTGATGTAAAAAATATACAAAGACTGACTTATTGAAGGAGAAACACCCTTTCATCATGGCAGGGCCTTTCACCTTGACCTAACTACACACGATGCGTTATGATTACAGCAATTGAGACAAGTGATTCGTCTGTCCATACTCAACTTTGTACGCCTGCTCGATTATGGGCAAAATCATAATCACGATTTTTTAAATGATTACTCTGTGACTTTGAAAACATGCATTTATTTAAGTTACCTTTTTATTAGGTTGCAATAGTGTTGCAATAGGCTACATGTGTCAAAGCATTGGTACCTTCAAAGAGACCACCAAGGAACATGCTAAAAGCACTCCAAACATCTTATCGACCCCTGAGCCACACAATGAAAACCTCTCACAGCACCCTGTTAGTAGCACTAATTTTTCTTCAAAAATTAAGAGGCTTAGCAGCATAAACAATAACATTTACTATCACAATGAGGATTGTAACCAACAGCAAGGCTTCACATCATCTCTCTGTTTCGAAAATGAATCACCATGATTAATCCTTAAAAAATAACAATTAAGGCATATTGTACACATATTAGGCCTTAAAACTGACAAAGACTGAAAGGCTGATGAGCAATCAGAAAGTCATTTATATAGCACTGCTGAAAGAATGAGGTCTGGCATCCTTCTATAAAACCCTTATTGGTGTTATGGAGATGATACAGAGTGGCTAGTAAATCTTGCCACATGTAAATGGAAGCTGATCCACATTAGTAACGGCTAATTACCTTTTAACGAGGTTTGCAACAGGCATTGTGCGTGGAGGGTGTCATAGATCACTAATGTTCACTCGTCATTTCTCCCGTTTCATCACTGCTTTGAATTCCCCATTGTCCAAATTATTGGAACGGAGAGCGTATGCATGAATAAAACATAATGTATACATGTAAAGCATGCATGGGTAATGAGACTATAACTCACAAAATCTGACTTGTTATAAAAAAATATGGCAGATTGCCCAGGGCTGGTGCCAAAAAACCTGGAGGTGACCTAAAAACGGGAGAAATGGATTTATGTGCGACACCATGGCATACAGAACCATTATAGCCCTTTTCACACAGAGATTACAGAAAATACACAGAAATGCGTCCGGGAATTGTCGGGGATGGTTTGATTTTCTTTTATTCACAGTGCAGATGATTTTCCGGAATTTGTGCGTTCATTCAAGGCACTTGGTAGGTTTTTTCTGCAGCGTCTAAAGCAGTGGTGGCCGGTGACTTCTTTTTTTCGAGGGCGCTCGATGCGAAGTTCGTCACAACATGTATGTAGCCCGTCATGTGTGTGGTTCGTAATTTGAAAATATGTGTTCTGCACATCGAAAGATCCTATGTTCTTTACGTGTCTTGTCAAAATAAGTGTCTGCTACAGACGTGTCTAAAGGGTTTATGATAAAAGAGACGCTCGCGTTTGCAAGATACTTGCATAATCTCATGCGTAATCAGAGTTTACTGTTAAGGTAGTTTCTTGCGTGTATTTTGTGAACGTGAGCGTCTCTTTTATCATAAACGGTTTTGACAAGTGTGTAGCAGGCACTTATTTTGACAAAACATGGGATGAACATGTTTACATGACACAACAAACACATATTTTGAAAACGCAAGCAACACACGACACTCCGAAAACTTATTTTGAATTAGCGCCCCTCGGATGAGCAGTCACGAACCGCCACTGGTCTAAAGTTTGCTTATTATTCGTGATTTCTCTCTCGTGAAACCACACGCATGCATCTTTGTTTAGGATAAGATCATAAGGAGCGTGATGCGCTGTTCTATTATGCTTGTGAATTATCTCAGCTTCAGCGCGGACAGTTTCAGTCCACTTTACAGACAATTTCGTCATGAATGTTAATCTTCATTTAATCCCCCCCCCGTGTCAAAGAGCTGAATGATAACTTCTTGACAAGCGCGTCCTCACTTCGACACATTTCTGCCATTTGTTCACAAAGAATGCTTTCCGTAAATGTTATGGCAAAGTTCAAGGGTCCCCTTTACAGGACCGATCCCAGAACATTTACGGAACGTGTTTGTGTTCACACAGAAGCCTCTGTAAAAAGAAGGCAATTTTACAAAAATTTTCTGGGCCCAAACTGCTGTGTGAATGAGGTTTATGATACCTTCTGCGCGGCCTGAGGAACAAGGGTAAGACTCATCTAAAGCATGCCAGTCTAAAATGGTTGACGCTGTCAGATTCTGGTGTCAGTGCTTTGAAATTAAAATCGGCAATACCGGCAAGGAAGCCTTCAACATTTCATTGGGAAAACAACTTCGATCCGAGTAATATTATGGGATGTGAAAACACAAAACTCTTTTTCATCAGAAGTATGGTATAATGATTTTGTGCCTTAATGAGAGGTAGATGTTCATCAATGATACAACCACCCACAGTGACAAAATATACAATTAAAACTTCATTAAACTAAACACTGAACAGCCAAAGCTGGAACATATACAGAAGTCATTACCGTACAAATTCACACACATAGCATGGATTAAAAAAACTGTGGTTAAAAAGTACATTTTTTAATTTTTTGGTGAAAAAGATAACCGTTTTGCTAGATGAGACGCTTATGCCTCGGTTGGGATTATTTAGAGCCCTTTGAAGCTGCAAAACTGCAATTTGGGCCTTCAAACTGTTGGGGTTCATTGCAGTTCACTATATGGAGAAAAACTTAATTTCTTTTCGACCGAAGAAATAAAGTTATAAACATCTTGGATGACATAGGGGTGAATTAAATATCTGGAAATTTTGATATGAAAGTGAACTTATTTCATTGCTTCTCAGCCATGCAACTAGTAAACTATGTTGAGTATACCACATTATTTTTACTCTTAAAGGAATATTAAATTTTCTTTAAAAAAATACAGATAATATACTCAACACCATGTCATCCAAAATGTTGATGTCTTTCTTTGTTCACTCCAGAAAAAATTATGTTTTTTGAGGAAAACATTGCAGGATTTTTCTCATTTTAATGGACTTTAATAGACACCAACAATTAACACTTAAATCAACACGTAACAGTTTTTTTCAACGGAGTTTCAAAGGACTATAAACGATCCCAAACGAAGCATAAGGGTCTTACCTAGCAAAACGATTGTCATTTTTGACAATAAAAATAACAAATATACACTTTTAAAGCACAACTTCTCGTCCAGATCCGGTCGTGATGCGTCAGCGTGACCCCATGCAATACGTCATGACGTCAAGAGGTCACAGAGGACGAACGCGAAACTCCGCCCCAGTGTTTACAAGTGTTGAGAAAGAGGACCGTTCCTACGTTATTGTATGCGGAATGATACTAATTAATGTCTTTGTGTCAGTTTATTGTTTACAATGGTCCACAAATGTGCGTTTTATATATGTAACACATGACCTCCCTACGTCACTACGCATTTACGTTAGGTCACGCTGGACCGGATCTAGACGAGAAGTTGTGCTTTAAAAGTGTATATTTGTTATTTTTATTGTCAAAAATGACAATCGTTTTGCTAGATAAGACCCTTATGCCTCGTTTGGGATCGTTTATAGTCCTTTGAAACTGTTACGTGTTAAGTGTTAATTGTTGGTGTCTATTAAAGTCCATTAAAATGAGAAAAATCCTGCAATGTTTTCCTCAAAAAACATAATTTCTTCTCGACTGAACAAAGAAAGACATCAACATTTTGGATGACATGGTGGTGAGTAAATTATCTGGATTTTTATTTAAAGAAATTGGAATATTCCTTTAAGTTACATTTTTGGGCCATTTTTGCAGGATAGTGCATACACTGACATTTTTAACACTTTTTTGTCAGACGGTGTATAGAGAATGGAGCGTTGAAAGAGGTGAATGGTACTAGCTAAAAAAACGGGACTTAAACTTGGGCAAAGTCCCTTTATGAAAATCGCGCGCTTGGAACCCACTTAGGCAGTTATTTCAGTCAAGACTAAATTCCTCTCTGGAATGAAGTATATTAAACAGATATCAATTAAACCTGACATCAATACCGTAACTTTTGTTTCTTAAGCTCAAATTTCTCTAAAAAAAACACCTTTTCGAGGTTATTTCAGCTACTGCGTACGTGCACAAGTTGGCAAGCACCTCTTGCGATGTTGTGTAGAGCCCCTCCTCCAAAGAACCATCAGTCTTCAGGGCTCCAGACTAACTTTTTTCACTAGTAGCACAGTGGCCCCCAACTGAAAATTTTAGGGGCGCAACCAAAATATTTGGGGGCACATACAGTACTGTAAATCAACATGCTAACCAAATATTCACATTTCTACAAATTTCCACTGTATTACTTATAAATACTTTAATAATAGATGCAGAACGTACAATGTGCTGTTTCAAATTCAGTGTCACATCACAAAAAAAAGGTCAAATTTACTGGTCGCACATGTGCGACTGAATGTAAAATTCAGTGGCACACTCTCAAATTTTGGTGGCAGTCTGGAGCCCTGGTCTTTATTGACTGATGAATGGATCTTTTAATTGGAAGGTGGAACTACCGTTGTCATATTGAGCGTTGCATTGTCCTCCATTCATAGTAACAGTAGTGCTCAATCTTGTTATATCCAATATCTTTGACTTGGGTCACTACAGCAGCAAATCTGTGCTATATGATGGATTGCCTCAGACAATCATACAATTTTATACAGAATATATCTTAAATTATCTTGTGAGCAGTTGATTACAGTATATCTCAATTACAACTGCATTATGAATGACACCTGGTTTCCAAATTAACAATGGGATTTGAGACTCCTGCATAAAAACAGATTAAGACACAGATTATGCATCATTAGCTGATTATAGCATCTGCATGGCTGTGACCGCCTGAATGCTGCGTGAAAGTCAATTTATAATCCCTGTTTGACAGAGCTGAGACGAAGAGGATTCTAGATTGAAAAAAATATAATGCTCTCAACCAAGACCTGTGGTACACACAAAGGGGTCAATATCCAGTTATCATTATGCACGTACATTGTGCACCAATATGTGCACATACATCATGTACAAACATCCACACACACATTTCCAGATAGCAGAGGATGTGCGTGCTTATCTGCGTGTCATTTTGCAGGCCGAAATAAGAATTAGGACTTGGATATACATTGCAAGGAGTCTAGCTCCTGTATACATGCATAAGAAGCTTAGTGGGTTAAGACTGCAGAACTTGTTGCCATGGAGCAGAGAAGCAGAAGAACGGCTCCTTTGAAACCACCAGCATTTAGATTCATACAGAAATTCTCATGTATTTGAAATTATTCAAAAAAGAAAGTTCGTCTTATTTATTTATTTTCCCAGCTCAACTTTTATCCCCTATCTTTCTAACCAATAAACACCATATGTTTGCGTCTGGAGTCCCAGCAGAGACAGACAGAGGCTCAGACAGGATATGACACACGGACGGGAAATCGTGGAAGCCGAACTGAATTCCGGGCAGATGAAGCACAGGTGGTCGCACTGCGTGTGTGTGTCCGTCTGTAAGTGCACGTACAGTATGCATAGAGGTTAAGCAAAGCTGAAGGATAAATCTAACTTGACAACAGACAGTAAGCTGCGTCAGTGTTCAGCGAGTCGCACATGGTCGTCGTTCTGCCATTCATACAGGCGGTACTAGTCAGTTTAGTACAGATATGGTACTGTATAGTCATTTAGGCCCACAACTTACAAAAATGGCTAAGAATCATGATGGGTATGTGACCTATAATAATTTATACAGTACTATGTTATTTTTTAATATGATTAGCTCTTTTAACAGCTAATCAGCTATTCAGTCCTTCCAAAAAAGGCGCCATTTTTTGTGATTGTTGTGGACAAAAATCCTTAATCTTGTGGCATGTTTTCTTAAAAAAATATGATGGAATATGCTGGATATTTTTGCAGATTTAAGCAATGAAAATTGTTGTTTACAGCTTTTGCAGCTTTCATTGGTGTTCACGTCACATAATCATGTAACTTCATAACCTTCCCATGGCATCAGGGGACATGGCTGCGCTTGTGTGAAGTAAATGCCAAAATTTTCAACTTTCTGCTAAGATATATGTGATTTTGCTACGAAAATGCTGGGATTATGAAATCATGCAAAATATGCAGATATTTTGGGCACGGAAATCTGCAATTTATGCTGCGAAAGTGCGGCGTATTTGAAAAAATGCGGCCCCCACATAAATATGCAGACTCTGCAATTTCGTTTAGTAGACACGCCCCCTACTGGTGATTGGCTACAAGTTTGTTTTGGTACTCGGGTTAACTCACTGTTTTTCAAAAATCATGCACCCCCACCTTTAATGTACTTATAATGTAATTAATAGGGGTGGGAATCGCTTGGACCCTCATGAATCGATTCAGAATCGATTCTTGACGTACTAATTTGCATATCTGTGACGTCATTACGTCGCATTTGCTTTCAAAGCCAGGTTAATGTTTGCGCTTTTGCTAGTCTCTGAACTGTCATATACTGTACTTTAATGCAACTAGGGATAAATAATGTCATTCTTATATACATACATGTCCTGTTTCTGTTGTAAGACATTAAAACCAGTAAAAATATTAATTTAACGTGACATATTAATTCTATATGTTAACCGGCATTAACTTCCACGAACGTTAAGCGTCTAATCATCATCATTATACACAGTGATTGGCAGTATTACTGTATTTATATAATGCAGCGCACCCAGCGACTGAATAACAAACTATGTGCATATTTTTACAGAAGTATATTCATGTTATATCTAAACATTCAGCGGATGGTTTAGGGCAGGGGTGTCCAATACGTCGATCGCAAAGCTAATGCCGGTAGATCGCACAACTGCTGCTCCACGCGCAAAATTGTCATTATGGTCTTTTGGAGTAATTGTGAAACATGCAGGTCTATTTGAGTTGCTGCGCCTTTCTTCTCAAATGTGTTTTGCCATGCCACTGCAGCTCAGTCGTCTTTAACTTCCAAAATTCACATGGATGCGCATTCTTGCCTCACGCAGTTGCTGATTCACACGCACGGTGTGTGTGAGCGAGCAAACGAGAGGGAGAGAGAGGCAGCGTAGCGCTGATTTGTATGCTTCTGATACTGTTTGTTTCACTAAACCGCATCTCCGCTATTTTAAGGAGTACTCGACATGTACTCAAGGATTTTTTTTAAAACTCCTCAAAAAGAATAGAGTAATGGTGACAGCCCTAAATTCAATGTAGAGATATATGCAGTATAGTCCAACAAGCATTTAAAGTGTTCTTTCTCTTCTGCTCTTGTAAGCTCCGCTATGCGCTCTTGCAGGGCGCGCTCTCTTAAGTTGTCCGTGTGCATCACCGCTCCCCCAGTTGAGTTCCGCCTTTTGGTTCTGATTACGTGACGTTATTTTGTAAACTAACATTTAAGAATCGATTCTTGACATTTGTGAATCGATTCAGAATCGGCCCACGTCCGAATCGCGATTGATCTAAGAATCGATTTTTTTGCCCACCCCTAGTAATTAATTTAACTCTTTCACCGCCAGCGTTTTAAAAAAAAGTTGCCAGCCAGCGCCAACGTTTTTCATGATTTTCACCAAAGTTTAATGCCTTCCAGAAAATGTTCTTCTTTAAATATATAAACATACAATATAAAAAATGAAAGAACAGACCCTCTGCTTTCAAAAAAAAAAAACGTTTCATCCTACCTTCAGTGGTTCTTTTATAATCAGCTTTTGAATATGGGTAGGTTTCTGCAAAAACACCACATTTTGAGCAAAAAGCAGAGATAATTCAATTTTTGTGACGGACTTCTCATAGAGATCCCATTCAGAGCGATCTTTAAAACAGACACGGACATGCAGCCGCTTGCCATACGGCAATACTTCCGGGTTTAAAAAGTTGCGGAAGGGCGCCACCTGGTGGATATTGCGGTATTGCGGAACGATGGAAAATCTCGTCATTGGCGGGGAAGCGTTTTCTCTTAATTGATGAAATATCTCGTCAATGGCGGTGAAAGAGTTAACCTTACTGCAGTGTACTCTAAATTAACTATATTGGTATAATGAACTGAACTTTAGACTGAGAACTTGTAAACATTATTTGAACCTGACCTCTCTAACTCGCATGTTCTTAAATAATTGATTTTCAATGATATTTCACATCATTTGCAGGCAGGAGGAAAGCGTCTATCAATATGCGGGAGACTCCCAGACCATCCAGGAGAGGTGGGATGTCTGCCCTAGTATAAGAGATCCAAGGCAATTTGTTGCCTCGTCAGCAGCAGTAGATATTAGCCAATGAATAATTCAGTGTTGGACACATCCTTTTTTGCACCAATTATCCTGGAAAGTCATCCAGTGAGAGTTTAGTTAGTAGTCCCCCATCCACTTTTAGAGACCCATTTACATCAACAGTACACTTAAAATGACCAAAATTAAATATTGAAATCTACTTGTACTTCTACATCCAAGTGCTAGCATAGTTATGTACATAATTTCTGTTATATTCATCTATAACCCAAGAAAATCTGCTTTGTTGGTGGCTTCTAAGTCCCAGTTTCAAAATAATGAAACAGGGTTAAATCATATGGTACAAAAGTTCTGGGCTGGCTATAAAACACAATCAACTGACCAGTAGCTTTACCAACTGACCAGTAACCATTCTGGGATTTTCAACAAAGCCCTACAAAGACATACTGTACAGAGCTCCTAAAGAGATCATCCGGCCACTAAACAATGGCAGATATATACAGCAATCAAACCCATCCTGCCCCACTCTCATCTTCAAACACTGGTGCTTCGCTGTGCCTCTTTTCTGAGGTTTAGACAATCCAACTTCCCAACAATGAATAATTCAACGCAGAGTAACAATTACATAAAGTGGACGATCAATTATTCAGCCCAGCTTCTATGTATTATTGACTCAGGAAGTCACAGTCCTCACTTTTACATAGTTGTTAACTAGAGCTCAAAGGGAAGAGTATAAGACATGAAAGACATATAAATGTGGTTATGTGGGTTGACCGCTGAGGGTTTTTCTGTATTTGCGGAAAGACAAGTGGCCAAAAACCAAGTTGATGGTGGAAAGTATTAAAAAAGATCCTAATTTTGTAAAAACAGGTCTGGAAACAGATCAAACTTTGAGGAATTCTTTAGAAATTATGTAAGCAAAGCGAAATAAGTTAAACTATACAATTTTAGCAACTAAAAGCAGAAATAAACTAAGATATTTAAAGTCGTCGAACAATAGAAGCGTTCAGAGTAGCAGTCACATGTAAACATAGGTCGCACTTTTGACGTAGGTGCGAGCTTTGCCGCCTAAACATCCGTTTGTCTCAGTTTACATGCAAGTGTGCAAACGAAGGTTTTCAAAATATCCACTTTGGCCAGAGTTTTTAGAAAGAATCGGAGGCGAAATCTATGTTTACGTGTAAACGAAGGGTGCAAACGAAGGTAAATGTCCCAGTTTTATCAAAATAACAATATACGTGTAAACGTAGCCTGAATTTGTCTATCGAGATCTAATTGGATCGTTTGAAATTGGGTCGTGTTGTTAAATGCTAATCGCAGCGATCTTCTCTCATACCCCACCCAACTGCCATACCATATGACCGTAAGTAAAGAGAGATCGTTTTGAAGAGGGGAGAAGATTTGCGTTTTTGATTAAAGATTATGAGGGCACATTAATTTTAAGAAAAATAATACAAAACAAATGACAGTTTTTCATTTTATTTCATGGCGACTCTAATAAGTGAAGATCCGAGAAGTCGGTAATACATTACGTTCTGAAAGTTTCAAATTCAAAATGATTGGACAATGGGCCATGTGCTATCACAAACTTGATATAAAAAAAAACAATAATATTCAAGACAAAACTTTAAAATATCAAAGCTTTCATGATTAAAATAGGTCACACAAAAATGGAAGATTGTGGCTGCAATAGCGTGCACACCTGAGATTATCGGGCATCTACGATGGGATGAAGCGGATGCTTGCCTGGAGATGTCAGCCTTGAGAATTTGCAATGAAAGAAACCTTGCCTCTCCACCTTAGTAAAAGACAGCAAATCAACAGGGACATTGGTCTTAGATCTGAGACACGCTTACCATACTGATGACTATCCCATGTGCCAGCACAAGTTAGACCCAAGTTTGACGAAACTAAAAACGGGTCTTTTAAAGTGAGCTGTGCTCTGCCATGAATGTAAATTTGGAGGATAAGAAAACACATTTCCGCAGTGGAACACATAGACTCTATGGGAAAGTTATGTTATGGGAAAAACATAAAATTCATTCTCCTAGATTCCTAGAGAAACAATCCCCACCGATGTCTCAACAACATCCCAAACTGTGCTTGGATTATCTCCAAATTGGAATTCTGGTATGGACACTTTCATGAAATTTTGAGAGACACATCGGAGCGATATCTAAGGAGAAATATCTGATATGCGACTTATGCAAAAGTTTCCATTTTCTTTCATTTAATGTCAAAAAAAATTACTGAGATATTTAAGAAAACATTTCAAACAATAAGAACAACTTCATAGGTGCTCACAAATGGGTTTTCAATATGTTCACTAAATTTGTGAGGACGAAGTAGAAGCATTTTGCTTGCATATTTTTAAAAGAAGAGCAAATAACAAGTACAACAAACACACACACACACACACACACACACACACACACACACACACACACACACACACACACACACACACACAAATGTTCTCACACATTTTTATATTTAGACCAGTGATAACACCAAAAGAACGTGCCAAAATCCCAAAGGGCCTGTTTTATTAACAGAAAAAAAATCAATACAGTGATTATATAACCTAACCTAATCACTTACACAACAAACAGTAAACAACAACATTAATACCACAACTCAGCACCATCTAAATAACTAGATCAAGGAAAGAAAAATAACCCTACATATTTTTATGCATTCTGGAAAAATTATTACAAGCTGTTGGAACAAACAACCCCGCTGGGAGAAGGGAAACAGTCTGAAAAACATGCCCAATTCCCCATCCGCCACAGAGTCAACGCACATTCCTGCGACAATTCAAGCCCGTTTCAACCCAGCAGAATGTACGGTTTGATGTCGTATGGCACCTTGTGCTTTGCTCCCTATATTGTTTCATTTCTATCAATTTGGTTTGCTGTCAGTTGAGGTTCCACACAGAGAAATATGATCTGTCACGACTGATACCGCTGCCATATTCATCTTTAGATGTGTGTATGTCCCTTTATCATTTAATAAAAGATAAATGCAATCAAAACATCAGATATGAAAGAGCAACATTCAGATTGCATGTGATGCACAAGATCTGCAGGGCACAATATTGATCGTTTGACCTTTAGCACTGCAATGTCAAATGCGTGTGCAGGCTGCAGTCAGCATTATCCATCAGTATTTCAGTCGAAGGAAAGAAAGGCTACGTAATAGTACATCGGCAAGCTTATTACAGTCAAATGAGTTGAAATGTGCTGTGTGTTCAGGGAGATCCATTTCATTTACAAAGAATCATGTAATCATATTGCATTACTGTAGTCAAGTTAGATTACTTATCCATGATAACAACCTCTAAAAAACCTGTGGGCTCTAATTGATGAGCTTTTTGATTAATGTTTTTGGATGATAAAGGGACACTAATTTTCCAGTTCCCCTAGAGTTAAACACCTCATTTTTACCATTTTGGAATCCATTCAGTTGATCTCCGGGTCTGGCGGTACCCCTTTTAGCATAGCTTAGCATAATCCATTGAATCTGATTAGACCATTAGCATCGCGCTAAAAATGACCAAAGAGTTTCGATATTTGTCCTATTTAAAACTGGACTCTTCTGTAGTTACATCGTGTACTAAGACAGACAGAAAATTAAAAGTTGGGATTTTCTAGGCAGATATGGCTAGTAACTATACTCTCATTCTGGCGTAATAATCAAGGAGTTTGCTGCCGTATCTCTTGAGCTGGAAAATGAGCCTATTTTCAAAAAAAAGTGGAGTGTCCCTTTAAACTAAGGTTCTCATGGAACCATTCAGCCAAAAAAAAAAAAATGTTATGGCATCATAAAGTACCTTTATTTTTAAGAAAGAAAAAAACCTTTTTGATCTATTTAGCACATTTGTGTATTTTGCCTAATGAATGTTAGTTATTTTGCTGATAGTCTAAATCACCAAATTCAATAACATAAGCTAATAAAAATTTAAAGACTTACTTTCCTGTGTTTGCGGATTTATTGAAACGGGAAGATTGGCTTGGACGTATTAAAGCTGTTACAAAACAGATTTTCCACCTGATATGACAGATTCGATATGTGATGTGTCACTGGCTGCTTGGAAGATAAAACACCTCAGGAAAACGTTACCATAGCAATGTGTTTTTGAAGTCTCAAGACATCTAGTCTTCAGCTTATTTTACTTAATACAGCAAACACCATGTAGCTAGATGTATAAAAGCTACACAATAAGACAAAAAATTCATGTTTGGCAGCTTTAAAGAGGCACAAATACAGTACATTGCTAAAAAGACCATTATTTTGGGGTTTTGGTGTAATAAAATGTGGCTTATGGTTCAAAAAACACATTATTTTCCACATACCGCACATTAATGTTGCTTCTCTATGCTCTGCCTTTCTGAAACGTGTCGATTTGTATAAAGCTAATCGTTCTGAAAAGCGCTGTGTGCTCCATTGGTCAGCTTTCCAGTGCTTTGTGATTGGCCCAGTATCTCAAGCGAGTGGTGGAAATGTTGCGCTCCTTACCATATTTGGAAGAACAGCTCCCAAAAGGAGTTAATATTTTATTACCTTATCAATACGAGCAAATCTGATCCAGAAAATGCTAATGACCAAGCTGATCGATCAACTTTGCCAGCGCGGCTTGAGCAGAACGTAACAAACTGGTAAACTAAAACATAAAACCATGTCTGCATTTGTGATCGTAGAAACAACAAGCACTACTCTACATGGCTCAAAACACGCGTTTGAATCATGTTATGAATAGTGACAAATAAATTCTTTAAATATGAAAACATAGACGCCTTACAGTACAGGCTGTGAATAAGAAGCGAGCAGAATTATGATAATGTGCATCATGTCTTTTGTATATTTTGTTTTGTGTTTGTTTTGTTATTTATCTAATCGTCATTATGTATAGATGTATCAGGCGTGCTTTATGGTGCAGAACAAGTTTCCAAAAGGATAAATAAATAAATCTCAATCTCAAGTCCATGCTGCGGAAGTAAACTGTTGACTACAATTCTTGAGTTCATTGTAATCCAAGAAAAAATATTTCAGTTGGTTACAATAACTTGCATCATCGTAGACTTTGGGATTTGTAACTTTGCAAATCGTTAACATGTACTAACACATACTAGCATACCAATATGAATGTAAAATCATGAAACGGAAAATCGGCAGTGCCTCCAGAAAAACGTGATTAATGCAATCACATGATTCAATGCATAATCAGCCAAAGTTTGCATATTTATGCGGGGGCCGCATTTTTTAAATATGCCTCACTTTTGCCAAATAAATTGCAGATTTCAGCATGCAACATATATGGGGCTTGCATGATATCACAATCCCTGCATTTTTGTAGCAAAAAGTCACATATATCTTAGCAGAAAGTTGAAAAATGTTGCATTTTCTTCACACATGTGCAGCCATGTCCCCTGTTCTCATGGGAATTTTAGGAAGTGACGTAATTACGCAACGTGAACATCAATGAAAAGCTGCAAACAGTTTTTGCAAGTTCCATCAATTTTGGCACGTTCCCGCAATTTCATCGCATAAAATTGCAGAAATATCCTACATATTCCATCGCATTTTTAAAGAAATATGCCACAAGATCAAGGATTTTTGCTCGCAACAATCACAAAAAAAAATCCAAGTTTTTCTGGAAGAACTTTTTTAAGTGTGGGCTCACAATAGTTTTTGGTGGTCCTAAATCTAATACAAGACATCTCATAGAAATAAAAACAATTTTAGACCATCAAATACCTAAAATAAAACAGGCACTGACAGAAATAGCAGGAAACAAGAATGGCTACTCTATCATATCCTGGCAATGTTCCTGACTAAAATGTCTTTTGGCTAATCTTATCCGGTTACTTCGGGAGGTAAACATATTTTGCACATCACCTATGGACATCCTTCTCTCATTCAAAGCCGTCTTTGATCTGTTCTCATAAAACCCTGCGGTGCACCTGAGGTTCTGCTATTGGACTCGTCTGGTCAAGAACAAAATTCACAAACATGGGCAGAGAGATTCAATTACCCCAGCCATATATCTCTACGAATGCCACGGGGGAGGAAATTGAATGTTGATCTTCCGATTCGATTGGCTCTACAATGAAATGTAATAGTATTACATAATTGAATGAGTGGAAAACCGACAGGCCAAACAGAGGCAGGATGTTAAATATGAACTCTGCTAACACCGGATATACCATACTGAGAAAATCAAACAGGCAGGTCAGTGAAATCTTTATAATCTTTTAAAAAATATATGTTTGGATTTACATCAAAGATAAACTCGATGATGTGTGGCTGTTGGTACTTTTTGCCGTATTAAATGATTTATCATGCATATAAAATGCATTAAATTGTGCATAAACAACATGTGGGTGAAAACAACAAAATGTTTGACTCTATAAACTCCATGATGTGTGGACTTATGTAGATGATAACTACCATATAAAATGTATTAGACATAAAAAGACACATCAACATGATGTATGTGACTGCAGGGAAACTCAATGGCGCCTGCCGAGAAGAGCCATGTCCGTGGAAGGGGCACGATTCTGGGTGCACGAGCAAGGCCTTCATTTTGCCGAAATTTATTGAAAATAAACTAGACACTCGCGCCTGCCACATACCGTGTGAAACGACCATTATAATGACATGCAAACTTTAAACAGATTCTAGCTGTTATCACACTTATTTCGCATCCCACCATCTGTCACTTGCTTTTTACGGCTATAACACAACCGGAGATAACACCTGAAGATAACTCCTCAATACATCTCATTCAGCCCAACCAATAAAACAGATTGCATCACTCCAGCGCTCAGGTCATAACTTTAATGACAGCGAGAGAATAAGAGGGTGAAGGTGAAAGTGATGGCGCTAATCAATTTTCACGACAATGTCATCACCTGCACAGGTGTGCATGGGTGTCATTGCCAAGCAGTAATTTTTGTTTCTTTAACTATTAGGCATAAGAGCAGTGTACTTGCATAGACACACGAAAATGTATGTGCAGTGAATGCAAATCGTCTCATTAATATTAATAACCTTTACAGTAAGATGCCAGTCAGGAGCAAATGTGGGAATTTGCAAGTCAAATCCAGACTTTAAGACTCTGGGAAGGGTTCGCCTCTCCACAGAAATCTTGCTATGACTGCTAGGAAGAGAGACGCTGTTACATTAGAAATGATCTGTGTTTCTTTAAGCATTAAACTGACAAAATGTTATAGAGAAATAGATAATAAATATAAATATAGATGTGTTTATTATTGGCACTGTAATAAAGCCTGTTTTATGGTTAGGACTTTCATTTTAAAATAAAGCCATAATTAAATTATTTATGTACACATGCAATTGCCATAGTCTCTATCTCATAAACAAATGATGACAAATTTAAAGTATTAATTTAAAATACTACGTAAATATGTTCAGGTGTTTTCCATTTCTATAATGGGACATCCCACATCCACAATCTCAGTTCTGCCCTCATTAAGAACCATGTTTTGTCTACTGACACCTGTATCATTCTCCTTTGGGCATTTCACTGCCCACTTACCCTTTGCCAGTCCGGTGCTAATGAAGCCCCATTTGTTGACTTAGAGTGATAAGACTTAATCAAGGCTTAATGACATTGAGGCAACAGAGGCAACAAAAGCAAAAAAGCAAGGGCTTATTAGCCTAAGAGAATTGTTTTACTTTGATAGGCATGCAAAATCTGGAGAGAGAGAAATATGTGACAATTACATTAATTAAATATGAAAGAGTATCTCTCTTTCATATTAATAGAAAATATTAATAGAAAATAGAAAATGTTAATAGAAAATATACTCTCTTTCAAGATTTCTAGCACCCTGAAGAAATAGCAGTGGAATTTTCTAAAGGATTTTCTTTACTTTCGAAAATTTTTCAACATTTTTTAAAATTTCTCTAAATGTAAAAAAAAATTCTAAATGTTCACTTTTTTCTAAATTTTCACTTTTTTCTTAATTTTCTAAAAAGTTTCTTAATTTTCTAAAAAATTTCTTAATTTTCTAAAAAAATTCAAAATTTTCTAAAAATTTTCACAATTTTCTAAAAAAATTTACAATTTTCTAAAAATTTTCACAATTTTCTAAAAATGTTCACAATTTTCTAAAAATGTTCACAATTTTTACATTTTTTTCACAATTTTCTAAAAAAAATTCACAATTTTCTAAAATTTTTCAACATTTTCTAAAAAAAATTCAACATTTCTCAAAATTTTCTAAAATTCTACATTTTTTACATTTTTCTTCATTTTCAAAAAATATTCTACATTTTCTAACATTTTTCTAAAATGTTTTCAAAATTTTCTAAAATGTTTCTACTTTTTCTAAAAAAATTGCCTTCATTTTCTAAAATTTTTCTACATTTTCTACAATTTTTCTACATTTTCTTCACTTAACATGCTATATGCCATTTGAGCCCTGAAGTCAGCCTGATCTGATGGGAGTTTGTACATATTTTTAGTTTGTACATATTTTTCGAGTTGGCTAATTTGTATGAATTCGTATGAATTTGTACAAAGCGAAAACTTATGATTACAATACTAAATGTGGAATACAATGAACCCAACTTTACAAGGGTGAAAGCAAATGTAAAAAAACGTACAAGTATGTTCATAAGAATTAATATGAATGAAGGGGCAGTCATACTAGACTTTAAGCATGCAAATCTTTTTGGACGTTGCCTCAAATATGGGCGGGGAGTGCTTAACAGTCTATTTTTGCTTTTCAGTAGAGAGAAAGGTTACCACGTGATGTACCATTTTTCTACAGGCCTCCACAAGATACTAATTCACAGGTTAGAGTTCGCTAGACTTAAACTTTGGTACACAATACGAAATATCTTCACACAGCATGCGTATGAAAGAAAGCCAATGGAACGAAAAGTGTAATGTGACTGCCCCATAAGTCACCTCGTAAAATACATAATGAGAGATTGTGTTGCTGAACTTTAAGATTATTTGTTGTATAGATTCAACAAACAGACAGAAACAGCACAAGGCAAACTTTCTTACAAATTATTGTAGTTTGTCCGTAGTTTAAGCATTATGATTGACTGGCCCAGGTTTCGATCAGTTTTTTTTCTGATGCTTAAATGTTACAGAGCTTTCAGAGATGCATCATGTTTCAAAAGAGTCAGAGAGAAAAATCTTTAAAAGAAAAGATCTAAAAAACACTCCAGGTTCTTTCTTTCTTTCTTTCTTTCTTTCTTTCTTTCTTTCTTTCTTTCTTTCTTTCTTTCTTTCTTCTTTACACCATTTCAGCATCTATGGCTATATTTATGTCAAGAACTGGTTAATCCATATACTGTACAGTACAGGTTGGGTTATGGACAATTTCAAATTTAAAATCAACTATCTAGGGCATGTGGAAGGAAACCAGAGTACCCAGTATAAACCCATGCTGCTGACACTGGAAGGGCATGCAAACTTTACACAGAAAGGCCACCTGACCTATCTGAGGCTCGAACCAGGGACCCAGGAAACCCACATACTGAGAAAAATGTATACCTTGTAATGCATTGCAAGTCGTTTTGGATAAAAGCATCTGCCAAATGCATAATTGTAAATGCAATGCAGTGCATCATTAACTTGTGCGAAAATCCTATAAGCGGTGTCAGTAAACTACTCATCATAATAATCACATAATCCAGAATTGAGGATGATACACATGTTCCTCTATAATTCATCTATAACAATAAAGAAGTACTCTGCAATTAGTACACAATAGCATGTGTAGTAACTAAATAAATCTGATACAGCAGCAGAGCTATTTCAAAGTACAGACAGATTGTTGCACCTTCATTTTAGTTGCTAGTTTTCGCTTTGTATGCCAAGCACCAATCTCAATATGTATTTAATATGCCTGGGTGTTCCAGACAGATGAGATTCATTATGAGCACCATAGCCTTCTGCGTAAACTGCTCTGACAGTGAATGACAGCCCGTGCCAAAAAGATGCCAAGGGAAGAAACAGAAATGCTCCAGCATCCGGAGAAAACACATAAAGCATGACATTCAAAAAAGGTCAGCCTCTCGCTGTCGTTCACACGCAGACAGCCAAACGAACACCCACACAAACTCACGCAGGTATGCGCATACAACCGTTTCTGCAACTTCTCTTGTTTATTTGTGTAGGAATTTTCAGCTATTGTGATTAACCCAAAATTACAAAATATTGGTTTAGCATAATGGTATACACTAATGATAGTATGATTTACTATGAAATAGCTCTGGGGTTTTTTGCACTGTTAAAACACAGACTGACACTAGGCAGTAATGCATATACTATAAAACAAGTGGTTAAGGCAGGTAAGGCCCACAGTCCACTTACTTACAAGAACCCACAGTCCATTTATTTACAATATAATACCATGTGTGTAGAGTATGCAATCATTGATTTAAAAAAAAGATTTGCGGGATTACTGCGCCTCACGAGCAAATAAGCATATAGTTATGGTTATAGTCCGGTGACGTGGACGATAAAATAATTATCGTTATAGTGCGGTGGCATGGACAATAATATAGTTATTGTTATAGTCTGGTGGCGTGGATTATAAAATAGTTATCGCTATAGTGCAGTGGCATGGAGGATAATATAGTTATAACAAACAAAAATAATTATTATTAGTTATCGTTATATTCCGGTGACGTGGACGATAAAATAATTATCTTTATAGTGCGGTGGCATGGACAATAATATAGTTGTTGTTATAGTCTGGTGGCGTGGATGATAAAACAGTTATCGCTATAGTTCGGTGGCATGGAGGATAATATAGTTATAACAAATAAAATTAATTATTATTAGTTATCGTTATAGTCCGGTGACATGGACACTAATAATAATCGTTATAGTTCATGGACGATAATATAGTTAGCTTTATAGTACACTGGCGTGGAAGTATAGTCACCAGTATAGTCTGGTGGCTTGGATGACAATATAGTAATTGTTATAGTCCGGTGGTGTGGACACTAATATAGTTATCGTTATAGTCCGGTGGCGTGGACGCTAATATACTTATCGTTATAGTCCGGTGGCGCTGATGCTAATATACTTATCGTTATAGTCTGGTGGTGTGAACGCTAATATAGTTATCGTTATAGTACACTGGCGTGGAAGATAATATAGTAATCGTTATAGTCCGGTGGCGTGGATGCTAGTATAGTTATCGTTATAGTCTGGTGGCTTGGATTCTAATACAGTTATCGTTATAGTGGTGGCTTGGATGACAATTTAGTAATTGTTATAGTCCGGTGGTGTGGACGCTAATATAGTTATCGTTATAGTCCGGTGGCGTGGACGCTAATATACTTATCGTTATAGTCTGGTGGCGTGAATGCTAATATAGTTATCATTATAGTACACTGGCATGGACGGCAATATAGTTATAGTCCGGTGGAGTGAACGCTAATATAGTTATCGTTATAGTCCGGTGGCGTGGACGCTAATATACTTATCGTTATAGTCTGGTGGCGTTGATGCTAATATAGTTATCGTTATAGTCTGGTGGTGTGGAAGCTAATATAGTTATTGTTATAGTACACTGGCGTGGACGATAATATAGTTATCGTTATAGTCTGTTGGCATGGATTCTAATACAGTTATCATTATAGTCTGGTGGCTTGGATGACAATATAGTAATTGTTATAGTCCGGTGGTGTGGATGCTAATATGGTTATCGTTATAGTCCGGTGGCGTGGACGCTAATATACTTATCGTTATAGTCCGGTGGTGTGAATGCTAATATAGTTATCATTATAGTACACTGGCATGGACAGCCATATAGTTATAGTCTGGTGGAGTGAACGCTAATATAGTTTTCGTTATAGTCCGGTGTCGTGGACGCTAATATACTTATAGTTGTAGTCCGGTGGGGTGGATGCTAGTATAGTTATCTTTATAGTCTGGTGGGGTAGACGCAAATATAGTTATTGTTTTAGTACACTGGCGTGGACGGCAATATAGTTATCGTTATAGTCAGGTGGCGTGGATGCTAGAATAGTTATTGTTATATTCTGGTGGCGTGGACGCTAATATAGTTATTGTTTTAGTACACTGGCGTGGACGGCAATATAGTTATCGTTATAGTCTGGTGGTGTGGACGCTAATATAGTTATCGTTATAGTACACTGCCGTGGACGATAATATAGTTGTCATTATAGTCCGGTGGCGTTGACGATAATATAGTTAGCGTTATAGTCCAGTGGTGTGAACTTCAATATAGTTATTGTTATAGTCTGGTGGTGTGGACGCTAATATAGTTATTGTTATAGTCTAGTGGCATGGACGCTAATATAGTTATTGTTATGTGCGTGGCACTTAACAGGAAACATGTGCTATCATACCATTCGGACTGAATGCAATGACTGAACGAATATTTTATTGTCCTACGCCTAACTACAATTTTCTTTTCTCAGAACTACCATTTAATCAAAAATGGAACACCAGCCCGATTCATACCTACAGACAGTCAGATACGCATACACATATACACATATGTGAAAATGTACAGGTAGTTGGGAATGAAGTTTACTCTTTCAAACTAAACCAAACTACTAAACGAATTATGAGCAAAGTGAAGTTCCTCTGAAAGCAGCGAGATCACAAGGATGCAGGAATTTAGATGGCGTTTCTGATCCCAGATCACTTGTTCGGTTTTACAGTTGCATGCCAAAAATCATTCCGATGCGGTTGTAGTTACAAGGACGGAGATAAGACACTGCAGGCATGACTCTGCACTTCCATTCTTTGTGTGCCCACATTTGTCTCTATAATCTTAAACATCAGATATAATAAAGAGGCAGCAATGGTGTTAATTACCCTCCCAGCAAGATACAAAACAGCATGCTATTATCTTGAAAGAGAGTTACTGAGGAAAATTCACTGCAGATATTGCAAAAATGTCTGACTCATTCAGTATTTGCCTAAGTATGAAAATATTCAAAATAGGCTTATAAGTTATACTCCATCTTAAAGGAAATGTTCAGCCAAAAATGAATACTTTTTTGTTATGCTGAAAGAAAGTTATTTTGAGCAATGTTTGTAACCAGACATTTTTGTACTTTTAGTATTTTTATCTCACTATGGAAGTCAATGGTGCTTTTGCTTCAGCTTCCTGCTTCATTGCGTGGTTTATGGTTAAAAACACATTATTTCCACATACCATACATTTTTGTAGCTCCATATTTCAGAAATGCATGGTTTTTAAAAGCTTTGTGTCCTTGATTGGCCAGCTAATCTGTACGTTGTGATTGGCCTGAATACCTCTGACATCAGCCGGAAACGTGACGCTCCTTACCATGTTTGAAAGATTCGCGCACAATGCAAAGCTAACAGGAGTTAACTTACAGACTGTGAGTCCGAAGGGGGAGGAATTATAATAATAAACTCGCGTCATCTTTACTTTGTGGTATGTACTTTTGCATATCGTTAACATGTACTAATACACACTTACACACCTAAGGAAATGTAAAATTGTGAATCGGACAATAATGTGCTCTTTAAAATAAATCAAAGTTGCTTTATTTAAATCAGATATGTAAAATTTTAAAATGTGGTCTTACGGAAACTATTTTGATGTTCAAGTCATCAGAAAATCAACGATTCATTAGTGCTGGTTATTTCAAATAATGTATTTATTCATAATTTTCTACATTTTAGGAAATCTTTAATTAAAATGTAAAGATTGCTCTTCTTGCAATGGTAACCACTGCCTGCCAAAGAACTCGGATTCATGTCTGACAAAAGCAGCATAGTATTTTCTATCATCATTATTAGATTGCATATTATTCATTTGCAAATTAAATTATTTAATAAGATTACAAAGTGCCCCAGTATGGGCAGAGATTATTGCCCCTCCAAGGGCAATTTGTTTAAATTTATGTCCTGGTCACTGCCTGCAGCACAGTTTAGACTGTCAACCAAATTTAAAGAAACATCCTTTTTTGTGAGGGCCAATTTACAAGGCACTGATTCAAGGGCCAAGAGAACAAACTACTGTTTCACTACTGTGGAAATGGGCTTGAAATTGGCAGCAGGTCCTGAATTAAAGACACAGATTTCTCTGTTTCCTTCAATCTTATTAAGTCAGATTACTGATCTTCACCAGTTAAGAGTCCGAAATATTTTAATTCATACTAATTTATGCGACTTACAGTGCATTCAAGCTAAAAGTGTTTCCGAAATGAACCCATGACCTTTTGCGTTGCTAATGCAATGCTATAACAATTGAAATTAAAATTCATCATATACAAAATGGCTTGATTTTAAACACTGATTTGGTTTTGTTACAATTAAAATGATGACCAATAGACCAATAGATCCCTGCTGCTTTGAAATGTCATGCAAGACAATTATGTCCTGCATTACAGGTCTTTGTACATTGCAGTGTATTGTGGAAGTTAATTTTGGCAACACTTTGTAATTCCTGATTGGCCAAGATTCGCTTCACCATACATCTGGACCAATGAAAGAGCAGTATTTAGAGACAGCAGGTGCAGTCTGCACCTGTGTAGCAACCAAACAGTGTTACCCGGCAACGGAAAAGCAACTCAACTGCTTGTCGGTCCATCAGAAGGGTAAACATAACAAGAAATGTGCTGCTTCTCATTTTTCACCTATATCAACTTATATCAAACTAACAATCTTGCAATGCGTTATGTACTGTATATACACTTGATGACTTCGACATGCTTTCAAACAGAGTAAGCAAACTAACGTATATATCTAATATATTTTAGATGGGATGTAAAGAAAGCACAGCAGCAAAAACGCCATTATTAAAATCCATAAGGGTGCACTCCCTTCAGATGTTCAGGGCAAACCTTTGATGTGTTTTGGCTTTTACAGTGAAATGTCGACAGCTCTGGGTATCCTCATAGATATTTTTAGAGGGTTTATTTCTATCAGATGTCGTCTTTGCTAGAAAAGACCTTTGAAGCTGATGGGAATAAAAGTGAAAGCATAGGCACGTGACAAAGCTCTGAATAGTACCCTATGTGAAGCTCGTGCACAAAGTGAGCCAGGAATTTGGGAGAATTTGGGGTATTTTCTAAAGAGCTTACATGTCACTGGTTTAATAAGATGAATGAGATAATCAAAATAAAGAGTGTGAATGAGCAGTACTGGAACACAGGAGTCAGACAGACAGACAGACAGACGGTAAGTGAGTGAGTAAAGGAAAGCAGACAGTCTCAGATGGGGTGGTTTGTCATAGATAAGCATGATGCTCTGTGTAGCCTCTCCCAAAGCCACACAGCAGAGCGGAAGAGAGGTGAGATAACACAGCAGTATCACTGCAGGATGCCATGATGATCATTGAATACTGATGAGGAGGAAATCTGGTCTGTGTTCATTCTCAGGTACTATGGAACATAATAAGTTAAGTTCTTCACCACACCAGGTAAATACACCCGACTGTAGATCACCCTTATTGATCTGTCAAGCAGATGTTTTGGTGCAAGGTGAATTTCTTGACCACACAGCACATTTGATGTGCCGTTCTGGACATTTTTCAATCATCTGTAGAGCATTAAATCAAATGTAAATGACTTCCCCTGCTTTTTTCTGCACTACCTTTGCAATTTGATCCAACTATACAGTGAACACTGCTGAATCCTGTAACGTGGCTCTTTATCGCCCCCCAGAGGTCAACTTTATGAGCACACTTTTAAAACACATAGTCCAACGTCAGGCTACTATCAGAAAAACAACTATTTCTGTGAACAGTACCCAAACTCTCAGATTACCAAATTTGCTTTATTTTAGGCTCATTTTAAGGTTTAATTTACGCTGATGTTTACATAATATAAAGCACTTTCATCAAACACATTTGTTATTTAATGGGATAAAGAAAACACAAACACAATAAAAAATAAATAAATGTATAAGCTGTCTATAAACTCTTACTGATCCTGAATTAAAACTATAATTTAGGATTTGAACAGTAAAAAGCACAATTGTTTGCGTTTCAATTTCCTATATGTCCTCTAGGGGGCTCCGTAGGATTACACTTTATATAACGAGGTATGGAAACGGTAGTACTACAATTTACCACGAGATGTCACTCTTGACTAATCCATGTTGGCCAATAAGAATCTTGCATTTACTCAATTTCCAACATCTTATAACTTTAAAATAAAGTTTCCCAATCACCGTTTTCTTGTCCCAACGTTTCTTTTATGATAAATCTCGCAAAAATAACACAAATCTTGTAATTTTTTACTTACCTTTACGTTGTTTCAGCACAGTAAAACTTTTCTTCATCTATGTAAAGTAAATGGTGAATTATTGAAAGAAATCTTGCCCGTTATTTTCCTTTATAATTTTCTTTATAACAAAAAAGTGAAGAAAACACTTTGCGTCTGTCAGGGACCAAAATGATAAACAGCTCCATCGTTAATATGAATATCATAAAACAAGCTTTTCAATAAAAATGGCGCCAGTGACGTTACCTGACGACGAGACATCCAAGAGCCAATGGCGTTTGACGTCAAAGAGCGTAAGATACTCACGTCCCTGCTCAAGTTTATTTTTTTATTATTTAAATACCAATCAAATTACAATTAACATGACAATAATCATTGCAACATATACAATTAAATACATAATAAAAAAATTACAAATATTGAGCCTTTCCAAGTTTGCAGAGGTGCACTGAGGGGATGAAGTTACACACATACATCATACACTGGCAGACATTCTGACGTAATGTTTACATCTCCAGAGTTTGGGAGGGTATTGAGGGGTTGTCATCAAATAATTTGATTAAAAATACAAAATGTTTAGACCAGTGGTTGTCAAACTTTTTCAGCGTGCGCCCCCCCCCCCCCCCTTACGAAAATTAACCATGGTTTTATTGTGTTAAAAGTGTAGTAACCATGGTTTTTTGGTGTATTGATTACTATCAGCAAAATTATGGTTTTACTACAATAACCATGGTCTAACTCCCTGATAGCAATAAGCTCCGGGACGGATCCGCAACGGATCCAGACCGGAGCTGTCGGCTTCGGAGCAGATCCGTTGCAGATCCGTTCCGGAGCCTTGGTTTTTGAAAACCATAGTTGTCAAAACCATGGTTATTTTTTGGTTACCATGGTTTTACTACAGTAACCATGGTTTTTTGGTTTTAACTGTAGTAAAACCATGGTTAATTTTCGTAAGGGCCTTGTGTACGGTGCATCCCCCCCAACTGAAAAATCCAGCTAAGACCAGCATAAACTGGTGAGCTGATTTTAGCTGGTCTCCCAGCTTGGTTTTAACTGGTATTGCTGGTGTAGCAAGCTGGTCTAGCTGGGTTTTGGTCACTTTTTAAACTGGTCTAGCTGTATTTTGATCACTTTTTAAGCTGGTCTAGCTGGACATAGCTAGTCATGCTGGAAGACCAGCTGACCCACCAGCCTGACCAGATTTCCCAGGCTGGGAGCACCAGCTTAGACCAGGTACTGCCACCTTAAACCAGCTAAAACCAGCTACCAGCTTATGCTGGTCTTTGTTGGATTTTTCAGTAGGGCCCAGACAAAAAAACAGTTATCCTAAACTGGCTGGTTAAGCTGTCTCCCAGCATGGTTTTAGCTGGTGTAGCTTGATGTGCCAGGCGTAGTTTTAGAGGGGTCTTGGCCAATTCTCAAGCTGGAAGACCAGCTGACCCACCATCTTAAACCAGATTGACCAGCTAAATTGGCCCTCTAAAACCAGGCTTGGAGATCACATAAAACCAGCCAAACAGCTTAGGCTGGTTTTAGCTGGTATTAGAGGTGTTTGGGCCACTTTTTAGCTGGTCAAAAGCTGGTGGGTCAGTTAAAACCATGCTTGGAGACCACCTCCAGCGACCAGCTTTGGCTGGTTTAACTGGTTATTTCAGTAGGGATGGTGGTAATGCATTCTATTTAACCCTTTATTTATTTATTTATTAGAATTTTTGACCATGATGTCCACAAATTCATTTAATAAATGTCTGAAACATGGTGTAATCTGACCTACATAGAGACAAGTAAGGAAGATCAAGTATTACACCGACCTGAGAGCAAGCATTACAGGTAAACAGCGGCTATTCTTATAAAGTGTAATAGCCTTTGTCCAAGAATTACATAACAAATGAAAAAGGGGACAGGTTTTTGAAACTAAAATCAGACAAATATAAAATTCGAGAGCGCGCAGTAAGGGAAATTGAAATACTGCATTCATTGCAATAATTTCTACGTTCACAAAAATATCTTAGCAGAGCCAGACACAGCAATCACAAACCATTATTTTGTTCTTACAGCTGGCTCTTACCTGCTATATCCCACTAAAATACTTGAGCAATCGTTTTGTGATATAGAGTAGACACTATGTATTTTGAAGTGCTTATGCGCAACCTTTATTGCCAGATCATACGCATATCATTTGTAATGGCACAGATAAAAATGCTGGCTTGTTTCAACTCATGGCAGAATAAAATGTGGACAAATTCATCTGTATAATTAAATTAGCATATAAATGCCCATATTTGACCAACCATGGGTTGGAACAACCCAGCAATGGTTGGGTTTGTCCATACCATGGATTGAAACCTGGTTGAAACATCTTTCATCTAAATTTATCCAAACTGTGCATCACAAAAGTAAAAAGTTATGGGCTGACACCTCACTCACCAAACGCAATGAAGGATATGGTGACCGAGTGTGTCATTCCCTAATGTTCAGTCTTTTATGTTCCACTAAAAATAGAAAGCTATACCGGTTTGGAACAACACAAGTGAGTAAATCAGTGATGGTGAGCTGCCACACATTTTCTTTCATATATTTGATCATGCCATGGCAATTCTCTCAAAGGAAACTAAATGAATACGGATGGAAACCTTATGTCTTTCCTGTAAGCACTCAGGAACACTTCATTGTAAAAAGGCTCACGTGGATGATGTTATGAGACACCCACGAAGCGTGAAATGAGACAAACCTTTTCAAGTTTATTACTAACAATATGGTCGGCGTGGGGACATACACGTGCATGCATGACCAGTACTTTCAATCGTCTATTAGGTCCTGTGGAAGATATGTTCCAGTCAATAGCCAGCATGGGTTGACTGCACTTTAATGCTGTCATTGGGTTGAAGCTTTCCGTGTGCATTAGGTCAAAAACTCTAAATATTATTCTGAGTATGTTTTGTTGACCAATAAGGGTGTAAAAAAATTACATATAAAGAGGTCACACTATGTGTTTACTTATAAATATAGCACAGATTGTACATTAAGGGTCTTTTCATGGACAGAACTTGTGCTTTGGGTACACGTGTCCTATAGGGAACAGATGATATGAATTTTTTTAAGATCAAAATGGCTTGATCAGCTTCTTCTCACGCAACCTCTTACGGGGATTGACAAACCTGTCAGCTTAAGATTGTAAAAACCTGCTTGTGGAAAATGTAACGTGTCTTTTTCATGTGCTTGCCTCTTATTCAAAGGTAGATCAATTTTAATCTTAAGTGTTATGTCAATAAATAGCAAGCTATGCATTATTAAAAAATAAAAGGAGCCATTTAAAGTATAAATGTAAACATCCTTTCAAACACACCCACGCATTATGCAATATATATTTCTATAATTCGACTTCATTATTATATGATAAACAAACGAAAAATGGCACACGTTTCATAAAATATCATATTGAATGCTACTCTGTTGTCTCTTTGAATCACACGTGATATGTACTTCCAAAAACATGCTCATAAATGGTCAAAGCTTCAGACGCATTCATTGATTCATTATCCTCGAAAAGCCTCCACAATGCCAACGCTAATGATGTCAGCAGGCCTCAAAGTCTTTTTATAAAGAGATTCGATCTTTTCATCCTAAAACTGAAAGCTTATTTCGTTTGTAGCGTCACACTGATGCATATTGAGGGTGCTATGGTGATGACATTTAGGAGGAAGACCCCTTGTTGATATTAATAAACACTGTTACTATTACAATAATTACAACTGTGTCATTAATCTTAAAGGAAATAAAAAAAGATATTTTGATAAAAGATGGTAAGCACACAGTTGGCTGTACCCATCGACTTCCATAGTATTTGTGTTGGAACACAGTGGGCACCGTGTGGTTATTATCATTTATCAAAATATTTTATTTTGTGTTGAACAGAATAAAGAAACTCATACAGGTTCAGAACAATATGAGGATGAGTAAATAATGACAGATTTTTCATTTAAGCTAAACTACCCATTTAACACATGTAAATTAGCAGCAGCAGGCAGTGGAAAGATAAATCAATTGAAAATGCACGGCTCTGTTGTATCATGGGGTTTTTCTGAGAATCACAAACGTGTACATTACAAAAGTATTACTTGATACGTAAACGGCACGTGTACCGAAAATGGGCACAAATCATGTCACAAGTTGAACTGATCTTAAACTCCTTGAACTACACATCAGAACCAAACCCAGTTTTGTTGCTTGTATCCTTTATTGAATTTACGGTTTGTGAATCCTATTCACTGTTTGCATCCCTCTGATTTTCTATCATCCAGGAAGTCCTTAGCAACACATTACTAATGATAAATAATTTGTTTATACACTCACCTAAAGGATTATTAGGAACACCATACTAATACTGTGTTTGACCCCCTTTCGCCTTCAGAACTGCCTTAATTCTAAGTTGCATTGATTTAACAAGGTGCTGAAAGCATTCTTTAGAAATCCGTCTGGCACCAACCACCATGCCATGCTCAAATTGCTTAAATCACCTTTCTTTCCAATTCTGACATTCAGTTTGGAGTTCAGGAGATTGTCTTGACCAGGACCACACCCCTAAATTCATTGAAGCAACTGCCATGTGACTGGTTGATTAGATAATTGCATTAATGAGAAATTGAACAGGTGTTCCTAATAATCCTTTAGGTGATTGTATTTATTTACGGTAGGAAATTTACAAAATATCTTCATGGAACATGATCTTTATTTATTATCCTAATAAGTTTTTGGCATAAAATCAATAATTTTGACCCATACACTGTATTGTTGGCTACGGACTGGTTTTGTGGTTCAGGGTCACCGATGTTCTCTTTAACCCCGTAACATAAGGTTTAAAACATTCACTAAAAGTAGGGATGGACAACTAAAATCCATTATCTTTAAATATGATATAATTAATTAACTGAAAAAAATTTTAGGATGTCAGTAGCAACCTAAATAAGAAAACTAATGATATAACGATGGCACACTTTCACTTTTTACATTGTTATGACTCTGTTTACAAAAACATGGGCCTGCTCATATGCTGTATTTGTCAGAAAATTAGGGCTATATACTGAGTGAAAAGATCTCTGTGTTCCCTTTTATCTATTAAGGATTCCATCTGAACCATCAAAGAGTCCAAGGTTATGATATGTGTCTCCAATTTTCACATTTCTATGCATTAGCAAACATGTTTGATTTTTGATCTCATAATTCCTTGACCTATACTGGCACACTATTTTAAAAGAACGCTTTCTTTACATTGAAAAGCAGGCCAAGAACATTTGTAATCAGACTGGCTATTAAAATGCTTTTTATACCTAACTCCATTGATGTAAACATCACGGGAAATGTCACATGAAAAGGGAAAGAAATGAAAAGTGGCTTAGAAGTATATGCACCACTGCCACCAGAAGTCAAAAAATGACACTCTACTAATGCATAACTTCGGTAGATCAACCATGATTGTCACATGCCACCAGCATACTACCACTGAATAGCTAGATTTACAGCAAGCCAGATCAGCCTTAATTAAAGTCAGGTCAACATAAAGCTCCTAAAGCAGAAGTGGCTGTGCAACATTCCTTTGGTTTAATCTCTGATTGATGCTTTTGTTTCTAATTATACTGGTAAGTACACTCACCTAAAGGATTATTAGGAACACCATACTAATATTGTGTTTGAACCCCTTTCGCCTTCAGAACGGCCGTAACTCTACGTGGCATTGATTCAACAAGGTGCTGAAAGCATTATTTAGAAATGTTTGCCCATATTCATAGGATAGGCTCCTGTTCCAACACATCCCAAAGATGCTCTTTTGGGTTGAGATCTGGTGAATGTGGGGGCTGTTTTAGTACAGTGAACTCATTGTCATGTTCAAGAAACCAATTTGAAATGATTTGAGCTTTGTGACATGGTGCATAATCCTGCTGGAAGTAGCCATCAGAGGATGGGTGCATGGTGGTCATAAAGGGATGGACATGGTCAGAAACAATGCTCAGGTAGGCCGTGGCATTTAAACGAGGCACTAAGCGGTCTAAAGTGTGCCAAGAAAACATCCCCTACAACATTACACCACCACCAGCCTGCACAGTGGTAAAGGCATGATGGATCCATGTTCTCATTCTGTTTACATCAAATTCTAACCATCTGAATGTCTCAACAGAAATCGAGACTCATCAGACCAGGCAACATTTTTCCAGTCTTCAACTGTCCAATTTTGGTGATTGCTCTTCTATCAGCTTGAATCAGTCGGCCCATTCTCCTCTGACTTCTAGCATCAACAAGGTATTTTCACCCACAGGACTGCTGCTTACTGGATGTTTTTCCCTTTTCACACCATTCTTTGTAAACTCTAGAAATGGTTGTGCGTGAAAATCCCAGTAACTGAGCAGATTGTGAAATACTCAGACCGGCTCGTCTGGTACCAACAACCATGCCACGCACAAAATTGCTTATATCACATTTCTTTCCCATTTTGACATTCAGTTTGGAGTTCAGGAGATTTTCTTGACCAGGACTACACCCCTAAATGCATTGAAGCAACTGCCATGTGATTAGTTGATTAGATAATCGCATTTATGAGAAATTGAACAGGTGTTCCTAATAATCCTTTAGGTGAGGGTATATTTCACTAAATCCCAAATGCATACAGTGTAAAATGCAGCAATTTAGCTAGTGCACTGTCACAGTAGATTTAGCGGTATACTACTATAAAAGCCTTCAGAACACTAACATATTTCTACATTTCAGAAAAATACCTTATAGCTTGTATTGCATTCTGGGTATTTTTTTGGCGGGAACAATTTACAGTTCATTTTATTCTTGCTGTAATAAGCCAGGCATTAACACTAGTCATAACATCAAAATAAGTACAACTCCTATCCACATTGTTTCTTTTCTGTAAGTATCTCCTCTTCTTTATTGGCTAACAGGTTTTGTCAAGGAGTCTGATCCTCACCAGAAAATTCCTTTTCCATGTTTTTTTAGTCTTATTGGAATAAATACTGTTGATGGACTGTACTACAAACACAGTGATTGTGTGTAATGATTAAATAAAATATGTTTAATAAGATCATTGCTTGGGTTGTCTTTTGATATGTAATGTTACTCTGAAGTATAGTATACTTGCTAACTATATATTTATTATAATATATGATATATACATAATTTGTAATGAATCAATGAATCTTATATGAAGCTTATATGTTACATAATTTATTAATAAAATAAAATGTTAATAACATTTATTATTTTTAATATTAATAAGTATAATATTAATGTGGTATTTAAAATGAAATAACGTATTAATATAAATTAATATAGTGCAATATATAAAATAAATATTTTATTATACAGTAAAGTACTGTTTAAGTGGTTTTTTAGTACCTCAAGATTACTCAAAATTATATATATATATATATATATATATATATATATATATATATATATATATATATATATATATATATATATATATATATATAAGAATATTTTATTGTGCAGATATTGCATGTGGACAATGGCAGATATTGCATGTGGACAATGGAGAGGGCCTGAAGTGAAAAGGTTGACATCCATTGTTTTACAATTTGTGTTTGTCTCCCATAATGTCTGTAATGTTTGTGACTTAAAATGACTGAGGATTAACATGCATATAAATTCTAACATGATGAAGCTTTAAAACACTTTATTGATAACAAACAGAACACTGACATATTCACATCAATACTGTAATTTTAACTTTGTCTCAATATTTACGACTGACATTACTACAGTATCTCAATGAGTATTTACTGTACATCATCTATTGTAATATGGACACCACATCTGCTTGGTTTCAATAGAAGAAATGACCAGAAACAGCTATACAACATAGACTTTAGGAGGGATAAAAGCAATGATGATGAAACAATATAATATTAATATTTACAAAATAATCATTAACCTCCAAATTTATTTGGTGTTTTAATATAATATTTCCTTTATTTACATACAAGTATTATAGCGATACGATACCATACTATGTACAGTGGAACCAAATTATTGATCTATTACTACAATATTTACATGGTACTCCAAGGTTTCTTTTCACTGTACAGCGAGCTGACCACCGTGGTTTCCTCAGGCAGCGACTCCTTCACATCGGTGTGCTCCATGCACAGGAGAATCCCCAACAATTTGGGGAACTTCACAGTAAAAATCAGGTAGATACATGGATTGGCAATGCTGTTTAAGCTTGCAAGTAACATGAGGATAGTAAAGGTCCCATCTGAAATAAAAAATATAGGTTAGGCCACAAACAAGTTCAATTTTGATTATATTCTACATACATACCTCAAAATGCAAACTGTGTACATGTGGGGAACATTTAGGCAAATAGAAAAGTAGAATATAACACTCTTAAAAATAAAGGTGCTGTATGGTACCAAAATAACTATTTTTGGCAGAATATAAAAAAACTGTCACATTCAAAGAACCTTTCTGTTTCAAAGAAGGGTCTTTGTAGTGAAAACAGATGATAAAATTGTATGAATGAAATGAATCTTCAATGGTACTTTGAGGAATCAAAAATGGTTCTTTCATGGCACCAATTTTTGTCAGATTGTATTACTGCTCAAAAGTTTGGGGTCACTATCTATCATTAGAAATTTTTCAAACAAAAAAACAAGACAAAAGAAAACAAACAAAAGTTGTTTGAGAAGAAGAAGGGTAAAATGCATTTTTATTTTTAAGGCGCATTTGTGTATTCCATAGATTTTATTTACTTTTTTGGAAATATGTAAAGAAAATCTACTAACAGAGTATAAGTGACCCTAAACTTTTGAACAGTAGATAGATTACCTACCCACAGACTTTGTCTTACTTTCAGTAGGAGCGCACGCATCCCACACAGACCAAAGCTGCACCGTAAAAAACGGTGCCCAGCACAAGGTGTAAGTCATAACGATCACCACCGTCATCTTCACCGTCTTAATTCGAGACTTGGACACGGAATGCACGTTGCTGGTTCTGGAGGAAAGCTGGCCCTGCTGCTGGGTCTTCATATGCACATTGATCTGAAGCGCGCGGCATATGCGCACCTGGCACACCATGACTGTAATTATGGGCAGCACAAATATGACCAGCGTCGTCCACGTCACGTAAGCTTTGAGTCCCCATGGCTGAATGAACTCTGCCCAGCAGTCGTAGACACCCGGTGCGATCTGAACCCGGGAAAAAATAAATAGTTGCGGGATGCTTAACATAAAAGATACGGCCCACGCGACGCACACGGGGATGTTCAAGTGCGCTCGTCTCCTCTGGAAAGTCACCATTGGGTTGCACACCGCCTGGTACCGGTCCACGGTCATCACCACTATCATGTACGTGGACGCGAACATGCCCACGACCTGAAAGTACTTGACTGAGCGGCATAGCAGGTCGGGACCGAGAAAACGGTCCGTTAACTTCCACATTAGTTGGGAGCAGACCTGGAAGAAGACGACCACCAGGTCGGCCAGACAAAGATGCGTTACAAAGACGCGCATTCGAGACGCGTGCCGCCTCCTCTTCCAGAGCGCAAGCAGCAGACCGAAGTTCAGCGTGAGCGCGCATAGAAAAATGACGCTGAGCAGCGCGATTTCTATACTAGCCAGGTGCTCGTCGCGTGGTTCATCGGCCGTCGATTCCATCTCCAAGCTTGCGTTGCTTAGGTTTAAACTCAAGTAAGACATTTCCTAAATGTTTGGAGAGCCTATTTGGCGCATCACAAATAAAGTGTAAGTTTATCGATGGATACAATGCTTATCTTGAGTGGAGTGTATGCTGAGTGAAGACTTGATGGTTTATATGTAGGTTTGGGTAACGAAAGGAGGGGCTTTTTCCACCAACTCAAGATGACATTGCTGGTGAGGTGTGATGTTCTGGATTAAAAAACGGACGAATTGTCTCTTAGCTGAGCAAACACTCAATAAATATTTAGGCCACTTTACATTTAGATAACTGATAAAAAAACAATACAAATTCTCGTTTTCCGTTACAAAAAGCAAAATAGCATAACAATCATCTAATAAAACCATTACAGATTCATATGTGCTGTGTTTAAGTCTCATTCCAGTAGGATTAAAATGATGTGATTCTCACCTGCCAGACCAGATCCCAACATATTTCCATTAAAATTGTTTCTTGGATTGCGATGATTGTTTCTTTGGTTTGCTTTTCAGCAGGAATGTAATGAGCAGGTTGGCATTTTTATAAATAAAAACTGAAGCAGTTTTATTTCAATATTTTCCCTATGGAGCTCGACATCGTCGCAATGTCCTTGCTGCTAGTGCCTTCATCAAAAGTGCTGCATTGCTTCTTCTGTGCACACCATTTAGTTTGGAAATAAAAAGCTGCACTGCTCATAAATTAATAACTAAATTATTTAATAACCCATTGTGATTACATGCAGTCCTCTTTCCATTTTCCAAGCGTGCCTTGTTTTGTTTACTGTTGGTTACTAGGTTACCAATTGAGTCATTCGCTCAAACCAGAGTCGTATAATAATAGAGTTAGGACACTCACATAGACGTCCGTTGTAAGAATGGAATGCGGAAGTAACAGCGTTTCATGTAGTGACCGGTAGTGACGCATAGTTCCAAACGCAGCACTGAAGCGCATTCATTTCAATGGCACCTGCTGGTAAATCGATGAAATTACCGTTTCTCTTTACATTTTCGGACATTTCATTAATATAGTCAACAGTGATATTTTATGAACTCTGCTGTAGGTAATGATTTTCGTTAATAATAACTAGTAAAATGTTTATATTTTAATGAGTTGTGTATAATGTGTGAATAATATAGATTTAATGGTTTAATATTTTATTACTGGTGGCCATCTGCTTTATACTTATCTTTTTTATATATTACGAGTAACACTAGGGGGCAACAGCGACAAGCTAAATGCCTTATAGACCCTTTTACAGCTCACGTGATCAAATAGCCTGCGCGCGCATTTGGGCAACGGAAGTGGTGTTATTCCCCATTGGTTCTAACGTGGTAGCAACTCAGAAAGTTTATTAAAACGGTTTCTCAACATCAAAATGTCCCGTTGTTGCGTTTGGTTGCACTAATATAATATACTAATATACGTATATATGTATCTGGCAACTTTATTTTTGGCCATCTGCTAACGTCTTTTATCCACTCCACTATAGTACACGGATCTGGTAGCTGTGTTGAAAATGTTGATAAAGTCAATTTTTTTAAAATAACTTACTGTTTGTGTTGCTTCACTGTTGATTCTTACGATACTTCCGTTGCCTAAATGCGCGCGCATACGCTGCCACGTCATCATTGTGTACAAACAGTAAAAGGGTCCATAAGAAAGTCACACTGCTTACAATGCTGCTATGTGTTTCATTGTGTTTGGTAAGTAATACGAGTGATGTATCCTCGAAAATCATGTATGATTATATTAACATTTAATGTGTGTACTATAAATACAATTAAATATGAATTTAGTGTGTTTATGTTATGCTTCACTGTTACAAATAACCGCGTTGGCGATCTTTTTTGTGATTTTAATATAGTAAAAGTGTAGGAATTATGTTTTTAGCAGATTGATAGCCATTTATATAGCCATATTTTGCTACAAAAATAAAAGATAAACTGTGTTGCTGTAGTTGGTATAGATAACCACTGTTATCTTTGGGCCACAATTAACTGTTTATCTTTATTAACTGTTTTACTATATTTACATCACTCCCTAGTAAAAAAACGTTATAAACATAGTAAGTATAGTGATCAATTCACATTACAAGCTAATATTTATCTAAAATAGCTGAAAACCTATGCAAACAGATTGACAGCCCTGCTTGGTTTGGAACTGCAGAACGTTACATGAATCACGTGACCGCACGGCGGCGAGATCAAAGCGTTTCATAACTCTGTTATTATACGACTCTGGCTCAAACAACTTAATGGAAGCGCACCTAATTTATATTTGTTTGGTTTTCTTTTTTTGCGAATTTTGAAAAGATTTGCTACACGTTCGGATCGGTTTTTGGATGGAAACCCAGCTACGGTAGCCATGCATCTATCACCATGATTTTATGCGCACTCATATGATGCGCATTTTGAAATATCGCATCAAAAACGAGTAATGGAAACGCCAAATTTCGATTAAAAATTTCTTAATTGATAGATTTGCATGGAATGGCAGGAAGCCTAGACAAAAGATCAAATTTTTACAGTTGCCAGTTGAACGGGGTGGCTTAGCTATGCCTAATATTCTATATTATAATTGGGCCTGCCATGCCAGACTAATTTGGGAATGGTATAAGTCCTACTGTAATCTCTGTCCTAGTGTGGATTCATGGGCTTGCTCCCCATTCTCTATTTGGAGCCTGTTTGCCTGTCCCTACAAGCATGTGGATATAGTGAGGAAAAATCCGTTACTTTACAATTCGG
The DNA here is from genome assembly GCF_030506205.2 of Paramisgurnus dabryanus. NCBI lineage: Eukaryota > Metazoa > Chordata > Actinopteri > Cypriniformes > Cobitidae > Paramisgurnus > Paramisgurnus dabryanus. Next base: position 25,889,259 of record NC_133343.1, on the reverse strand, counting down.
TTAAAGTTTGGCGTCAAATTTTAAGGTTCTTTGGGGAAGGTGAAATTTTGTTTATGTTGAGTCCAATTTATCTAAATCAGGACTTTGTCCCGGGTTTAGGTTTGTCTATCTTTAAAGCATGGCACTTGAAGGGAATCTGTGTAATAAGGGACTTGTTTCAAGATGGCTCCCTAATGTCCTTCCAACAATTACAACAGAAGTTTGATCTCCCAAAGCAACATCACTTTGGTTATTTACAAATTCGGCATTATGTTTCCTCAAAGCAAAGACATGTGTTGGATTCGCCAGTTCTTAGTAATTTGGAAGGTTTCTTCTTTAACACAACTAATGCTACTCACTTTTTGTCTAGATTTTATTCTTTTATCTACTCACATGCCCCTGGACCCTTGAATACAATGGCTCATAAATGGGAGAAAGACCTATGCAATGAATATATAGATGATGACTGGCAGGAGGCCATTACATGTGTAAGGTCCACTTTTATTTGTAACCGGCTCAGAGAAACTCAATATAAGATATTGCATAGATTACATGTAACACCAGTCATAATGAATAAAATTGATCATACCATATCTCCTCTATGTGTTAAGTGCCATACAGAGTTGGGGACATACTTTCACTGCTTTTGGAGTTGTATGTATATCTCTAGATTTTGGAGCTTCATTACCTCAGAAATTAACACCATTCTTCAGATAAAATTGAAAAAAGACCCTGGTCTTTTTCTTTTGGGGCTCCCATCCAAAAGACAGGCAATGACACTTAAACTGGATGCAACAGGATACAAACTGCTGGATAAACTACTGCTCGTGGCAAGGAAATGCATCCTTATTAGATGGATCAATGACACTCCTCCCTCTGTGACACAGTGGTATAGAGAGATCTTTGCAGTTTTGCCCCATGAGAGACTGGCTGCTGTACTTAGGGGTAATGCGCAGAATTTCTATAACTTATGGTCTCCATTTATAGATCACCTGCCTCTAGATGTGAGAAAAATAGTCATGGGTGCTAATTAGGGGCTATCTGGGGTGTGGTGCCCCCTCCTTTTGGAGGTGGGCATTGCAACTTTGCATCTTTAAAGAATGGTCTGGGTGTTTTGTGTTCTGATGTGTGTGTGTTTTTTGTTTTGTTTGTTTGTTTGTTTTCCGGTTCCAAATGACATGTATCGGTCTCCACCTTAGGCTGGAATCTTTTGATGACAAATCTATGCACAGGAAATATTAATGTGCCTTTCTGTAGGTTTGTGTCTAATAACAGTATTATTTATAATTGTTTTATTTTTCCATTTGTAGTTTCCTCATCTACTTATTTATTATTTTGAATATGTTTATGCATGTATCCTATAATGTATGCAATGTTTTTATTTGCTTATTTTTTTGCTTTTCTTTGTTTATTTGATGCCAATTTGTCACAAATCTTTTAAGATCTTCTGTTTACGTGCTCTTATAGTTTTTGTCTTGGGAAGACACATTGTATATTGTACATGCTTACATTGGAAAAAACATGTCAAAATAATAAAAAAAACTGTTATAAGTTAAGGTAAAAAAAAAAAAAAAAAAAAAAATTTCTTAATTGGCAAAAAAATGTTTACCTTCGCTTGAGGTGGTTATTTGATTCATGTGAAAATAAGTAAATGCGAATAATTGGAGATGGAAACATTTGCAGAATAAATTCCAGAAGGAGCTAAAAATTAAAACCATGTGACTGACCGTCTATAGCTATTTCCCCTGTAGTTTTCATATTTGGGGTTCGACGTCGTCGCAATGTCCTTGCTGCTAGTGCCTCCTTCAAAAATGCAGCATTCCTTCTTCTGTGCACAGCATTTAGTTTTTCAATTACAATTAAATTAATAACTTGCCCCATTTCCTGAATACATGCAGTCCTGTCTACATTTCCTAAGCATGCCTTGTTTTGTTTACTGTTGGTTGCTAGGTTACCAATACCAAGGTAATTCGCTCCAACAACTTGATGGAAGCGCACCTAATTTGCATTTTTCTTTCTTTTTTTTGTTGAGAATTTTGAAAAGATTAGCTTCACGTTTGGGTGGAAACCCAGCTACAGTAGCCATGTTTCCATCACCATGATTTAACGCGCATTTTGAAGTATCGCATCAACAACGAGTGATGAAAACGCCAAATTTCGATTTAAAAAAAAATTAATTGCCAAAAAAGTTTATTCCCTCGCTTGGGGGTTATTTGATTTATGTGTAAATAAGCAAATGCGAATAATTGGAGATGGAAATACATTTGCTGAATTAATTCCAGAAGGAGCGAAAATTAAAACCACAAGACTGACCGTCTAGCTGTTTCCGCTGTAGTTGTCTTTACCATATATGGGGCTCGACGTCGTCGCAATCAGAGCCGTATAGTAACAGAGTTACGAAACGCTTTGATCTCGCCGCCGCGCGGTCACGTGATTCAGGTAACGTTCTACAGTTCCAAACCAAGCAGGGCTGTCAATCTGTTTGCATAGGTTTTCAGCTATTTTAGGTAAATATTAGCTTGTAATGGGAATTGATCACTATACTTACTGTGTTTATAACGTTTTTTTTTTTACTAGGGAGTGATGGAAATACAGTAAATCAGTTAATAAAGATAAACAGTTAATTGTGACCCAAATATAACTGTGGTTATCTATACCAACTACAGCAACACAGTTTATCTTTTATTTTTGTAGCAAAATATGGCTATATAAATGGGTATCAATCTGCTAAAAACATAATTCCTACACTTTTACTATATTAAAATCACAAAAAAGATCGCCAACGCGGTTATTTGAAACAGTGAAGCATAACAGAAACACACTAAATTCATATTTTAAATTCACATTAAATGTTAATATAATCATACATGATTTTCGAGGATACATCACTCGTATTACTTACCAAACACAATGAAACACATAGCAGCATTGTGAAGCAGTGTAACTTTCTTATAAGGCATTTAGCTTGTCGCTGTTGCCCCCTAGTGTTACTCGTAATATATAAAAAAGATAAGTATAAAGTAGATGGCCACCAGTAATAAAATATTAATTATACACACATATTATACACAACTCATTAAAATATAAAAATGTTACTAGTTATTATTAACGATAATCATTACCTACAGCAGAGTTCATAAAATATCACTGTTGACTATAATAATGAAATGTCCGAAAATGTAAAGAGAAACGGTATTTTCATCGATTTACCAGCAGGTGCCATTGAAATGAATGGGCTTCAGTGCTGCGTTTGGAACTATGCGTCACTACCGGTCACTACATGAAACGCTGTTACTTCCGCATTCCATTCTTACAACGGATGTCTATGTGAGTGTCGTAACTCTATTATTATACGACTCTGGTCGCAATGTCTTTGCTGCTAGTGCCTTTATCAAAATGCTGCATTCTTTCTTCTGTGCACAGGATTCAGATTGCCAATAACAAGCTGCACTGCTAATAAATGAATAACTTCCACTATATGCAGTCATGTCTACATTTTCCAAGCGTATCTTGTTTTGTTTACTGTTCGTTGCTAGGTTACCAATAGCACCGTCATTCGCTCAAACAACTTGATGGAATCGCACCTACTTTGCATTTGCATTTTTCTTTCTTTTATTTTGTTGAGAATTTTGAAAAAATTAGCTTCACGTTACTGTCTATGGTGGAAACCCAGCTACAGTAGCCATGTTTCCACCACCATGATTTCATGCGCATTTTGAAGTAGCCTATCGCATCGAGTGATGAAAACGCCAAATTTCGATAAAAAAAAATGTAATTGCCAAAAAAGTTTATACCCTCGCTTGGGGTTATTTGATTTATGTGTAAATCAGTAAATACGAATAATCGGACACATTTGCTGAATTGATTCCAGAAGGAGCGAAAATTAAAACCACGAGACTGACCGTCTAGCTGTTTCCGCTGTAGTTGTCTTTACCATATGGGGCTCGACGTCGTCTTAATGTCCTTGCTGCTAGTGCCTTTATCAAAAATGCTGCATTCTTTTACACTCGTTTGAGGTGGTTTTTGACATGTGCGAAAAATATTAAATACGAATAATGTAAGATGGAAACGCATTTGCCAAATTCGTTGTGACGTAGTGAATCTAACCCACCTGCACCTGACAGACGAGAACTGCGTCCCAAACCACCTACTTCCATACTATAGAGTATGCGAAGTAGTGCTTTTTACATACTTATATGGAAGTAGGCGGTTTATGATCTAGCTGTTTCCGCTTGAGTTGTCTTTACCATATGGAGCTCGGCGTCGACGCATGTTGGCATACAATACCTTTATCAGAAATGCTGCATTCCTTCTTCTCTGACAGCATTCAATTTGCCAGCTGCACGGCTAATAAAATAACTTACCCCACTGCGACTACACGCAGTCATGTCTTGTCTACGGCTGCGTCCGAAAACTCTAAATTGCTGCCTTCTGAGGCAGCTTTCCAAGGCAGGAAAGCATCAAGGCATGTCCGAATTCAATGTTTGGTTTACTTCCTGTCTCCTGAGATACCTATGCGTGTGCGTACAGTAAGAATGTGATTGGTCGACCCGGTCGAGTTTGAAAAAATAAATGGCGGCCAAGGACGCGACTGGACCACCAATTTAGTGTAAATAAAGGTAGATTTTCATTTTTACACCTTTTAATTGCATTTCTAGCGAGAAATTAGTATTGTAGTTTTCAAATATGTGATTAGTTATCACAAAGACGCTCTCTGTTTATATTTCAAACACGCTGCCTTTGAAGTGTGTCCGAAAGTCTTTCTCTGAGCTGCCTTCATAACGTTACCTCCAAAGTAATTTCCTCATGAGGCAGCGAGTCACTGCCTTGAGTTTTCGGACGCAGCGAACATTTCCATGGCTGCGTTCAGCCCCGACAAAACGTTGCACAACGTTTATTAAACTGAAACGGTGATGCATTGAACACCCTGTTGTGATGACGCAAGAGTTGCAACTACGGTAGCTGAGAGGCCATTCTTTGTGTTCTTTTTTAATTGTTTCTAAAGCCTGGTGAAATCGTTATAAATGTGTGTTTAATACTGTAAAATACCCTCGATGTTACAGTCACTGACCTTGCCGTCTAGAATGAAAGACAACATTCCAACTTGAACCCATTGAGCGAGCTGTCTCTTTACTATCGCGTGGTTTTATACATCTTGCCGCTGATTGGGCCGACATTTCTGACACACCCACCAAACAAGAGAAAACGCTTCTAAAACCTGTTGCATTCCGTTGCACACCGTTTCCAGGAAACATGTCGTTCAACCCGGAAACCGTAGCAAAACGTTGCGCACCGGTGTGAGATTGAACGTGCCCCAGGTGTACTTGTTTTGTTTACTGTTGGTTACTAGGTTACCAATATCACCGTCATTCGCTCAAATAACTTAATGGAAACGCACCTAATTCGCACTTCTTTATTTTTGTTGCGAATTTTAAAAAGATTCGCCGTTTTGAAAGAAACCTACAGTGTTAGCCATTTTCCGTCACCATGATTTATGCGCATTTTGAAGTATCGAATCAAAAACGAGTGATGAAAACGCCAAATTGCGATTAAAAATCCTAATCCTAAAATCCTTAATTCACAAAAATGTTTTTACACTCATCTAGCTGTTTCCGCTGTCCCATGTATGGAGCATGACGTCCTCATAATGTCCTTGATGCTAGTGCCTGCATCAAAAATGCTGCATTCCTTCTTTTGACCTAATAAGTTGCAAATTAGTCTTCAAGCTGTTCCTTATATGTACATTAAAATTTTCTGGCCTCTTATTGCTACCTGTCCCAACTTTTGTAGCTCTCATGAAATCCAAAATGAGCCAATATTTGGCATGACATTTCAAAATGTCCGACTTTCAACATTTGATGTGTCATTTCTATTGTAAATAAAATGTAAGTTTATGAGATTAGTAAATTATTCCATTCCTTTTTTACTCAAAATTTCTACAGTGTCCCAATTTTTTATGGTTCGGGGTTGTACATACAGTCATGTCTTTGTTTACCAAGCCTGCCTTGTTTTGTTTACCTTGTTAGTTGCTAGGTTACCAATACCAGAGTCATTAGCTTGAACAACTTGATGGAAAATCACATAATTTGTTTGTTTTTCTTTTTTTGCCAATTTTGAAAATATTGCTTCACATTTGGATGAAAACCCAGCTAATGGAACGAAAAGTCTAGTGCAAGGGTACTGACACGTTTTTGGAAGCAAGGGCTACCTACCACAATGGATAAAACAATCTGTAGGGGTACTTTGTTGAAATGGTCTAATCAAAACTACTTTGTGCAGGCACCCTGTTGGAGACAACTGTGTGACCTGCCATTTAGTCACTTCTTCTTGACGGTCCTGGGAATCAAGTCCAACTCCGTAACCAATAAGCCATGACTGCCCCTGTTGTGAATTACACAAAATAAGTATCAATGATAAATACTGTAATACATCAATTGTACCCTAAACGCAAGGCACCTTATGTATTAAATAGAACATCACACTCCAAGACCCGATGTGTGCTACTTTATTTCAAAGAAAACACCTGGCGAATTGTTTATATAACCATCTAACAACCATGAACTGCTGACAAGAGGAACATAATTTTCTTCATAATAAAACCATGACTACGGCTTCATAAGAGTCTCTCATCACTGAGAGACAGCCAAATTACTTTTCTGTAATTACACCTCTTCACATTTACAAAAGGGCACAGTCCCACATCCAGTAAACAACATGAACTTTGCATCCTTGCAACACTCAACTTCCATGCATCCACTACGCTAGAAAATTCAAATCAATATTAGTTAAAGATGAGCGGTCAAACTAAATTGGCATTTATAGAGAGTGTTTTACAATGCCTTTGAATCACCAGACACATAAAAGCTTCATTCACCACAAAATGAAAAATGAGCATCGTACACATGCTTACAGGTGGCAAAGACAGTTTCTTTATTTCTCTTAAGAGTCTTGGTACTGGTGTCACAGCACGTTCATGCCGAAACCCAAGCGATTTCCTTACGCACTCCCTCGTCTCATATCAAGATCTGTTGAGAGTGGCCAGAAGTTCCTCTTTGTTCATCTGATAGCGGCTCTTCTTCCACGTTTCCCTGAGCTCCTGAAGGATGGTGCCAATCTCTTTACCTGAGGTGATACCCAGCTTGCGTAAGTCATGCCCACTGACCGGGAAACGCGGGATGGACCACCTGCTAAGCTCATTGTGGATTTTCTTTTCTCCCTGATACTTCAGAAGCTCCAGTACTTTACTCTGGGAGTCCAGCTCTCGAGACTGTAATAAGTAAAATTAGATGAGTTATACACATCTTATGCACATTTTTAAGCGCATTTACAGTATTGTCTGTATTACTACGAAAAATTTTTTTTAATAGAGACCTTAAATAAATAGATTTTTTTGCATCCCTAACAGCAACATATAAGTAAGGAATAATGTATAGGCAGCCGATTGTTATCACAGAAATAAGTCCCGACAGTGTGATCAGGACTTCTATCACGACTTGAATCACACTAAAGGGGCTCTCTTCGAGATAACATCCGGCGGCTGCCTATCCCGCTTATTACACGGTTATTTACCTCATAAGTAAGGTTTGAATTCACTTGATTTGCTTATTATATGAATGCAGACTTCCGCGAGGGAAACCCATTTACTTTCAGTTTTAAGATAAGACAAGATGTTCAAATGTCACGAACACACTATTTCAAGGGGCCATGGCACTTTTTTAAGATGTCAAATAAATCTTTGGTGTCCCCAGATCACATGTGTGAAGTTTTAGCTCAAATTACCATATAAATAATTTATTATAGCATGTTAAAATTGCCACTTTGTAGGTGTGTGCAAAAATGTGCCGTTTTGGGTGTCCTTTAAAATGCAAATGAGCTGACGTGAATTAAAACACTGATCACAATGATGGTGGTTTGTTGCAATTGAAACTCAATTAAGCTGTGAATTATTTTCTCTCTCTCTCTTTTTCTCTGCACTAAATGGCAGTGCTGTGGTTGGATAGTGCAGATTAAGGGGTGGTATTATTATAATAAGACCTCATTATGACATCATAAGAAAAGCCAAATTTCAATAACCTAATTTCTCCATGTGCTTGTAGAGAATGGTTTACCAAAACTAAGTTATTGGGTCGATCTTTTTCACATTTTCTAGGTTGATAGAAGCACTGGGGACCCAATCATAGAACTTAAACATGGAAAAAGTCAGATTTTCATGCCATTCCCCGTTTAATTTAATATTTTGTGAATGTCATATTTATTATTACAATTTTGTGTAATTTTAAACTGTATCTGTCAAAATGATTGGCAGCATCTGGGTTACCATGTGGTCAATAATCAAGCATTTCAACAAGCCGTGTAAAAATATTATTAAACCATGACCCCAGAGCAAGGATACGAACCAAACTAAAATGTTGAACTATGCACCACCAACATGCATAAAATGTCAAATTTCCATCTAATGGGCAGAACTGAAAGTATAGCAACTGATGCTTTGACATTTGTTTTGCACCATACAATAAATATAAAAAAAGTACATACATCAATGATGAAATCTGTGTAGGGTTTAAGGCTGTCATGTTCGTCTTGCCCCTTAACAAGGTCTCGTCTGTACTTGACCAGGAAGATTCCCAAGTTCTTCTCTTCCCTGGAAAGCTTTAGTCGCAAATCTAGTTTTTCCACATCCTCCTGGCTTCGGAACAGACTGGCCAATATAGTCATAGGTTTAGGAGAGCCATCACATGCTCTCTGCCAGATCTTCTTCATCTCTTCTACATTGCCATCTACTGGAAGACCTGCATAAAGCACACAAGTCTGTACTCATTCACATTTATACATTTGGCAGATGCTTTTATCCACAGATACATAAAAGTGCATTCAAAAAAATACAACATGTTATCTATATCACATTTGTCACCTCTCTTAAAATATTACATCCCTTAAATATGCTTTTCAGGCTCTTGTGTCTCACCTATATACTGAGCCAAACCCAACTCATAGATGAGCTCCAGCAGGTGATCAGCATGATTTCCGACCACCATCTTTTTCAGTTCCACCCAGATCCTCTCCCCTGAGATGGCAGCCAACCCTTTAGCATTATCTCTTATTGCCTCCAAAGTCTCAGGTTCATGTTGTCCAGGTTCAGCTGCCACCCGTCCGTAGAATCTACAGTTAACAACAAACCATGTAGGCCATTTCAATATGCCAATAACCAATACTGGCCATCACTGAATCACTTTTAAACACAAACTATGGTGACTGCGGTATACATAGATTGTATTATACTGTATATAGATTGTACAGGTCACATTGTAGTATACCAAATACACAAAATAATGTTATTTTAGCAATGTAATAGGTGCTCTTTAAATCAAATGGCTTCCCTGGGTGCGTGCAGGAGTCTGGCACACGTGCGCATGCCACCTGTCAGTGCGCGAGGGCCACACTCCTTTCAGGCTTTGCACTTAAACGCTCACATACACACCGGTCAAAATGTCCATCGGCAAAAATAGGTACACAAAAGATGGTTATGTAACGCACAGTTTAGGGAAAATGAAGTTTTGGACGTGTGGTTATTGGATCGATGCATTACTGTCTAGGTTTTTAAAGGGACAGCTATCAGTGTTCATCAAAAAACAAACAGTACCTCATTAAAGCAATGTTTGTTTGTATGTTGACTTTGTACTTATCATATTTTCATTTGTTTCTCTGTCCTTATTTTATCATTGACTGTTTACTTGCACACTTAATTATTTAGAGAGGACATTTCACAATACTTGGGTGTCCCCAGAGTACTCATGTTAAGTACTAGCTCAAAATACCATATAGATATTTTATTCTACACTCTAAAAACAAACGGTGCTATATAGCACCAAAAGTGGTTCTTTGCCCGTAATCATAGAAGAACCGTTTTTAGTTCCATATAGCACCAGTGAAGCACCAGTGAAGCACCTGTGTAGAACCAAATAGGGGCCATATAGCACCACATATGGTTCTACATAGCACTATTTGGTTCTACTCAGGTGCTTCACTGGTGCTATATGGCACTAAAAACGGTTCTTCTATGATTACGAGCAAAGAACCACTTTTGGTGCTATATAGCACCGTTTGTTTTTAGAGTGTAGGATGTTAAAATGGACACTTTATAGGTGTGAGCAAAAATGTGCAGTTTTTGGGTGTCCTTTAAAATGCAAATGAGCTGATCTCTGCACTAAATGGCAGTGCCATGGTTGGATAGTGCGGTATTATCCCCTTCTGACATCACAAGGGGAGCCACATTCTTGCATTGAATGGTTTACCAAAACTAAGTAACTGGGCTGATCTTTTTCACATTTTCTATGACACAGCCACTGAAGACCCAATAATAGGACTTAAACATGGAAATAATCAGATTTCATGATATGTCCCCTTTAAAATTAAGCATTTATGGTATTACAGTAAGAAAAATCACCAAAAGAAATTGTGAAATCCTGGTGGGACTTAAAAACGGCTCATTCTAAGGTAATAAAAACAAAATAGTTTATTTTGAAGAGTCTTTCTGCACCACTGATAATATAGTTATGTATATTGCATTTCTGTCAAGAAATCCCCCTTAAAGTTACACAAATGCACCTTTAAAACTATTTCCCAAATCTGTATTAAAACTAGTACCTGAAATATCTCAGAATTCTGAGATAGTCCTCTTGGATTCTTAATGAAGCACTGCCAACAAACCGTACTTTCTTGTTCTTCAGGTCCTCATATCCCTGAAAATAATCATATAAAGTCCCATCTAGCCCTGTTAGGAAAAGACACAAACAACTGTTAGTATTTCAAAGTCCTGCAAACAAATTTACAAGAAATGCATTTATTAAGGTGAAACAGAGATCTGTTAAAGATGCAATGTGGGACCTTTAGAAGGATCGTTTGACAGAAATGCAATATAATATACATAACTATATTATCAGTGGTGTAAAGACCCTACAATATGAACTTTATTACCTTAGAATGAGACGTTTTTTTCTACATACAGCCCTTACATGGAAGTCGGCATTTTGTACCGTCATGTTTCTGCAGTAGCCCTAAACAGACAAACTGTTATATAGATCGCATCTGAGACAATGACGTGTTTGTCCTTTGGTGGCTACAATAGCTTCACTATGCGTTTCGAAAGAGCGGGGTAAGCTGTGGGCTAAGCCGTTGGTTGCAATTCACAGTCTCACCACTAGATGCTGCTAAAAGTCCCAGAATGCACGTTTTTAAAACATTATAAAGGTTACCGAGAAACATTGAGTTAATGGTGAGGTCTCTGCGTTCTGCATCTTTTTGCCAGTCAGTGGTAAACTCCACCTCTGCGTGCCTCCCATCGGTCTGTACGTCCACCCGCAAAGTAGTCACTTCAAAGTTCTCATTATGAAGCTACACAATGGAAGTATTCAATTAAATGTACATCCAAGTTCAAATATAGAGCAAGGTGCAAAATTGTACACAGTGCACAAACGCAACTGAAGTATAAAGCAGCCTTTATTTACATTCATCTAGTTTACTTTAGGTAATAAAATGTGACCCTGTTGTGAAATACAGGCTTAAGTTAGGAGCACCGAAGTTTGATTTCAGTCTTTGATTTCATTCAACATTAGTAACAACTGTATTTCATTTAATACAAACAACTGTGTTACCCTGCAAGTGATGGTCCCATGTTTTTCCCCTTTGTTATTGATCATCCTGATCCCTTCTGTCTGAAACATGTTCTTCATCTCCTCCGGTGTGGCAGTGGTGGCAAAATCCACATCTTCAGGTCGTTTTCCTGACAGGAGGTCCCGCACTGCACCTCCCGCGATCCTCAGCTCAAACTTGTTCTTATCAAACAGTTCTGGTGATTTAGAACGATGATTGTTAGATAACTTGAGATAATCTTTAAACCTGTTGATTTCAGTAATGCCTGCCTAAAGGAATACTTCACATTCATAAAAAAGAAATCCCAATAATTCACTCACCCCCATGTCATCCAAAATGTTGACGTCTTTCTTTGTTCAGTCGAGAAGAAATTATTTATTTATTTTTTGAGAAAAACATTCCAGGATTTTTCTCAATTTAATAGACTTTATTGGACCTCAACAGTTTACAGTTTGAATGCAGTTTAAAATTGCAGCTTCAAAGGGCTCTAAACTGTCCCAAACGTGGCATAACAAGGCATAGGATATCTAGCAAATTATTGTCATTTTCAGCAAGAAAAGTTTAAAATATGTACTTTTAAACCACAACTTTTCATCTTGCACTAGCCGCGTGATGCGCCAGTGCAACCTAACATAATGCGTAAGCACGTCGAAAAGTTACACATGACCTACGCAAAACTACTGCTCCAGTGTTTACACGTGTGGAGAAAGAGGACCGATCCGACGCTGTTGTATGTGGAATGATACTAATTAATGCCTTTGTGTCAGTTTATTGTTCACAATTGTCTGCAAATGTGCATTTCACACATGTAACGCTGGCCTTTCGACGTGCTAAGCAAATATGCAAGGTCGCACTGGCATGTCACACAGCTAGTGCAAGACCAGAAGTTGTGGTTTAAAAGTGCATATTTGTTATTTTTCTTGACGAAAATGAGAAAAAACACTGAGAAGAATCCTGTAAACTGAATTTCTTCTCAACTAAACAAATAAAGACATAAACAACTTGGATGACATGGGGGCGAGTAAATTAACGGAATTTTATTTTTATTGAAGTAAAATATTCCTTTAAATACAGGATGGTACTAGACAACTATTAATAATGCATATGTATGAATTTCGGTGAAAACCCAGCAACGTCACAAATTTTTGTGATTTACTGTTTTTACATAAAATCATCCTATATAATGTTAAGAACATTTTGTAAATATTATACATCTTTAATATTGACAGAGTAATATCATGTCAAATATTGAAAAAAGTGACATCAATGATTGATATCAAACTTTGATACTCCTAACCTCTTAATTAGATAATGGGAATTTAGTTGGATTTCAGACTGGGACACATGTTATTATTGAAATTAAAAATAATAACTTTCATTTTCTGAAATTATGGACTATTTAAGCATCAAAAGTAGCAAAAAAGGGCCCGGATATGGAAAAACCCTTTCTTGTAAGGTAAAAAACTCATTTAAATAAATGTGTATATGTAAATTTAATTTATTAATCATATATAAATAACAATTTGTCTAGAAACTTTTAAATACATGCATAACTCCACCAAAAAACACACATGTTGTTACAGTATATCACTGCACAATACATGGATCATGGTACCACTACTTTAGCTGTTGTAAAAGTAATGACCCAGTAACTATTAACTAATAATCGTGTCGTCTTAAATTAATAAGTGAGCTTACCCGCAAGGCTAACTAGCCCGTTGCTAAATAAAGACTTAAATTCACTAGTTTTCAGTTGCATTGTGATGAATGACCTCAGACTCCACGTGAGATGAACTCGGTTGATCAGCGTGGGACGCAGAAATAATCTAGCCCACATCTGTGATACTAAAACAACAAACAGCTGGTAAGGTCAGTTGTATCACTACAAAAACAAATAATCAATGCTGAACCACTGATAACTATGTTTGTTGGGTAAGTTAACTGATGGTGATGGCATGATATCTTTAATGCGACTCGCCCAGTCAGCACATACAATTATGTAAATAATGCACGACTATAAATGCTAAACTAACTAAAAAGTCAAACAAACTCATCACATGACAAAATGAGAAACTAACGTATTAAATGTATTCACCTAAAGAAAACAGAGGGCTACCTTACAGCACAGCGTTCTGCCATGACAGTAAAAGTGGGCGGAGCTATGTCCCACACATCGTTTCCGGGACGCATACGTAAGAGACCGAACACCAATGATGTGGCTGAGTGGCAACATGTTGCGTTTAAAAACATAAGGACTTACCTCGGAGGTTGTAAATTATTTCTAAATGAATTTGTGACAGCAAATGATAACAAATAAAGATTTTCTGGTTGATTGCATCAACTTTGACACGTTCAGACCTCTCCTCTCGCGGTACTTTGACGTCATTCGCCGATTGATCTGCGCAGCGCCTCATGAAATCGAACAAGCTATTTGTTTACCGCCTAGAAAAACTTAAAAGACATCGCGAGAGTAGGAAGTGACACATAGACGGTGACAGCAGCACGGGTCCTGTCCGGTTAAAGTAGTTTAATGGCTAAAGTAGAGATCGCTCCTATGAGATCCTGGGATGATTTCTTCCCAGGTTCAGATCGCTTCGCCAAACCTGACACGCGAGATTTGGCGAAATGGAACAACAGAGTAGTCAGCAATCTTTTGTACTATCAAACAAACTATCTGCTGATGGCGATCATTGTTTTTATGGTCGTAGGGTAAGTGCATGGCATCCATGCGTGCATAATGTGGGATTTAACTAATTTCAGATAAATTAGTAAGGTTTGAGGTAGTATTAACGCATTGGTTTATTATGTGTAGTAACGCGATACTTTTAAGCGCTCGTTGATGTTGACGATTAAAAATACACATTCATTTAGTCAGTCTATGTATTATAATTTATAATACATTGTTAACGCAAACAAAAAACGATCATATTTTATAGCATAAACTGCGTTGGGGCACTAGTAAATACCTTGGTTCATGAATATGGTAATATTTCATCAGCTTTGTGTACACTATTTTAAAGTACCATCTGACAGGTGATACCACCATACTTTTTGTGTAAGTTAAGGAATTTGTGTACTTAGAGACATTGTTTGTATTATATATGCTCAAGTTTTGGGTAATGTTTTATATCCCATTTAGAACATGAGGTAATTTCTATCTATGTCTTTCTGGACAGCTGTGTGTCTATGTCTGGGGATTTGGTGTAATGTTAAAACCAGTTGCCAAGACTCACTAAACAAAATTAAACAAGGAAACGCCTGGCACTGCCATGAATGCTTTTTTACAGTAGGCCAAAAGTATATGAATACTTCAGCAGCACTTAATGAATGGTATTGCATTAAATACCAATAAATGAAGCCAAGTTACAATTAATTAAATAAATTATCATTAATCAAAATATCCTATTTTGTGTTTATCAGAAAAAAAATCATACAGGTTTCGAACAACATGAGCATGAGAAAATGATGACAAAATGATGACAGAGCAAGTACAATATTTTATTGTACTTGCTCTCAACAACCAATAGGGGTCACCATTGACTTTTCTCTCATGCCTAAATCCAACATCAGTCTTATTAACATCCTGTTACTGTACAATTCTCTGTCCACAGGTTCTTATATCCTGTAAGCATGTTTACAGGTTTAGCAGTAGTGGCTTCAGTCTTCATGGGCTCTGTATGGGCAGGTGAGAACAAGGCAAGGATCAAGAGCTTCAAGAAAGAGAACCCTACCTTATTTGTTTTCTTTGTCATGGTGGTGAGCTACCTCCTCATCTCACTCTTCGGTGGAGTTATGGTGCTACTGTTTGGGATCAAGCTACCAATTCTCTGTAAGTTTCTTAAGAAATAAAATCATTATTATCATAACAATACTTACTTTTAGAAGCAAAGGCAGGATCCAGTTTGATGTCAGCACTTATGATAATGTATTCAGTTGAATAGATCTCAATGGTAGGATTTCTGTGGTAACTTTACTGTGTAATTCAAGTCTTAACTAACCTGAATGTCCAATTAAAATGAAATTCAAAGTGCTTTGTCGTTCTGCGTTTCAGTGATTTTCGCACATGCCTCATTCCGCCTCCGTAACATGAAAAACAAACTGGAGAATAGGATGGAAAGTGCAGGACTCAAAAAAACACCCATGAGTATCATACTTGAAGCACTGGGCCAGCAAGAAGAAAGCCTCAGTAAGATTCAAGGCATTCTGGAGAACACACTCAAGGAGTGAACTTTGAAACAGAGATGTTTACTCCTTTGTGTGGTTCTCATCAATAAATGAAGGAACTGTTTTCAGGGCGAACTGGCACAATTTATAAGATCTATTCTGTTTTCTCCAACTTACATGTTATGCCTGATGGGCTTCGGTGATTTCATGCAAAACCTGGAAGTATCATGAAAACTATAAATGAAAAATTACAAAATGACTGTATTTTTTTTTAAGCACAGATTGTTTACATCTCAGTTCAAGTCCATATAGGTCAAATATTTGTGGATACTTTTTTACATTTATTTCGCCATACTGTGAAAAATAAAATGTTTAGATATATCATGAGAAATTAATTTCTTTCTGTAGCCTGAAGCAAATGTGTTATACAAATCAGTTTAAAGTGTTACTTTAGTGTACTCCAACACATTGTATATCCAAAGTATTAAGTATAACATGACAAAAAGTCATTAGTCATGCGATATCCAAATGTTTGCAGTGTGATGTGCACAACGTTTGCACAATAATGTATAATGATTGAGTCTACTGAGTCTTCAATTATGGTTATCACCTTAAGCCCTCCAGGTACAAAAGGTCTCTCAATTTTTGTGATATTTCCTGTAATGCTATACAATACGTGACCCTGTCTGTGAAAACCCAGCTTAAGTCATTTTTTGTGTGATTTACTGTTTTCTACATAAAACTCTCCTAGATAATGAACATTCTGGGAAAATATAACCTCGATATCTTGAATATTAACTGAGTAAGGTTGCATCAAAGATCAATGTGAAATCCAACTGTGCTGCTCCTAATCTCAAAATTAGACAATAAGCCTGGATTTTACAGACAAGTTCACATATTTATTCAAATCTATGCAAAAGATAATGATAATAAAGCCAAATTTTGTTCCATATGTTTTATGTCATCATTCCAAATATGCAGTGTTGTATTCGAGACCAGCTCATTCGAGTCAGAGTCCAGAGAGGGTTGAGTCCGAGTCAAGACCGAGACCAGAGAAGGTCGAGTCCGAGTCAAGACCGAGTCCACATAAGACTTTTGCACAATACCGTATATTTGATTATGTATGAATCTAAAAAAAAAAACATGACTTGACATGTTTTGTGGTCCAGGGTCACAACCTGCTTTACAATAACCAGAATAAATCAACAAAAAAGGTAAAGAATGCAATGCTGTGTATAGATTCCAAACAGGACAAAGACTACTTTGTTTCAACAGGTAATTGTGACATTCTGTTGACGGCTGTAAAATGTCAAAAGATAACTGTTGAAAAGACAAAACCATGACAGAAACAACAAACATGTTATATTCCTTGTGAATCAGTAAATTAACTAACAGATATGAAATCAATTAAATCAAATGAAACGGCATATTCTGTCAAACAAGACTGTTGCATTTATGTTATGTGTAAACATGAACAATCCCTATATATACATATACTAGTGATGCACCGATGTATCGGCCGCCGATATTTATCGGCCGATTTTTGATGAATTTGAAACCATCGGCATATCGGCAATAGCACGAGAAAAACAATCGGTATCGGCCTGTTAATTAACTGCATAAAGAAATCCATTATATGTAAAAAAAAAACGAGTTAATGTTGTTAATAAAATAAATGCTGAACAGCAAAAACCAACTTTGAAGGTTGTCATGCTGTCTTATTATATTTGTTTTAGCTTAATTTGTGTCTCTCTTATTATGTTGGTCAGTTGAATGTTAATTAGATCAAATCCATTTTCAGTAAAAATAAATTTGATGCACAAATAAACTAGCAAATAGACCAACTGTATAGTATTGTATACAAGTGTTTAATATCGGTATCGGCATCGGCCAGAAGTTGTCTGTTTAAATCGGTATCGGTCCAAAAAAATCCTATCGGTGCATCCCTAACATATACATATATATATATATACATATATATTTATATACATACATATATATATACATATATATATACATATATATATACATATATATATATATATATATATATATATATATATATATATATATATATATATATATACATATACATATATATATATATATATATATATATATATATATATTTATACACACACACACACACACACATTTAGGTGTAACCAAAGTAATTTTTAAGTTGATCCAACTTTTCACTTATTCTTTCAACCAATAACCAGGGTATTAAATACTTTTTTTGTTTTTTTTGAATGACACATTTGTGGTTTCTTGAATATTTTTACACTACATTACCTATTTCTGCAATACAGTACTATACTTAAAATTTCTGTTTAACCAATTTAATGAATTTACCATTTTTTTTTCAAATAATTCCTATTTTTTATGAGTTGCTGTAACTTAAGCTAATTCACCTTTATGTTTTAAGTTATTAAGCATAACTTTATTTTTATAATTTATAACTAACAACTCATCCCTAAGAAAGTTTAAATTAATTGCAATTTCAAATTGATTCAACTTAAAAAAAAAAGTACAAGTAGAATTTTTACAGTGTAACTTTAAGCAATGACCAAAACAATTTCAAAACACTGTACTCTGAAATACATAATACAAAGTGCATACTTGCTTAAATACAGTATGTTCTTTTAAATACAGTATATTGGTTTCAGGCCGGCACCTGCTGGTGGAAAACAAAACTACATCCTGCAGATCCAACGTGACGTCATTTATAATGCCCTTCAGTTGTATGAGCATCGTTCCAAACCCTTTACAGCAGTGGTTCTTAACGTTATTCCTGGAGGCCCACTGCCCTGCACATTTTGTATGTCTCCCTTATTTAACACACCTGAATCAAATCATCAGCTCATTAGAAGAGATCTCAATTAACTGAACTGAGTCTGTCAGACAAAAGAGACATACAAAATGTGCAGGGCAGTGGGCCTCCAGGAATAACGTTAAGAACCACTGCTTTACAGTTTACAATGATGTATCATGTATGAATCAATATTAATCTTTTTGATATTTAAAGATGTTGCAACTTTTAAAGTGTTATTGGTATATAAAGGAAAATTAAAGGTAATCTAAATATGTACAACTGAATATAAATAGTTTGGACACTGTTTGGAAAAAATTTGATAAATCTATCAATCCTTCAAAATGACTGAATTTGGCCAGTGTTGTGTTTTGACTGTGAATTAAGGCACATAATCTTAAGGCACATAATCAGAAACTAACCTGTCAAATTAAAGTACGTGTGTTAGTGAGGCTCTAATATATGGTCTGTATCAGCTGACCTCTCTGATAGCTTTGCACAGCTGGTGTCTATGAGACCTAGAGGAGGTTAGACAGAGGAGCACAGCTGCAGCACAAACATACCATCACACTTCAGTAGGAGTGGAGAGCAAACAGCCCTGGGCTGGAATTCATAAGAACAAAACCTTTGTGTCTCTCAGAGGTGAAGACACATGAGGGGTGCGGGGAGAGAGGAACTACACAAAAAATATGGTTCACTGGCTCATAATTATTTTTAGTGCTAAACATTGCCTATGTTGAACCATAAGTGGTGCTATATTCATGCTTGAGCACCACTTATGGTTCTACAGAGATGCTATATAGTGCTAAAAATGGTTCCCATATAAGCTTTTAGTACTATTTAGCATATTTTTTGAGTGTACTTTAAGACCTGTACGACAGTGAATTTCCAAGTTATTTACATATGTGTATTTGTCTTTTAGTAGTGTACGCAAGTCATCATCATCATCATCATCATGTGAGTTCCCTGGGAATTTAACCTATGTGTTGACAATAGGATCACATTTCAGTCCAAAAATCAAGAGAAAAAGATAATTTGAACATACAGTATGTCCCAAAAATTCACATTATTGTAATATAAAAGATATACACTGTAATAAAATTAATCAGTTCCTTTAGCTAAAGTATTGCGTTAGCAGTGCAAAGGTCATGCTGATAAAATGTAACTCTTGAAAGATCTCCAAGATGCTTTGGAAAAAAAAAGTGGCTGACAGATGTAACATAAGCATAAATGAGATACAGTACAGCAAACAATAAAATGTAATACTTTACTATTTAAATATAAAGTTTATATTGTTATATAAACCAATTATGTGTTACGAGCAGTTATCAAAAATGAATCCTAAGCAAGCAAGCAAGCTACCCTATCTGTTCTCGCTTCACTGGGTAAACACATGACACCACCTGAATGTAGACCTTTGCTTATCTTTAGGGGAGTGGCTCATGCGCTCTTAAGGTTGCCAAAACACGTTCTTCTGGTTTGATTCTTTACGTGTGAATGTAATGAGAATGACAAACACAAGGAAACCACAGTGTACCTTAACTCTAAGCTTTAATTGTTCTATCTTTTAATACATTTACCGCTGGTTTCAGAGAGAAGGCTTAAGGTTAGTCCTAGACTAAAACACGTTTTAGCCGTTTGATAGTAACTTGCAAATGGCAGATCTTATAATATGCCAGTGCCATCGATTTGTCTCAATGGCATGTTTATAAAAGATGCTTATACATCATAATTTAACTAAGGCCTAGTCCTAGCTTTAGGTAAGCCTTGTCTGTGAAACCAGGCCTTAACTACCTATCCAAATGTTGTTGTCTGTGCATGATGGATTGTACTATCAATATCATGATAATTGGATACGATGGAATAATTCATCTTAAATTAATTTTATAAACAGCCTACGGGCTTAATATTATTAATTAGTCATGTTAAGAGCATCGTCATCAAGCTTCACCTTTTGTTTTTCTGCCCATGGTTCAAATCATATTCATGCATATTATATATGAAGTTATAAACTAATTTATTAGACCACCTGTCTATTTGTCTCAAAGACAATAGTGAAGTGCTTTATTGCTTTTCAGAGCGTTTTCAGCATTTCATCAGTTTGAACAAGAGTGATGAATGTACTGAATTTGCGTTTTTATACCCAATTGAGCCGGCACATTCAACTTCTCTTAGTAGATATTAATTAAGTGTAACATTCGACCAATAAAACGTATTTTTCTATTAATAAGAATGGCAAGTATTTAACTGTAATTGGTAAGGGTGGCCGATAACCCGGTAGAAATTTGTCAACCTGTAGAGATTTTGGACTATCGTTTCTATCAAGGTTATTGGCCACGTCACGTTGCTGTGCGCGTGGTCATGACAACTTAATGTTTGTACACGTATTTAAGCACAGCAATTGTAAAACAAGTGATTTTAAGCCATTAAAACACAAACAACACAGTGCTATATGCACGCGCTGTTTCTATGTGAGAAGAGTGCGCAAGTCGCGCATCCGCTGCTTATTAAGCTCATGTGCATTTTTGCCGCTTTATTGGCCTCAAATAAACATACGCGTCGAAATTCTCGTCTTTGCGAGTATCCTCATAAGCACAACCATTAAGGGCTTAAAAGAAAGTAAACAGCTAAAAGAGAAAACGCATGTGTCACAGATATTGGATCTGGACTTTGGCCTAAAGGGGAAGTTACCTAATTTTGCTCCTATCTGTCAAACATGTTATCATGTTATTTAACAGTGTTACTGCTCTTGACTTAATCACTTTTCTACCTTTAATAATAATAATAATAATAATATATATATATTATATTATCATTCTTTCATCACATGTTTATCTTCAACGAGCTTGAATTTTGTTTGTTTTTATCTTCTTTTTTATGCTAATTTTTTTGTTGTTGTGAGAATTATAAAAATTCTGTGGCATTAAATATTTTAATAACATAAAAACATTATTAAAAAAAATAAAATAAAAACTCCACCGTGATACATATTGTGATACAAAACGAAACCTATCGTGATATAAGATTTTGGTCATATCGCCCCCACCCCTAGCATCTAAATACAAAAATGATAAAGTACCTTAAAAAAATGTAAATTCGAAAACTCATGGATAACGACACTTATAATTTAGCATTAGAAATAGGACTGTGACTAAAGAGCCTCAGCCTATACATACTGCTGGATTAAACATAACAGAAACATAAAAAATCATTTTCGTAATCCTTAAAAGCGGGGTGCATGATTTTCGAAAAATACTTTTGAAAAGGGACTCGGGCCGAGTACCAAAACACCCTTGTAGCCAATCAAAAGTAATGGGCATGTCTACTAACCAACATCGTGCCTGGGTTGTGTATGTGTGGGGTTGGTCCATCAAAAGGAGGTCCAGATTCTATTGGGGTAGGGGTGTGTTTGTTTCGGTGGTTTTAAATGTCAACATTGGCTTTCAGAGATCATGCACCCCGCGCCTTTATTACTGTTAGTTTAGGGCAGCTGTGGCACAAACCTTACAATGGGGTGGTGCTCAAATAAATTTGGTAAAGGACCAGTGTCTAGATTTTTAGCGGCATCTAGCAGTGAGACCAACGGCTCAGTCCACAGCTCATCCCTCCCTTTCGAAACACATAGAGAAGCTACGGTAGACGGCACAGGACAAACATGTCATCGTCTGAGACAACATGGTGACAAAACTATATAACAGTTTGTCCATTTAGGGCTACTGTAGAAACATGATGGCGACTTCCATGTACATAAAAACGGCTCATTCTAAGGTAATAAAAACAATACAGTTCATTATGTAAGGTCTTTAAACACCACTGACAATATAGTTATATATTTTATATAGCATTTCTGTCAACAGGGTTCCCACACCTTCGTTAACTTCAAATTCAAGGATCTTTCAAGGTCTTTCCAGGTGCAATACCCTCAAATTCAAGGACTAAATGTGGGGACACATTTCAAGTGAGAGCAAGGTTACATTGTGTTACCTTTTAAGATACATTGTTACAGTTCCCTTTTGAGGGGTAAGTGCATCTGAATGTGTATATCAAAATCAACCAATGGCTAGGCTTAACGACAAAGACGGTGTTATGCAGGAGCCAGGAAGTATATCGCTATCTGAAATATTGCAGAAGACAACGTTACAGGGATGCAGGAAGTATGGCAAAGGAGACGCAGTGCCTCGTTCCCTTCTCAGGGAACAACAGTTACATACATAACCCAAGACATTTTCATGTGTCAAACACAACTATGCAAAAAAGCATTTTGGTATGAATCAACATTTGCATACAGAAGATATAAGCATTTAAAGCGAACAGTTTAGCATGTGTGCTTAAAAAGTCTAGAATTTTTTATGATATTATCCTACACTACACAGGGAATAATACGGATTTTTTCCCTAAAACTTCTTGCATAAAATAGATTCAAGCACAATGACTTGTATCTATGCATGTATATTTAAAAAAAACTTCCCAGGGGCTTGAATTTTTTCCCCAGATTCACAAACTTTAATGGGTTTCAAGGACCTGTGGGAACCCTGTGTCAAGAGATCCTTTTTAACCTTTAAGCACTGTGCAATAAACCATTCATGTTTAACAAGATTAACATGGTCAATAATGAGTCGATGTATTTTTGTATCTTTTTATTCTAATTCAATTTCGTCGAGAATTTTTCTAAGAACCAGCTTGACAAATCCAAACTATATATTATGTATTTAAAACAATTTTTTTTCAAAATGATAAAAACGAATCTTTCTAAAAGGTGAAAAATGTAACCAACTTTTGTACATTATTTACAAATACATTTACATTCTCTACTGGAAAGAGAAAAGCTGTGCACATGGTTGTGATCTTTAGACGCGAGCAAAATCCATCAGAGTTCAAAAGTGCACTTTTAAACGTCCACAGTTCCTGTACCTGGCAGTTTGTTAATGAATGTACGAGACCAATTGCCTTTGATAACATCCACATACACCTCTACAGGAACTTTAGCCGTGTTATAAAATAGCTTATCGTTCATTAATCGAAGTCCTTTCTGTGTGGATTCGCTTTTTAGCAGAATTAGAAATGTAACACTTTACGCTGGCTGACGCAAAGTAACACGTTGACCCCAGACATAACTGATGAGTACTTGGCATGTGCAAAAAAAAAACAAAAAAACGAAATACAGTAATACTGCTTGTGATCGGTCTAAGCGCTAGTTGCATGCAAATCAAAAACAGTGTTACTGATCAATGCACAGGTGTCCCAATGCAAGTGTGAAGAAGACACACCTAAAATGACACCTGTATTGTAAATGCACTCGAGAGTGAGAAAATACTGAATACAAAAGCTTTTCTTGCACAGTCACATTCCAAGTACTTTTGGTTTTAAACAAAACAGAAAAAAAAAAAACATCGGCATATGAAACACAAAAAGCACTGAAAAGTATTTTGGTGAAGCGTAGCACACAAAAATCGGTGCGGGCTCAATCCTTCATATTATTTGTTTGTGCCTGACGTAACGTAAAAGTTTGCAATATCCTTCAGTTTCACAACCTGTTTAGTTATGTGGTTACTATGTGCATGTTAGCATAAAACAGCCACTCCATTCGGCCCACTGTACAATACCGAATTAAAAGTTTCACCCCACAGCGTCCTGGTACATTTCAGTCTTTACGCATTTTAAGCATCTTTTTCCAAAAGTCCATTCAAAAAAGTAATGCTTTGTCCTTTTCGAAGTCACCCAGCAGGATCGACCATGAGTATATTTTTAAGGCTCTCGACGGGTCACATTCCTGTAGCGGCTGATGCATTTCAACCTTTGAGAGAAGGCACATGAGAGTGTGAGAATTTTTTTCGCTCGCTCTCTACACTATTGTTCCTGGTTTTGAGTCTTCGTGCCAATAAATTGTCTGGTGGTCTTCGGAGTCAAAACTGCTGTCGACGGGACTGCTCGTGTGCGAATCGTGTTGGTGTATATCCATGTACGATCTGCAAATAAATAAATAAAAAACGCTATATATATGAGTAAAACGTCGAAAATGAAAACTTGGTCATTGTTGTGCCAAACCTGCAAGACTTTATCCAAGGTGATTTTTTAAAGTAATGCAAAATGCTAAAAAGTTAAAAAACTGAATTATTAAATGTAGTTCCTACAGCAGACTTAGTTTTAGTGCTAAATCACCTTTTGTAACTTTGCAAACAGATCTGACACAAAATGAGGGCATGTTAAAAGAAACACACGCAAGGACAAAGACATAAAAAGGCGCACAATTTAAAAGAACATTTTAAATCCCACTTTGTTAAATTATTCAC
Organism: Paramisgurnus dabryanus; assembly: GCF_030506205.2. Taxonomy (NCBI): domain Eukaryota; kingdom Metazoa; phylum Chordata; class Actinopteri; order Cypriniformes; family Cobitidae; genus Paramisgurnus; species Paramisgurnus dabryanus. Next base: position 25,864,365 of record NC_133343.1, on the reverse strand, counting down.
AATACACATATATTTAGCACCAGATATACTAAAACCAGTCACGGACAATGCTTTGCACTGTAGGATAATTCCTACAACTTCTTGTGCAGCAAGTTTTGTAACATTTTTCCTCTTCGTGCAAAGAGATTCAGTATATCTGGTCAAGAAGCGAGCTCCGTTTCATTGTGTGACGCAGCAGCAGTCGATTAGATGATGATTGAGTAAATGTGTTTGTTGTGAGACAAAACATCACAGTGGCACACCTGAAGCAGACCATACAAAAACACACAAAAGCTAGTCATAACTTGCACACGCATGCTTTCCTTCACCGTTTGTAAAGAGACGCAACCACACCACCACCACCACCAGTGAGTACGGAGATCGGTGCAGCGATAGTGCAGACTTTTGCAACCCCGAGTGATTTGGCATTAGTCAATGTGGGTCCTTGCATATCTCACCACTTTATTATGTGTTGTCTGTGCCTTTAGAAATGACTATAAAAGTATTCCTGCTCATAATCGCTGCCGACAGCACCAGGCACATCTAAAGACAACGGCAATGGGCTTCTCCTGCCCGGAGTCATCAACCCGAACTCGGGTGGGTATCTGTCCATAAGAGGGTCAGGAGGCAGAGGCAGCAGATGGGGGTCAGGGCTGGTTTGGGAGGAAGCAGTCAGATAAAATGGATGATGAGTGCTTGTGTGTGTTCGTCACACACAACCAGACAGAGTTGACTACTGGATGTTTGTGGATGGGGGAGAGTTCACCAGAAAATACAACTGTGGTCGTTTACTCACCCTCATGTTATTTAAAAAATGTATGAATTCATTTCTTCGGGGAACACAGAATGAAAAACTGATTATTATCTTAACTTTTTGGATAATTAAACCACTGAATTTCTTCATCCGTCATTGCCCTTAAATCTTATTTGTGCTTGCATTCAATTCAAACATGCTGTGTCAAGACGTTTCCCATGCACTGGATTTGTCATGTTAATGCTTGTGCCTTTCATCACAGATACGGCATTATGCATCATCTTGACATGTCTTATTAAAATTGAATGAGATTTGAGGGCTATGGTGGATGAATTTTTTGCTATTATGTTAAATCAAATGATTTTCTTGTTCTCTCACTGAGCTTTTTTGCACATCTCAGTTCTCAGTTTTCCCAGAAGAGCATTGCAACAACATGAAGGCAGAGTAAACGACATCATGGGTGAACTAATGCTTTAAATGTTTATTTGGAAGAAACACAAGCATGTTGACGAAGAAAGCCATGCAGTCGGAAGCCAAACTTTTACGACACACAATCTTCAGACGCCGACTAAACAACATACACATCAGCCCCAAATGCTACTTACTATTAGGGGCTACACATAGCAAATGAAGCTTTATTAACCCTTTCACTGGTTTGAGGCGGCGACAAGCCCAGTTGCTTCATCTTATAGCGAGAGGAGGTAGGAGGAGGAGGAAGGGAAGAATAGCAAGCTTGGGTGTAATGAGGATAGTATTGAGAGCTGGCAGAGTAATGCCAAGCACGATTAGGGTGAACGCTGGAGTCGCGTCTGTGAAGGAAAGAACGGTCATAGGGAGAAAAAAGCTTAAGTGAAGGTGCAAAACGTCAGGCAGGTTGTTAACATTGCAGCTAAATTTAATATACATACTAAATACCATACTTGAATACTAGAAGTGGTTGCCGAGCCCTTAATATGCATGTGTTAAGTTTTTGTGCAGTTTCTAGGTGTTCCTGCCTAGCGTGAGAGATATTTTTGCCTTTAGATCGCCCAGAAATGAGTCGACTCTTGGCATGGTATTGTGATGATTAACTCTTAATAAGACAGTTCAGGTAACGAGTAATGGTTTATGAAAAAGTTGTACCTGCTGTGTAAGGAGTGACCGTGATGGACGGTGCCGTAGCCGTAAGGCTGGTGGTGTGCAAGAGGCATTTCATACTCATGAGGCATTCCCATGACCGGACGACCGTGCCAGTTTCCTGAACTCACTGCCAATGAAATGAAGATCAATTAGTATAAAGCCTCATGTGGAAAACACTACTGTTCAGCATATTACCGCCAGTGGGTCCAAAACTTCATCATCAAATAAAAAATATACAAGTTGAGGAGTTTTCTGTAAAATAAGACCATTTCTATCAATTTACTCCAAAGTATGTGGGTAGGTGACTCTTTTAACTCTTTCCCTGCCATTGACGATTTATCTTGTCAATTAAGAGAAAACATTTGCATAAACAAATGTGTTCCTGATGAATTTTCATGTTAATTTGCAATACTGCAATTATTCACTAGATGGCGGTACACTTACCCAATTTATAAAAAAACTGAAGCAAAAACTTTATTTATAAATTTTAAACTCTGTGTATGTTTTGATAATCATTCTGAATCTGATCTCTAAAAAAATTCCTTCACAGAAATGCAATTATTTCTGCTTTTTGCTAAACAACATATTTAAAAGTTTATAAGCAGGGAAAAAATATATTGATAGGATGAAACGTTTATTTTTCCCCCCACTTTGTTTGTTTATATTTGTATGTTTATATAATTTTAGAAGAAAATTTTCCTGGGAGGCATTTTGTAAAACTTTGTGAAAATTACAAAAAAATGTTGGCGCACAACTTTTTAAAAAACGGCTGGCGGGGAATCAGTTAAATTCAGACCCAGACCCAAATTCATGCCCAATTCTGCAAAAAATGTAATTATACTGCAGAGAATAAAGCAATACATAGTGTATTAGGAATATATATATATATATATATATATATATATATGGACTCCACCACATTGGGGGGAAATAACACTGCAATATTTTGTTTGTCTGTGATGCGTATTGCGATATGACTGCATTGTTGTATAGCTCTGGGATGGCAACATGAGGAAAATAGTTGCGTGATTGTTTTGCATACCACTTGTCAAGCAACCAGACCAGACCTTAGCAAAGGCCCCTGAAATAGCTTTCATTTTAAAAGAAAAAACATTTCTGCGATGTGTGATCCTGCCTGTGAAAATGTGTGTTATTTACAGTTTGATATCTTAAATATTGACTGAGTAAGGCCATTACACTATAAATTATGGTTAAAGGGGACATATCATGAAAATCTGACCATCTTTTTCCATCTTTAAGTGCTATAATTGGGTCCCCGGTGCTTCTATCAATCTTGAAAATGTGAAAAAGATCAACCTAGTAACTTAGTTTTAGTAAACCATTCTCTAGAAGCATGTGAAAAAATAGCTCATTGAAATTTGGCTCCTGTTGTGATGTCAGAAGGGGATATTTCCACCCCTTAATCTGCACTATCCAACCACGGCATTGCCATTTAGTGCAGAGATCAACTCATTTGCATTTAAAAGGACACACCCAAACACGGCACATTTTTACTCACACATACAAAGTAGCAATTTTACCATGCTATAATAAATTATCTATATGGTATTTTGAGCTAAAACTTTACATATGTACTCAGGAGACACCAAACATGTATCTTTGAAGAGTCTTGTGAAATGTCCCCTTTAAACAATCATGCTTGACATATTTTACATTCATACTCTTAAGCAAAGTACAAGTAATTTCTGACATGAGGATGTTAAAAATATGAGGATGTAATTTCATACATCCTTCTCACCTGACGAGTAGGAAGCTGAACTGTCGCTGCGTACGTAACTTGGTGACATGGTCCTATAACCGAGGTTTTGCTGAGAAGGAGGTCTGTATGTATCATAGCCTTGTTGTCTGTGCTGTCGTTGGTACCAACCCCTCAAGTGTTCCACCACTTCCAGCTTTTGCATGCTTTTGGCCAAGTTCTCATTCCTAGATGGTGGACGGACCCTTGATGGCCTTAATGTGGCATAAAGGTTCTGGGGCATACCGTCCATCTCATCCTGAACGTAGTTTCCATAGGGGTCATGTCTGTGGTAGGAAGCGTTGATGTTATATTGTCCCTCCATCTCAGTTTCATACACATACGGTGCACTCGGGTACATTTCCGGTTCGAGGTATCGTGGGTATCCGGTAACGTAATAGGCCGTGGTGGTTGGTTGTTGCTGAGGCTGGGAGGTATAATACCTCGAGTCATTTTGGGCTAGATTGGGCATGCTTCCCGTGTTGGCGTAAATGTTGCCTTGCCTTCGTTTGTGGCGATTCTTAGCACGGGAATGGTAGCCGGACCCAGTGTACTCTGCGCTGGACTGACTGGTGTAAGAAGATCCATCGTCGAGGATCTCGGTGCTGTTGCTACGACGGGGAGGTGAGATCGTGAAGGCGGGGACGGGCGGTTCGCTTTCTGTAATGAACTGCGACTGAGATTCCAGACTGCCGCTTCGCTGCCGAAAATGAGTGCTGCATAACGGGAATAGCAAAAAGCAAAATGTAAATATCATAAACTACAAGAGTAACAAGAGCTTTATATATACACATAGTGGTGTTAGTACAAAGTAGATTATAATGCTATAAACATGCATGATTAAATCATTTAATTAAGATTGCTAGATCAATGTATGCCAGGTATTAATTTACAAGTTTAGACATTTATACTACTACACTTGGTTTCAGAAATGTCACAGATAATCCCATCTTAAAGGGACACTCCACTTTTTTTTGAAAATATGCTCATTTTCCAGCTCCCCTAGAATTTGAACCTCACCGTTTTGGAATCCATTCAGCTGATCTCCGGGTCTGGCGCTAGCACTTTTAGCATAGCTTAGCACAATCCATTGAATCTGATTAGACCATTAGCATCGCGCAAAAAAATAACCAAAGAGTTTCGATATTTTTCCTATTTAAAACTTGACTTTTCTGTACTTACACCGTGTACCAAGACTGACAGAAATTTAAAAGTTGCGATTTTCTATGCAGATATGGCTAGGACTCTCAAACTGGCATAATAATTAAGGACTTTGCTGTTGTAACATGGCGTAGTGATATTACGCACTGCCTGAAAATAGTCCCCTTGGTTACTTTCAATAGCAGGGGACTATTTTGGGCACTGCGTATTATCACTACGCCTGCTGCAGCCAATTGTTACACAAACAAAGTCCTGGATTATTACGCCAGAATGAGAGTTTAGTTCCTAGCCATATCAGCCTAGAAATCGCAACTTTTAATTTTCCGTCGGTCTTGGTACACGATGTAACTAAAAGAAGAGTCAAGTTTTAAATAGGAAAAATATCGAAACTCTCTGGTTATTTTTTTGCACGATGCTAATGGTCTAATCAGATTCTATGGATTGTGCTAAGCTATGCTAAAAGTGCTAGCGCCCGACCTGGAGATCAGCTGAATGGATTCCAAAACGGTAAAAATCAAATGTGTAACTCTAGGGGAGCTGGAAAATTAGCATATTTTCAAAAAAAAGTGGAATGTCCCTTTAAGTCATTATTTGTGATTTTCTTACCGAGTAAGGCAATGTCAACGATTGAAATCAATTAATTAAATCAAACTTTGATGCTCCAAATCTCATAAACAGGATTTCACAGTCAGGATTAAATATAGTAACTATTGAAATGTTCACGATTTACTCATTTACATAGAAATCAAACATAAAGCCAAGAATCCCTGTAGTTTTCTGTGACTGTGGGAACCCAACTCTTTTATTACTTCACAAAGGAAACCCAAAGGTCATGCAAACAAGAAGGGTTGTCAGGCATGCTGTACCTGAGCTGGATACTGCTGTATGCATTGCGGGGAAGTTGCGGGGTTGGAGGCATGCTCCGGGAGTCATGAGGTTGATGCAAAAGTTGACGGTAGGGGCTGCTGTGTGTTGATAGGGTATCTCCGTGTGTATATATCAAAGATTCTTCAGGATAATTTAATCTACAACAGATAAGAACAATAACTTAGAAAAAAAGTTCCTCCTAGTAAGGGTGGAGTTCTTATCGCATACAAAGCCTCAGAGGAAACAAAAGACTTTTCTCGGAATGCCAGGTTAAATCTAATACAATTAATGGTTTTGAGGTTTAAGTGATCAAATAACACTAGTGAACGTCGACTGTACATCTCATTTTACGAAAACAGATTCCAACAGTCTGCTTTTGTTGAACTTTGCTATAAGTGGTTCATTCTAATAATTGCAAAGTTGTCCCTTTGAAATTTTCCAGACCTGCTTTCCTGCGTGCATATGCCCTGTTTTGCGATTACCGCTGGAGTTTACGCAGTCAAGTAGTGACATGCTTATTCCTGGGGCACTATTTTTAACACTGTGAGTGTTTGTGCTGATAAGAGCAGATTGTGAAGGAAGAAGGAGAGGCAGGGGAAGGCAGGAATGTGGAGTTGGTTTCTTACTCGCAGGTCTCTACTAGTTCAACAGACACAAACATAAACAGCAACCAGGGGCAGGGAAAGGCAAGAAGTATTCAAGTTTAATCCTTTAGAGCTGTAGATGATGGGCCTCTCTTACCTGCTATATTCCTGGATATCGTCATTAATGGGATCTGTGTGATCCGAATGGTATTCTGCAGGAAAGGAGTTCGCAGAGTTTGGACGTGGAGAATACTGCACTGAACGGGAACGTAGTCTGTGCAATGGCTCATCTATACAAAAATAAAGATTAAGAGGGTATGAACCTAATCCAGCCTGCAGCATTAAGTAGTGTTCTCATAATACATGCATTAAATACTCACCATCATCCAAATTCAGGGTGTCAAGGCTCACATTATCTATAAAAACAAGAGATTTTACTTTAGTGTGAGGAACAGTTCCTTTCGGCCATGTCTATATTCGCTATCTTATGGCAATTTGTGCGTACTTTACAAGGTAGTAAATTCGTATTATGTCACTAGACCACATTTTTGTGATTTGCCTTTGCTCCTGTGATTTTGGGGTTAGGGGTGGGGTTTATATTTATGATAATCATATATTTTTGTACAACGCATTAGCCAACTCTTAAAATATGTACGAATCCTTGTAAGATTAGGCAATATAGCACAGCCTCTTTCATAAAATTTTGTTTATATAGCGCTTTTCACAATCGTTTAATTGTTTCAAAGCAGCTTTACATTAATGTAATCAGAAATAAACAAGCGAAAACAAAAATAGGATAGTACAGCGGTTCAAATTAAAGGGACACTCCACTTTTTTGAAAAAATGCTCATTTTTTAACTCCCCTAGGAGTTAATAATTTGATTTTTACTGTTTTGGAATCCATTCAACCACTTTTAGCATAGCTTAGCATAATCCATTGAATCTGATTAGACCATTAGCATCGCGTATTCCGGCAGTGCGTAATATCACTACGCCTGTTGCAGCCATGTTACAGCAGCAAAGCCCTTGATTATTACACCAGAATGAGAGTATAGTTCCTAGTCATATCAGCCTAGAAAATCGCAACTTTTAATTTTCTGTCGGTCTTAGTACACGATGTAACTACAGAAGAGTCAAGTTTTAAATAGGAAAAATATCAAAACTCTTTGTTTATTTTTGAGTGCGATGCTAATGGTCTAATCAGATTCAATGGATTATGCTAAGCTATGCTAAAAGTGGCAGCGCCAGACCCGGCAATCAGCTGAATGGATTTCAAAACGGTAAAAATCTAATGTTTAAATCTAGTGGAGCTGGAGAAGAGAGTTCTAAGTTAAGCTAATGTCAGCTTAACCATATTAGTCAATGCAAAAACATCTAACTTTTAATTCATGTTAGCAATTAATAATTAAAACTCACCGGCAATGATGACTGAAGCTCTTTGTGTGGGCTTTTTGCCAACCTTCACTCTGTAATCATTAATCTCGTTTTCGATCAGTTGGAGCTTTTTCGTAGCATCCTGAAGGTTTCTCCTCCGCTTTTTCTTTACAGTTTTACAAAGCTCATTTTCATAGGCAAGTTTTTGTGCAGCCTCCACAATCTTCTTCTGGAGAGCAAAGCGCCCCTCTAAGTTTCTTAAGGTTGGGTCCTGCAAGGCCAAACTTTAAATAAGCAAAAGATGTCCACAAAATCAATCCTAAAGTTTGAGATGAGCACAACCTACAGCATCATAGGGGAAGAGGTCATCCAATTTGAATTCAGTTCCCATGCGTCTTCGAACATTGGGTGGCTTCTCTCCTGGCATCACCGGGTACTCTTTAGGTAACACACCGGTCAACTCCTGATCAAATTTGAAGAAAAACAAAAATATTTTCAAACACCAGCTTAGGGTATATCTTAAACAGTTTATGGTGACAAAGCCACTAACCGCTTCTCGAAGGCAGACTTTCTTTAGCTCATCCATCTTTAGTGCTAGAAGCTCCTCCAGGTTTTTCTTTTTGTTGTTCAATTCTGCAATCTTTTCTTTCTTCTGTTCCTCATTCACCTCATTGTCTGCAGAATCTGAATGAAAACAAATGAAGAGTTTTTCTTAAAAATGACCAGAGCGCATCAATCTGTTCATGGAGCAAGAAAAGTGTATTGTCTTACTTGAGGAGACCAAACTTCCAGTGCTGGCCATGATGAGTTTGTCTTTACTTTCCATGCTGATCAGCTTACTGTTCCTTGGGCCTCCGGTCTCCGTGAGATCCATGGCAATGTCACCCAAACTTTTTGCTGTAGTTATATTGGCCTAAAGGTAAAACAATCTCATTTAGGCATAACATCTCATTTACTCATGTAACTGATATTTTTACTGTAGCATACTCACTTTACTCTGCTTGCGGTCCAGGTAGAACTGGTGTTGGCTTATTGCCATCGCCCAGATGGTTTTGATCAAAGAGTGACTGGCATACCAAGTGTGGATGACCTGACCAGATTGACCAAATGTGCGTTTAGAAGTTGTCCTTCTGTAAATGAAATATGCAGAGGTCAAATTGCATAGTAATTAAAGATACTGGACATATCTAATAACATATCTGAGATCAATGAAGGGCTATATGTTACTTAGTATAGTTCCTAGCCATATCTGCCTAGAAAATCGCAACTATTAATTTTCCATTGGTCTTAGTACACGATGTAACTACAGAAGAGTCAAGTTTTAAATAGGAAAAATATAGAAACTCTTTGGTTATTTTTAGTGCGGTGCTAATGGTCTAATCAGATTCAATGGATTGTGCTAAGCTATGCTAAAAGTGCTAGCGCCAGACCCGGAGATCAGCTGAATGGATTCCAAAACGGTAAAAATTAAATATGTAACTCTATGGGAGCTAGAAAATTAATATATTTAAAAAAAAAAGTGGTATGTCCTTTTAAAATAATGTAATATAGTCATGTTGACTAAATCATATTCAATAATATTGCCTCAAGTCAAAACTTGAGATATTTTGAATTTTTTTCGGCATAAGCCGATAAATCTTTTCAATCAGCCAGTACATTTTTCTGTTACATAAATGTGTTGTGTTGTTTTGTAATGAAAAGACATCCAGAAAAGACCTATCATTATTCACTTTTTAACATGAGGTTATGTTGTTGATTGTCTTTAAATAGACTCTGATGTGCAGCACAGTCCCGTGAGATGTCAGAACCACACTAACTATGTTTTAAGTACTTTAAAATTTTATATTTATAAATATTTTGCATAACAAATGTTTATTTAGTTTGACCAATTTTCCGATTGTCTCTCATTTACTGTAATTACATTTGCGTTATATCGTCCATATTGCTTTCTTAATAATAAAACCCCATATCAGTCGATCACTAGTCAAAACCCATATAAACTAGTTTGAAGGTACATATGGAAGTACTTGACAATATGGCAGGTTGGTACACACAAGAACTGAGATGATATCATCTTTGTTTACAGAGCAATCCCAGCCCGTATTACTACTACAATACAGAATAAATGACTACAAAGATGGAAACACAACAGCTACATCAAGAAGATTTGTATCAATAGCTTTATTATACAATTATACAGTGAGTGATGCAGAAATTATTCTTGATTTCTAACAAACCCCAAAGATAAACAACTATTTATGACCCAAGTACCTCATATAGGTTAAAGGCATAGGGAAAGGCATATTAAGCTTCAGATATGATGTTTAATTTTATTTAATCTTATCTTCTTACCTCTGAGGGTTGTTGACCTCTACCGCAAACTTCTTCTCACGGAAATACAAGTTCTCGAGCTGTTTCCACAGAAAGAGCTATAGGGAAAAATAGGACATGGGTTTAAACAGGAACACAGTTAAAAGGAAATGCATATAATTTCCTTTAAATGTCACAGAACTACAAACTTAACAGCTATTTCATTCATACCGAATATAAATAACTATTGAAACAGGGGTGAATGAGGACCCAAACATTTACATCCTTATATTTCAGCATAGAAATATTTATATTATTTACATCCCCCTAGAAACAATCCACCCAAAACATCCATAGATCTGTAATAAAGCGAAATAAACTGTCACCCCTTAAAACAGGGCAATCCACCATTGAAGCCGGCCACTTCAATATCAAATTTGCCCTAAAGGGAGTGCACTGAAAACAGGTTTGTGGTTCAAGCGCTGCAAAACATCTGCTGCTGAGGGACCATTCGTGAGCACTTTTCTTTAAAAAAAAAACCCTTTTCCCCTGAGCTACAAAGCACTTAGTCACAACGCCCTCCGACTCCGGCAGGGAAAGTACAATATCCAGCTACTATCAGTGTGCGGGGGTGAGGATTTACTAGGAATGTTAAAAAACCATTCCCCACCAGGTACAGCATGATTGCAGCTGTGAGTAACACGACCGCCTTTACAGGAACAGTGCTATCGGAGCATAGAAAGCATACAGCGGATTTGACTATAAAAAGGTAACGCATTCCTGACAGTTATATTTTAACATTATGACATTACAATCTACTCTAAATAAATAAACTGGACCTTACCAGTTCAAAAAAGCCTGTGAAATCCCAGGATGTGTGTATATTTCCAATACAATCCTTTTCTAAAGTTTCCCACAGTGGCTTCCTTAAACAATACTCTCTTGTGTGCTGTCGAAGAGACCGAAAGGTGTTGCAAGAGTATCAGGCGTGCAAGCCCCGCCCCTTCTCCCCCTTTCTACTGACATCACAAGCACCCTTACGCACCTTGAGTCAGACAACTTTGAGTACTTGCTTCTCTTCCCCGTTCTGTCTCGCATACTACGTCAATATCTTCCTGAAACTCTTTCTAGCTCTCCTTTACCAGTTAATTCTTGGTTATCACCGCCTACCTCCTACTCTGATACTCACTTCCTCTCCCAAATGAACCAGTCAAACAGGTTCGTCGTCTGTGAAATACACATACACGGAATGGCATTCTTCTCGTTTTGTCTTGGGAGGGGATTTGGTGGATGTATCATTACGTACGCCCTTCATTCGGTACTTATTAATCCACATCTTCTGTGTCCTGGTCTTTGTTGTCCGAATCGTAATGCACCACCCATTGGTGCTCAACGGTTCCCCATACACTTCCCAGGGCAAATATGTCAAGAATCTACTACTTTCTTGTAATCATTAATCTCTGGCCATGGCACTCTTCACCTCCTGACGAAAACACCCTGCTTGTTTCACAATATTTAAATGGCTAACAACAAGGAACCTCTTACCGCCAACATGAGAAATCCTTGACCTTTTTTGGACAACTTTAACGGCATAACTAAGTGAAATACACGTTTGATGTAAATATACATGCAGAAAAGCATAACGTGCTTTTTCATTTACATACACATTGGCAGACGCTTTCAACTAAAGCAACGTCACGCATTTAACATCAAGTCCTTATTTAATTATGGAGTTTGTGATAAAACATTCTTGTCACACTGAAATGTAAAATCAGAGATAAAGTTTGATTTGAGATAAAGTACTGTCAAACAATACAATAACAGAAGTCGTCTATAAAGCCGAGACGAGCTATTTCAGCATAATTCTTTTAGCCAATTAAATAACAGATAGCTAGATAAGTGCAAATGGGGAGACAATGGGAACAATCTTTAACACCTCTTTAACAAAGTATTTAACACTGTCTGTGTCTGATAAAAACAGACATGCCTCAGAAACACCAAATAACTGCAGTACAATGAATGAATAAAATTCAAATGAATTAATAAAAAAAAACATATATATATATATATATATATATATTGGAGTGGCAAATAGTGAACCTCCACAACATGGATTTGTAAGCTCTGATGCACGTGTCATTGAAACATCGAAAACACAAATTAATCATAATTAAAGAATTTTTAGCACCGTCGATACCTGTGTGGTTAACACACCGAAAGATCAGCACATGCACAACCTGCATGTGTGGAAGTAGTATTTTATAATCATACACACCTTAAATCCTTTTATGTCACTGGGATGATGATGAAGCACTGAAGAAATATGTCGTGAACACAGACACACCCTCAAACAAGATGTGTGACTAAATATTTAAAGCATATGGGACGTGTTCACACACTCATCAATTACTAATTATATTGAACAAATAAACCGTAAAATGTACATTTTTTATTTAGTAACAGATCCTGAATCTATATAGCAGTTTCCTGCAAACATTTTTAAAGGATGTCATTTTAATTAATAACATTTAGATTTATGTGTTTAGCAGAAGATTTTATCATCATGTGGAGATAAAGAATAGGAATTCAATCAGTCCAAGCATTCCTTGGGATTTGAATCTATGAACTGTTGCTAGCACAATTTTATTTTTAGCTACCAGATGAGTGACAAAAACACAAAAAAGTGACCATGGGCCGGTATAAGATTCTGACGGTATGATAACCGTAAGCAAAAATACCAAAGTTTCACAATGTTTTGGTATTGCCATTGCAACACTAAAATGTGTTATTTTCAAATGCCAGGTAAAAAAAAGCCTTTAAATTATAATATGCTTTCAAAAAATATATATTATTCTCGTATTGTGTATTATATGTAAACATCAAATCAACTACATGACTTAATAAATTGTGTATTAACATAGCTTATACCTTGGAAACAATATCACAGAACATTTTAGTGGTTTTGAAACCTTGACTGTTTAAAACCTCGGTACACCTTGAAACCGGTAACCGGCCCATGCCATAAGGGTCACTTTATTTTAAGATTAATATTTATCCATTATCTGAAAGCTGGATAATAAGCCTCCATTGATGTATGGTTTGTTAGGATTTGGCCGAGATGCAACTATTTGAAAATCTGGAATCTGATGGTGCAAGAAAATCATCTTTAAAGTTGTCCAAATAAAGTCCTTACTAGCAAAACATATCATTAATGACAAATATATATTTTTTTATTTTAATATTTTCATGGAACATAATCTATTTAATATCCTAATGATTTTTGCATTAAAAGATTTATCATTTTGACCAATACATTGTATGGTATTGTTGGCTATTGCTACAAATATACCTGTGCTACTTATGACTGGTTTTGTGGTCCAGGGTCACAAATGACCATGACTGGGTTCTGCTCACAAAATTGGTGTGCGAGTCCTAAAAACGTAAGTTCAGTAAAAGAATGTGATTATCACACTAAACTAATGTGACTGATAGGGATGCTAAACAATTAATCGCAATTAATCGTTAGCAGAATAAAAGTTTTTGTTTACATCACATATGTGTGTAAACTGCGTATAATAAATGTGTATATATATATAAATATGAACACATTCATATAGAATTTTAAGAAAAAAAATGTATATATTAAGTATTTATATTTATATATAATATAAATTATACATAAATATACAAATATACACATGTAAACATTTCTTAAACATATACATGCATGTGTGTACATTTATTTATACAAAGTTATTATACACAGTTCACACATATATATGATGTAAACAAAAACTTTTATTCTGCTAACGATTAATCACGATTAATCGTTAAGCATCCCTAGTGACTGACAACTGCATTCTGCTTTTCTTTAAAAATAGCTACAGAGCGAAACTGAAACATCTAAATAAGATGCACCAAGAGATTCAAGTAAAAATACTTTCAAGCTAAATTCTTCTAAAGATGAAAAAAGAAAACAACATTTATTATTGGAATCATAAAGAAAGTCGAAGCGAAGATTGTCTGAAATGGACAATCTCAGTTTTTTCTATGATTTATGCTAAAAAAAATTTTTAACCTGACTAAGTGGTGGTTGTCTGTGTATTACTTGCTGCCACGCCAGCGTGGTTGCTGGGAAAACAGATATACACTCACTAAGGTCTTTAGTGGTTTCAAGCACTTTAAGAGTGATGCTTCCTGGACCATGTCAAATAAAGCCAACTCCAGATAACTTTCAAGGGATTGTGGGGGCATTTAAACACAAACTGAGGTATCGTTCATATTTGCAGCATATATAGGGCACTATTATTTCTGTGAAGCAGAAAATACAGACAGAATCATGAAATCCAAGTGTAAAAAATGGAATGAAAAAATACATATAAATATAATCATCCCATATAATTTAAAGAACATACTTAAAAAATATAACCTTTATATATTATAATACTGCCATCTCAAGGACTAAAATCATAATTAAATTAAAGGGATAGTTCGGCCATAAATTATATTAAACCCATGATTTACTCACCCCCAAGCTGTCCGAGTTGCATATGTCCATCGTTTTTCAGACAAACACATTTTCGGATATTTTAGAAATTGTTTTAGATCTTTCAGTTGATTACATGTAATGTTACGGGTCCACCCATAGTCCACGACCTTCAAGTCCAAAAAAAGTGCGTCCATCCTTCACAAATTAAATCCAAACGGCTCCAGGATGATAAACAAAGGTCTTCTGAGGGTAATCCGCGCGGTGTTGTTGTAGAAATATCCATATTTAAAACTTTATTAACGAAAGTAAATACCTTCCGGTAGCACCGCCATCTAATCCGCATGGTGTTGTTGTAGAAATATCCATATTTAAAACTTTATTAACAAAAGTAAATACCTTCCGGTAGCGCCGCCATCTAATCCGCGCAGTGTTGTTGTAGAAATTTCCATATTTAAAACTTTATTAACGAAAGTAAATACCTTCCGGTAGCGCCGCCATCTTAGTCGTCCGCATTCAGGATGAGCGCTTACGCAGCCTACGGAGGCTACTCTGCTGCTGCTCTGTGCCCCCGCCCTCCGAATTTGTCATACGTCACTAAGAAAAGTGCTTACACTACGCTAATACTCTCTCCTGAATGCGGACGCGACTAAGATGGCGGCGCTACCGGAAGGTATTTATTTTCGTTAATAAAGTTTTAAATATGGATAATTCTACAACAACACCGCGCGGATTACCCTCAGAAGACCTTTGTTTATCATCCTGGAGCCGTTTGGATTTAATTTGTGAAGGATGGACGCATTTTTTTGGACTTGAAGGTCGTGGACTATGGGTGGACCCCGTAACATTACATTTAATCAACTGAAAGATCTAAAACATTTTCTAAAATATCCGAAAATGTGTTTGTCTGAAAAACGATGGACATATGCAACTCGGACAGCTTGGGGGTGAGTAAATCATGGGTTTAATATCATTTTTGGCCGAACTATCCCTTTAATGTCTGAAATAAAATTGTGATGCTCATATCTCCCAATTAAGTTTTGTGCCTTTAGCCTAGATTTCAAAGACAAAGGTCACATATTACATAGTTAAATTGCAGAATCACACACTTTTACTTAAATACAAATAATAAAATAATAAGATATAATATTTATAATATTATTTGTAATATATACTATTATAATATTTATTAGATACGATTAGAGGCAAACAAAAACTTAAGAATAAGTCTATGGTTAAAACAATTTAAGAAATGCACTTCATTTATCACTTTTACAGGGCATCGCTTCAGAGCACGGGAAAAGTTTTCATTTAGAAGACACCCCCAATAGCTCTTCCCAGTGGAAGAGTTACAGCCGCGAGACCCCTCGCTCTCCTCTATAGCCCCCCTGCTAAGCTAATTGTGTTTTATTGCTTGATCAATTGTCTGGGTTGAGAGAAATGCACAATGACGGTAAGATTTGCATAATGAGCTCGGCGTGGTGGAAGGAGACTGAGGGGCGGATGCACACAAAGACTGCCCACCCTGGCAGAAAGCACAATCAATACTGGCAAGATGATGGGTTGCAGTCTGACATGGCCTAGTGTACTTAAAAAAATGTGTTGAACGAAGAGGAACAACAGGCACAAAAGGGAATAGAAAAAAAGCCAAATACATTTTAAATATGGTAGGGTTAGGACAAGTACCATGGTAATACAATGCTATTTTTCCAAGTACTTTGAAGTACTGTCACTAATACAGTCTTTTAAACATGGCACCATGGTAATACTGTGCTATTCCTGAAGTATTTTGGAAATCTCAAAAGTAACACTGTGTGTTTTGAACATGGTACCATGGCAGAACCATGCTATTTTTAAAGTACAGTCACTTACAAATAACATCCCAAACAGTAACATTGGCAGTAACATGGTCTGTCATGGTACCATGGTAATAACATGCTTTTCGGAAAATCTGTAAAGTCCCAAAAGGAACAAAGTACTTACATGGTCTTTTCACAATGGTAGCAAGGTAATACCATGCTATTTTTGCTGTGCTTGGAGTACCATTACTCGCCAGAATGCCAAAAAGTCACTTGGTACTACTTTATTATTTCAGCACAATGGCATAAACCAAAGCAACATGGTACTATCATCTAATACAATTACTGCACCATATTCCTACAACCACAGTACATCTTTGTAAGGGATGTTGATAATAAGGTATGAATTAGGTCAATAATTCAAGTACCCTTGTATGTACCCTTCTATTACAATCCAACACCATCTCTGTAGCATTAAACTACATAGTACTTGCTTGATAGTGAAAAATCAAACAAAGGGAAAAACCTCCCATGGACTTCTTAGCTATGCTAGTGGAAAAGCTGATTGGGGCACCGCCAAAGGAACCAATCCCCCTTCAGACTTCACATTGCTGGCAACGCTCCAGCCCCAACCCCTACCGACCATCACAGCTCCCCATGAAGCGCCATAATTACACCCTGCATAGGGAGGGGCTTGTGTTCATAGCAGCCATGCAGCACGGTTAGAGAATGGGACGTGCCCATTAACACTTTAGCAAAGGGCTGAACATACATACACACCCAGCTGCATCCTACAGAGAAGTGGAGTAATGAATGCCAATTAACAGCTACTGTAATGAATGAGGATGGAGTAAAGTACAGCATTTCTTTACAATAAAAGAGCTGTCATATGGAGGGGACTAGAAATGTCTAAAAATGGGACATTACTTACAATTTTTTCCAAATTTTGCTGGCTTACAATACAAAGGATTCACTAAGGATATAATCTGCTTTTCTGAACAGTACTAATTCGTCTTAACCAGACTTAGACGTCAAAGCTACGGCTCAGTGCTTTGTGCACATACTCGTGACACGTAATACTTTTCTTCAACTGAGCGTTATGTCTTTCACATAAACCTGCGATGAGTGATGAGCAAAATGACCTTTTGTCTGTCACTTGTTTTTTTTTTGTGGCATCACAACTTCTTTGGCATAACAACTTTAAAATAATGATAAACTAATAAATATGTGAAATGGCAGTGGTTGTGCACATAACAGGGTTCCCACACCTTAGTTAACTTCAAATTCAAGGACCTTTCAAGGTCTTTCCAGGTGCAATAACCTCAAATTCAAGGACTTAATGTGGGGACACATGTCAAGTGAGAGCACGGTTACATCGTGTTACCTTATAAGATACATTGTTACAGTTCGCTTTCGAGGGAACTCACGCTGCGTCACTGCGGTGACACTTTGGGGACGCCTCCAAGTGCGTTTGAATGTGTATATCAAATTCAACCAATGGTGAGGCTTAACGACAAAGAAAGGGGTTATGCCCGGAAATATATCGCTATCTGAAATATTGCCAAAGATGGCGTTACAGAGATGGAGGAAGTATGGCAGGGGAGACAGCGTCTCGTTCCCTTCTCAGTGAACAACAGTTACATACGTAACCCGAGACGTTTTCATTTGTCAAACACGACTATGCAAAAAAGCATTTTGGTATGAATCAACATTCACATACAGAACAAGCATTTAAAGTGAACAGTTTAGCACGTGTGCATAAAAAATCTAGAATTTTTATGATATTATCCTACACTACACAGGGAATAATACAAATTTTTTCCAGAAAACTTCTTGCATAAAATAGATTCAAGCACTTTCAATGACCTGTATCTATGTATGTATATTTTCAAAAACTTCCCAGGGCCTTGAATTTTTTTTCCAGATTCACAAACTTTCAAGGATTTCAAGGACCCGTGGAAACCCTGATATAAGGATGTAGGTTCGAATCTTCCTGGTATCAAGCATGTCCAAACCAGAATGAACGGGAGAGGATGTCACTATAACAAATGCAAGGCTCTTAAGTCTCTTATAGTCTAAAAAACCAACCTTGCGTGGCTTGAGTCTGTCTTGCAGGTCGTACTGGCCGATGCCTTTGTAGCTAATACCCAACCACCACGGTAAGCCTTGCTTATCCTGCAAAAAAATAAGGGACTGCTTTGAAAAGAAAAGTAATTATGGGGTAATTGCCACTTATGTCTCACAACAGTAGTAAAATAAAACATCAAATAGGTACAACCTGTTTGATCTTCATAGACATTTTTAGTGAGCTAGCTAAGCACAATTATAATGACACCACACACATTTTACTCCTGTTAATTACCTCATCAACTATACATCAACTTGAGAACCTATTATTTAGGGCAGCCTTAAATTATATCATCATCTATGTTTACTGCCTTACAAGTTTGCAAAAATTCTTACTTTCCTAAAATACAAAAAAAAAAAAACCACACACCTTCACTTCGTAGTAATGAACTCCATATGCAGGTAAGGATTCAACCAAGGTGAGGTATCTGTTGATAAATGTTACAGTCCATTAAATAACACAGAACATAATGTTGAGTAAGTCAGCGTTCCACAGAAAAACAACAAGATTGGGGAACCGTTAAACATAGTTAGTCATCTCTTAATGCGACACTGAGGTTACAATCGATTTCTCTTTGTGCTTTCACAGTGATGGACAAAGTCAATAAAGGGACACAAATCAAGTTGACAGAATTGACCTTGTCTCATCCTAGTGAGCTAACAAAAAACTGGGACAGTAAGGTTAGGCTGGTGAAAGCAGTCACTTCAAGTAATGTGGTTTAATTAATTACGCAGTTTCGCCTATCCACAAACAAACTGGGTCGTTATCAGAGGAAAAACTAGCTCAGACACGTAGTTTTTGCTGTTAAGTTTCTCTACGCAGTTTGGTTTCCTATACATGAGGCATATAAATGACTATCGTCCTTACCGTATAATAGCCTGTCCACGACTGATCCCTTTAAGTTTTTTGTAATTCTGGATTACTTTATCTTCACTAGAGGTAAAGATAGAAACAAAGAAATGTTACTACAGACACAAGCGAAATAAACAGTGATTGTACACAAGACCAACACATGAATGTGCCATTGAAATGACTTGGATAGTCGAACTATTAACTGGTCAGATATTATGCCAGGTGCAACCATGTGTGAAATGCCATCTGTCTGGCTGCCTTGTGAATCACAAATGCACTATTTGGAGCGGTTATCCTAATAAATCAGCTCTGCAAACACATTTAAGCATACATTAAAATTCACAAATACACTAAATGAAATAAATGCTAATCGTGAATATTGCACAAAACACATGCAATATAATACATGCAATTTTGTTTTAGCACATACACAGCTGCGTCTGCAGTCATTCGCACAGCTGCCTCTCACACACTTGCGCTTACACACAGCTGTTTCGCTGCATACTCATATACACACATATGAATGATCGCTGTTCAGTGATTTCAATCTGTCTGCTCTTAACACTGAATACACATTGATTAAAGGTGCCACATCAATCCTTTTTAAGTTGGTAGACATCAACATCTGAATGTCTGGAGTTACAGAAGCCACAGGGCAGGTTAAATTAACAAGGATGTTAATTAACAAGGTCTGTTTAAAAACACACACAAAATGCTGATTGCATACTAAGCATACTATACACTACATATCTGCACTAAACAGCTGCAGCTCAGAGTTTCCAATTAGTCCACACACACTAGTAAGAAATATTTGTATCATTTGTGGGTTTGACATTAAAAATGTTATTAAAGACATTACTACTTTATATTTGAACTATTTGTTTGATAAAACTCCATGGTTTCAGTATGTGCTCTTATAGATTAAAGGGACACACCACTTTTTTTGAAAATAGGCTCATTTTCCAGCTCCCCTGGAATTAAACATTAGAGTTTTACTGTGTTGGAATCCATTCAGCCGATCTCCAGGTCTGGCAGTACCACTTTTAGCATAGCTTATCTAATTCATTGAATCTGATATAGTCCCCAGCTACTGGAAGTTACCTAACTGGGGACTATTTTCGGGTGCTGCGCAGTATCATTGCACCTGCTGCACCAATGGAAAAATATTGAAACTCTTTGGTCATTTTTGAGCCCGATGCTAATGGTCTAATCAGATTCTAACAATTTTGCTAAGCTATGCTAAAAGTGGTACCGCGAGACTAGGGTGGCCATTCGTGCCAGTTCCGCCGGACACGTCCCGAACTTGTTTTCGAGTTCGTTCTCCGGAGGTCGCCTCGACCACATATACGTCATCGAGGTTCTTTCATTTTAGTTAAAATACATTAGAAAATTAAGATTTATTTATTTTAAGACATACAGTCATTGTAGTTTCATTCTTACCTTGAAATGTAACGGTTGCTTTTTTGAAATGAAACCCGAAATATTAAACCTTGATGACGTATGCGGTCGACCAACGCGACTTCCGGAGAACGAACTAGGGATGCACCGATAGGATTTTTTTGGGCCGATACCGATACAGATTTAAACAGAAAACTTCTGGCCGATACCGATATTAAACACTTGTACTATACAGCTGGTCTATAAGCTAGTTTATTTCTGCATCAAATTATTTTTACTGAACATGGATTGGATCTAATTAACATTCAACTGACCAACATAATAAGAGAGGCACAAATTAAGCTAAAACAAATATAATAAGACAGCATGACAACCTTAAAAGGTGGTTTTTGCTATTCAGCATTTATTTTAACAACAACATTAACTCATTTTTTACATATAATGGATTTCTTTATGCAGTTAATTAATAAACAATCGGTATCGGCCTTTCTCGTGCTATTGCCGATATGCCGATGGTTTAAAATTCTTCAAAAATCGGCCGATAAATATCGGCGGCCGATACATCGGTGCATCACTAAACATGTTCGGGACGTGTCTGGCGGAACTGGCACGAATGGCCACCCTACGCCAAACCCGGAGATCGGCTGAATGGATTCCAAAACGGTAAAAATCAAACGTTTAACTCTTGGGGAGCTGAAAAATAAGCCTATTTTCAAAAATTTGAGTGTTCATTTAACTGCTACAGCATTGCATTTACAACACAAACGGTCATGGGTTCGATCCTGGGAACACACATACTGATAAAATGTATAACTGTACTGTAAGTCGCTTTGAATAAACCATCTGCCAAATGCATATATGCCAATGTGGAAACTCCTTATCTTACCAAAAGGCTAATGATGGGTGCTCCTTTAAAACTGTTGTGGGAAAAGCCGGAAGCTTCTTTATGTCCAATCTTGCACTTTCATCACTACAAAAAAATGTAGAAAACAAAACATTATTATAAAATCCAGGCTAAAGTCTCAATCTTATTATGAGATTTGGAGCATCAAAGTTTGATTTCACTCAATTATTGTTTTTACTTTTGTTTCAATCTTTGACCTTACTCAGTCAATATTAAGGATATATTTTCACAGAATGTTTTTATAATATGCAAGATGATATCATGTAGAAAACAGTAAATCACAAATTACTTCAGATGGGTTTTCACAGACTGGGTCACATTTAGGAATTTATAAAATCAGATGTTTTAAGGTGTGATTTAAATGATGGGTAATGTTTTGTATGAGGACTGCAGATATCACCCTTTTGAAATAGTACACTGGGGTGATAAGTAATGATGAGGTACTGTTTTTGATGTCTAAGGGCCATGTTGGTTTTATCTCTGATCCCCTCAATGGAATTTCTGTTAAGGTAAAGTGCTGTTCATAAGGGTGGGCGGTGAGACCAAAAATCCATTATACGGAGTGCGTCATTTTATTTCACAATAACAGTATATTTTAGGTTATGTATGTTTTTAGTTTATATTGTTTTTGTAATCTAAAAATTTGCAGAAATTTGCCACTCACTATAGCTTTTAACTACAAGCTCACCAAAGTTTTAAAATATGGGCAAGTGAAGTTAGTGTTAAGAATGAAAAATGCCTAAAATATAACACCAGATTAAGTCTTGATAGAAAGAATCTTGTTTTTAAATAAGTTATTAAATTTTATAGCCTATTAAAGCTATATATCTATTGAATTTTGTATTTATGCATACCATACATCAAAAATAGACAATACGTAAGATAAAAATTATGAATATATGCACAAACCTACAGGCAGAAGAAATACCTGTATGTCAGAGACGGATCTCTAAATATGGATATTATAAATATAACAATTGCTATATGGCGATAACCATGGAATCTGTTTTAAGATCTTGATGCTCTTTACTTTAGACCTTAATCGTTGTGTCTCTTTCTCATCATTCTGATCAAAGGTGTTTTTACTCAAATGGCGCATCAAACAACATCGCTCCAGCAGCATACGTGTCACTGATATAAATGCAAGTTTTGTCTTAGCTTGCTTTAAGTTCAGAAAACTTTACAACTATTAGCATTATGTTCGAGAAGTGCTTTCTTTATTTGGTGACGCAGCTCCTTGCACTAGCCCTTAAGAGACCTCTGCATGCAAGAAAGAGAGAGAGAAAGAGAAGGAAAGAGGGAGAGAGAGAGAGAGACACCCACGGTGGTAGCTGGCGCTTATTATAAAATTACATCACTCAGTCTAACATGCGGTGCAGAGTTAGCCACGCCCACTTATTTACATTTCGTGGAATGCACGGAATAAAAAATCTTTTATGTCTGAAATGTTATTTCACGGTAACGGGATATACAGTCATAACGTCCAGCCCTAGCTGTTCATATTTTAAACACAGCTCTACATTTACACATCAAATTCACATCAAAAGGCACCAACTCTATAAATCAAAAATCATTAATAAATGCATTTGATCACATTTCACACCACAGAAACTCCTTATTCACCTAGTCTTTGAGTTACAGAGAGCTTACATGTTATCAGATGTAAATTTACTAACATTTATGCTAATAGCAAATTATCTCAAATGATAAAGCATGCTATACTTTAATTTCAAAGTCCATAATAATGCCACAGGTGTAGCAAAGTATCTTTCAATTACAAAGAGAGTTAACAAAAAACAGCTTGAGCCAGTTAGAATAAAAATACAAAAAATTTGTGGTTGGCACCAGCACGACAGTAGGAAAGACAAAACACCTGGATTCAAAAACTGTAAAGTTGTGTTTTAAACCCTCATTTCATGGCTTTCCAAACATCTGATCTGATTTAAGAACCTTTGAACACATCTTCCAAATCCGTGGTGAGGGTGTAGTGGGCGATATTGTTTTTACAGAAAGCAATTACTCAGAAAACAAAGACACAAAACTGATCCAAATGTTCAGAACACTATAAAAACACAACATCTGAGTCAGAATACTTTGAAAATTATATATAAAAAAACAAAACAAAGGAAACCGGGTACAAAACTGATAACAAACGTAAAGCAGACCAGCAACCTCTTTTGCCCCGCTTATCAGATCATTAATACCTTGCTTGACTTAGCACCATTGTATTCTCTGGCACAATTCCCTGTTCAAGCTAGTACTTTTGCACTTCAGTGATTTATATTAATTTTAAAAGGATAAATCTAGCAGGCTGGGTTGATGATGTGGTAAAATACAGTAAGCTGGCGCCTTGAGACCCGAATGCCCTGTCAGCAATCTGGAATTCATTATACTGTCTGTACTATCAAATGGTTGGCAAGGAAGGGCGAGTAAACGCTTAACCCAGCATAAGCAATTTATAGATTTATAGAGTTAGTCATGTGTCAGCGGTTTTAAAATTTCAACTACTTTCACTGAATAAGAAAATGGTGGGAAATAGGTCATTTGATGTCTATGTTCTTAAACCAAAAGCAACCAATGGAGAGCAAAATATCTCATGCGGCAGTCTCCACACATGGCTCTATGATAAACACAGAAAAAAGTGGAAAATATACAGACTCATCTTGTTTTAAGTTGTTGCCAGAGTTGTTTTTAGTTTTGTATGAAATATGCATCAAAGTTTAGTGACTGGACAGTGGCCGATCCACAGGTGTACCAGAGACCATGGTCCACAGATGCGTTACCAGTATATTTTTAAATGAAAAAATGTCATAATAACATTTCATATAAATTAAATCAAATTAAATCAAAAATAAAAATTCACATAATGATGCTACTAAGTGACACCATGTGTGATTCCTAAATGGAGAATGAACCCCCTGCCTGGTTGTCCTTGACATAAACTGCAGGAAGATGACATCAGCATCCTGCTGGACGCCCTATCGTCTGCCAACGGGAGATGTCTCCACTTCCTTGCGCCTGACAACTACAAACCCCTTAAAGCACGAGAGGAGGAGGAGTAGGTTTATATGAAAAAGATGTGGGGGTCTTCCTAACTTCCTACATAAACTTAGAGCCCTGGGCCTCCAGCTTTTCCTAAATGCAACAGCTTTAGGTTTACAAGATTTGGTAGCCTTTACGCATATGCAAGTAACAGAATCCAGAAAAAAAGAGAAAGGTTTCCTTGATCCTAAACACACTTAAATTATTAGACGGTACTATCAGTACTGACATGCTGCTACCAGATCCACTTACACATACTGCTTAATCTGGCAGCAAGCAAGATCAAACCTATCAGCAATAAAATGTAAACTGACGTGACCTAACTATACCTTTAAATGAAAAATAAAAAAGTGCATATTTAAAGGTCCAAAGAGAGGATGCAACACAATGTGTCAGCACCTTTTTCAGCCTTATGTAAAAACATTAACTACTTAATACAAACACAGCTCTATGTTGTCAACATACAGTAAACATCAATGTAAAAAGTCAAATTGGAACTTACTCCTAAAAGTTGACAAAACAAACTTTTAGCAAACTTAAAATGCACTGTTTACTATTTTCTCTACTAAGAAAGGAGATAAAGTATTGATAAGTAATATTTTAAAACACTGTAGACTTCCATAGGGGCTTTTTACAAGTTCTGTAACAAGATAAACAATAGCAGTTGTTGCATGGCAAACCTTTTGCCATTATACACCTTTTTCACTCTGCTTAACAGTGCACAAGCTTTGTTTTCCAATAATGCACCAAAGGACTACTGAGAAAGAGTGAACAGAACAAAGGTTTAACCCTTTCTGCCCAAGTCATTCTTTTTATTTGTTATAACAGAGGGTTTTGTCCCTATCCCCATTAACTGCTACAAAAACCTGTTCATGTTAACATTAATTCGTACATGAATGACTCCACATTTGAGGATTTAAAATAAACTGACTCAATATTTATTAAAAAAGCATGTTATGGACCAAACTGTATGTTTACTGTATGTAATAATGTGATCTGAAAGTGAGCAACATTTCTATTGAACGGATAGAAAAAGTTCAAGTTATAGGTCCAAGGGAACTTATATCTAAACCATGAACATATATATCAGATTTATTTACATAACTGCCATAAAGTACATAAAGTTCTAGTCACTTTCATTAATTGCACCTTTTGAAAATGATCAACCAAGGTCCAAGCCTAAATATTAACTTGCTTTTCGATTAAACCGACTCCCAAACATACCAGTCTGTCTCAGCAGTTTTACATTAGACTCATCCTCCCCTATTGCAGTGAACCAATAAGGGTTATGATAAAAGAAATTATAATTTTGAATTTTCTATTATTAAATTGACAACCTTACAATAACATATAATACAGCGCTTACTTTCAAGAGACAAGTGTTGAACTTTGAGTTATAACTGAACTCATGTCTAGTTATGGCTGGACATGGCTAGCTCAGTTTGTGACATTGTTAAGATTATTTTAAGAGATACATTTGTGAGCCTTCTGGGTCTTTTACTCAGAAGATGTATCTGAGATGCTTATGAAGACGTAAAGTTTCCATATGCTCTCCATTTAATCTCATTAATGTCTTTCTTATGGAAACCATTAATATTATGTCATTTACTGAAGTAATATACACAGTATAATCTGCAGGTTCTGTTAGCTAATCCTGAAATATCTTTTAAAACACATAAACTTCTAATAATAACATACAATGCATGTAAAATATGTAACATTTAATTCCTTTGGTTTTGCGTGTATTATTAATGCACTATTAGTGTCCATTTTCTTGGGCCACCGAAAACTCAACGTGCTCTTTCATATATTTCAATCCATATCTATTCCACATAACATTTCTTTAAAACTTTCAAGCCTATAAAGCACTTTTCTTACCTTGTGTAGTCTCCGTTTGCCTCCTAAAGAAAAACACAAAAGTGAGGTTGGTGAATCAATGCTGTAAGAAGCTTAAGGCCAGATAGCCACACGTCTGCAAACTTGGTACTGGACAAGCACTCAAGAAAAAGCTGTTATTTACACATTTATTTGATTTAAATTGTACATTGTAAATTGTCACATTTACAATTATCTGCGCAAAAACGCTAACATGCAACGATTTAACATCAACAATACGCGTTTAAATGTAAAACCGTTTGAAATCAGTTCAGATTCAAATCTCTTCAAAACAGCTCGCGGCGGGGAGCCTGTCAAAACTAACGCACGAGATTCAAAATACTACTCACCTGCACCGTGTACGCTGCTAACTTAAAAACAGTCTCACTCTCCACCTCAAGGTTACCCTGCAAATTTTAAGAAAGAAAAGCGTGTGAAAAATGTACGAATATCTTAATTTCTATCCCACACATACCGCATCAAACTATCCGACTAGTTTCCACACAGACACAGGTTCCACTTTGGACGATACCATCTGTGTACAGCAAAGGGTATCTCTACAAAAGAAAACCCCTCGATCTAACTGTTACCCTAATTTCACCGTATCATATAACGATGAATAAATAATTACGTTAACACGTTAATTTATCAGTATAAACTACACAAACATATTCGGAATTGCTACGTTCAGTTGCTTAAATCCCCCCGGAATGAAGTGGTACAGTCTTTGAGCAGGTTCAGCGCTCGACGCTCGTGTTTCAACGGGCATCATCAAAGCAAGCATAAAAAAGTTACTGATGTCTCACAAAAGTGAATAAAAGTATTTATAAATGTGATAGGATCGTTTTCTGCACATGGTTGAAGATGAGTAATAGAAGTTTGCGGCCCTGTGGCAGTTGTAAGATTAACTTACACGTTTAATGAGTTAACATGGGGTCGATGTGATGCAACGAGTAAATCCCTCAACCCCATAATCACCCCATATGCAGCGCCCCGCGGGGGCTCACACATCACACTATTAAATGTTATATGAACTTGACTAACACCAACCTTACTAATAGTTATACTAATAACGTGTCTTGTATACGTAATATTCTCTTGAAAAAGGCAATTTACTTTATTGCAGCAAAGAGCATCAGTGCATTTGTTTTGAAGTACAGTATGTGATACTTTCAAATAGCTGCCATTATACACAAGGAAATATGAGGACATGAAATACAAATCCTTTTTTTCTTATTAATGTGTTAGTTTGAATTAGCCATGGATGTTTAATACAGCCCTTACAGTTTGAAAGAGGCTAAAGTGGAGCCAGCTAGCCTGCTGTGCCAGGGCTGCCATGTGTAAATACCCATAATAAAAAAATCCTAATGGCAGCCACCTGCCAGGCTTTTTAAAAGCTTCACAAAGTAAAGCATTTCACAGACAATTGCCCGAGATGAAAACATTACCGCAACTGCAATTCATTTTCTGCTAACATTTAGCATGCATTTTGCTATTATAAATACTTCTGCAAACAATATGTGCCATGATTTTTAACACTTGGATCACTTACATTGTAGACAGCTATCTTAGCATTCCGGAAAAACAGTTCAACAGTGATCGCATCTTTCAAATATGCGACGCTCTCGATGTAAAACCTAAAGAAAACATAACATAATAATCAATAAAATCATGTAGCATATTTGAAAACATTAATTGCATTGCTTTAACATGTTGCAGTTTGCTTCATTTTGTGCGTGTGGTGCCCCCTACTGGATAAATACTGGCATAAAGTACATAAACTCTGAACAGACCTGACTTGGAATTTGAGATCAAGAGGTCCAGTCTTTTTGGAAAAGTCATGATCCAACACTCTGCGTTCCAGCTGTAGCCACTTTGTTTGACCCCTGATAAAAAAACAAAAACTAACTGAATGCTTTCATTAAATACTAGCAAAGCATCTGCAATAGCAATGCTATTGATGAACATGTTGCGCATGGTGCTATACATCAGAGAATGCTGGCTCAAAAAAAATCCTATATGCTCACCCTATAATGGTAGTACTTGCTTTTTGTTGTCTTATTTTTTATTACCTGGTGCTTATAGGTCCTATGGACACATTTTGTCATTGAAATGTTCCAGAACATCAACAAATGTAATTATGTAAATGACTGCCAAGACTCATCATTGCAGTGAAGCTGTAATGGCAACTGAAATGATGCTTCATAACAGCATGATAGTCTGCGGCAATGTCCTTTCATAAATATGGATTTTCATACAATGCTGATAAATCACTTTAAATCAACTTACCTCTCATCAGTAAAGGAGATTCCAAAATATTCTTTCTCTTTTAGGTTGAAATGGGATGAAACCAAATCCAAGAGGTCTCGGGACAACAGTTTTGGCTGTTTTAGAGAAAATAGCAGTTCTTATAAATGTCCAGATGTTTTATATATAATAGAATTAACCATTCATCAGTCTATGACTGTGGTTATAATAGGTTTACCTGAACCAGCAGTTCTAACTGCCGGTCATCCAGCAACAGCACCTGGCACAGCCGGCCCTCCGTCATCTGGTAAAGTCAGACATGAATCCCATTAGTCTTAACATTTTCACTATCTGCATCATTGATGCAGGTACACATGTATAGAATACGACATTTAACATATGTAATGTCTAAATATGTGTAGGTATGTCCATGATCTTCCGTGACCCCTAGAGGAATTTTCACACGTCTATGCTTTTATGCACTTATAAAAGTTAATCTAATGTGAGGTGAGGTGAGTGTGTCCTTTGATATTGAGTAAATGAATTGGATTGTTTTTTCCATATGGAGGATTGATCTCTGTGTACAGTCAGCTTAATTTAGATGTGATCTTGGCACTTGTCTCACGATGGCTGTTTGGTAAGTGATAAAAAGTTAATTCATTGTGCAAAATGTTAACAAATATCATTTTTCACATAATAATGTATGGGTAAATATTAAAAATTAACATTAACTATAATTAATAAAAGCACTATTTATCCATTAATTATTATAAACCAATATAGTTAACTGATGTTATCAAATAAAGCCTTATTTGTAAAATGTTAAGAAAAGATATTCTACATATTATATAGCTATAAACTGTCATTATGTATTCATATTAATGTAGTGCCAAACATCTAATTTTCCTAATTTTGGAAATTAGTGATCCATTTGTGTATTGTCTAACATTCCAAAATCTGCTTTTGGATTGCTTTGCATTAGGAACACACAAAATACAAGAGGCTGCTTTTTATGATTTAAAATTTTGTCATCTTGCCTAGCTTTTCTTGGCATGTTCTTGGAGAAAGAGAGATACTTATACAACCACAACAATGCTTAAACCAAGCTGAACTCACGTAAACCCTTAACTTGTAAGGAGACATTGTTCTCTTCACTATATGAGACGTCTGCTACAATGCTTGTACTTATTTTTCTAGGTTTACATCATGTTTTGTTGCACAATAGCCATGCAGCTGCGTAAGTGAGGGTCTTGTATTTAAAAGAATAATAGAATAAATATAATGATCATGTGAAACTGCTTTTTATTGTTAAAAAGCTACAGAGACGCTTACTATCCCATTAGTCTTAACATATTCACTACAGGTATCTGCATCACTGATAAACATGTGTTACTATAGTTGCATAAAATCAATTTCTTCTTAAAATCTTTTATATTACTATAAACCTTTTGCAAAATAAATTAAAAACACAATTGGCTTCATCAATAATTCAAGCTTGAAGAACAAACACAGGTCATGCATGAATTTTCATTGAATTAATAAGGAACCAAATTATCTCTCTCCAACAGATTCACCCATGCACATGCACTGATAACAGTTGATTAATTAACTAGAATTAACTATTCACATGTGCATTAACCAGTTTAAAGTGACCTTCATATGCGTTTAGTGTGTTTAAGACTAAAATCTTTTGCAGATGAGTATAACTACAGCATTTAGTATTTCAAAACACTAAAATAAAAATGTAATGAGAAAATAAAATAATGATGTAAAAACAGTTGGTTAGACCCCATAAAAAACAAGAACCCACATTAAAGCCAGCTTATTGTAAAAAAAACCACACAATCGCCTAAGCTTGGATTAGTCACAATAGTAACCCTTGCTTAACAAAGCCATGCTTTACAAAAGTTGCAATGTTATGGAAATTGACAAAACATACACACTCTATCAATACCTCCCTTGGTATTGGTTTCAAATTAGTTGAAAAAATATTTTCTACTTGTATAGTTTATGCTTCAATATGCAGTTTTATTCCTCCAAACACCAATTTTAGGAGTGAACCTTTAAATTTTTACTTTATCAATACCATAATCAGCCATACCAGTTACCATACATTAGGAAAATCTGCCCCACCAGCAAAGCAGAAAGCCTCATTGGGTTCAGGATGGACTGTATCTTGCCAACAGCAATGTTCTTAAAAAGCTCTCTACACCAGACTCAGCATTATATAAGCTTAATGTGGCATTACATCCCTGCCCCCCAAAAGTCCTCCACTAACCCCCAAACAAGCCTCCATTTATACGTTATCTGGTTGCATGTTATAGATTTACTCATGCTGATTCTCTTGTTTTGTGTGCTTTCAGACTATAAGGTCATCACTGTGCCAGGCACCAAATGGCCGCTGTGTCAGTCTGACTAAACATTCAGCCAACTCATGTTATGATCAATGCAGACAATAGATTCGTTTAAAGTATTGAGTTTGGGATCTGTAATCTTTGTGGCTTTACTATTATTCCTTACAACAAGGGCATTAACATGAATTTGTTGTGTGCATGAGGGCTGGGGTCAGGGAATGAGTGACCATGAAAAAAGAGAGGGTCATGTGACGTGTAATGTTTTTGACATATGGGTCATTCACCGTGAGTTATAATCCGAGTTCAGACAAAGGTCTACACTCCCACCCATGTACAGACACGGCCCTTAAGTACCCAGACAGGGCTATAACCAGCCAATAACAAACACCACTTAAACTATCAACATTATACATACTGTATATCAAGATTGTACATATACAGTATTGTGCAAAAGTCTGATGACATTACAAACAAAAAAACAGGAAATATATACCAAAATATCAAATAGAGCTGCCTAACGATTAGTCGTGACTAATTGTTTGCAGAATAAAAGTTTTTGTTTACATATTAAATGTGTTTGTAATGTGTATAATAATTATTTATATATAAATGCACACACAAGCATGTATAGATTTAAGAAATATTTGCAAGTGTATAAACATTTGTATATTTACATATAATTTATATCATATATAAATATAAATTTTTATTATATCAATATATTTTCCTTAAAATTATACATACATGTGTTTGTATTTACATAATATATTTGTTGACGTACTGTGTATAATAATTATGTAAACAAAAACCTCTATTCTTCAAACGAATAGTTGTGACTAATCATTAGGCAGCCCTAAATACATAAAAAAGTCAAATATAACACAATTTTTAAAAGAAAAAATAGCTTCTTTAGGCAAAGTCAGTATTTAGTGTGACCTCTTTTGGCACTAAACACATTTTATTATCATTATAAAATAAAGTTTATTATAATGATTATTATTATTGGGCTGGGAAAAGATAAATCACGATTAATCGCATACAAAATAAAAGGGATTTTTTTGGCATAATATTTGAGTGTGTGCTGTGTGTAATTATTATGTACATATAAAATTTAAATACACACACATTCATGTATGTATTTAAGAAACATGTATATGTGTATGTATATGTATTTATATTTTTATATATTATATATATATATAAATAAATAAAAAATTGATATATAAATAAAAAAAATCTGACATGAATATATGTATGTGTGTGTGGTTCACTATCCACAATAATTACACACAGTACACACACACATACACATATATTATGCAAAAATAACTTTTATTTTTTTATGTGAATAATGCGATTAATCACGATTAATCTTTTCCAGCCCTAATTTATTATTATTATTATTATATTTATTATTATTATTATTATTAATAATAATAATACAAATGAATAACAATAATAATAAAATTAATTTTATATAGCGCCTTTAAAAGGTATGTTACAAAATACTTGACACTTTAGCTTATAATTGCATTCTGTTTTTTAATACTGCATAAACACTATACACATTTCCTGTATTTTCTGGATGTATTCTAAAAAGTGACTTTCAATTTAAATTGCACTGTTGTAAAGCATCTTTACAATAAGTTCATATAAGTACAGGAAAAAAGACATAAATAGGCATATGAAATAGAATACTTGGTATTATTGTAAAATACATGTTTAAAATTGACAGTGATTCTGTATTCCTATACATACATTGTGTCCCACCATGAATGAGTCACAAGAAAAGCAAAAGGATGCAATGACTCAGACCAACCAGCTCTAAAGATACTACACTACTGCAAAAAACAAACATCTGGAGAGAAGATCTGTCTGGAAATATAAATATCACTCAACTGTGCAGTGACTCTCTATAAAGTGAATTAAGAGAAATACAGAACCCAACAATTTTTATGGCCAACATTTTTACTTTCTTGTTTAAGTTTTATCATGTATTATTTAAACTTTATGAGCTGCCACTGGGGCAGTACCCTTTTTAAAAAGGTCCTCATATGTTCCATTAAGTACAGATACATTTGGTACCAAGATGTACCTTTGAGATACTAATAAGCTCTCCTTTGTAACATCTGTATGTACATCTGTACATTTTGTACATTTTGTACCATCTTTATGTACATCTGTACATTTAAAGGGTATAGCTCCAGTGGAGCTAGGGTACATATTTAGACTATTTATATCTGACAGTATTGAAACAGGTTTTCTTAGACTTCCCAGCATCTTCTGAATGTCAGTCTGTTAAAAAGTGTAATGCATGCAATGTCCATATGGTTAATAAATAAACAAGTAGCTAAAATACAGTCAGTTTACCTCTAAAAAAACAACACCTGTCTTTGACAGACAGCATACATTATATATTAGATGTCATGAATGACTAAATCCAGGTTATGGTTACTAGAATAGCATTCATTGCACACAATGGCAGCAGACAGACCACAGCATTCCCGACAATAAAATAAGAATCAACATCCTCAGTTAAGAACGAAACATCTATAGATAAAGTATTCACTGAATAGAGCAGATGTGCTGTGAATAACTTAATAAAAAAAATCTTCCTTCCATTTAAAGTCAACAGACATGCTTTCAATACAACAACAAAAGTTTAGTTCAGTTAATCTAGTTCAAGATTAGTGTCTTGCAACACAATTTGCAAAATGAAGATACAGTACATTATAAATACGATCTCTTTAATATGATAAGGTGGTATATAGAGGCAAAGCTCAGCAGTCATACCCCAAATTCAAAGTTCGAACCATTTAGAAAATAAGTCTCATTTCCTACCTCATAAACATCTCCTAGATGGCACCATGTTTGCATGAATCTCCTACAGGGCACAAGCCCATCACTGTAGCATCTTCTCAACACCTGTTCAGCCAAAGTCCACACTATCTGACTCCCAGAGGCCAAGAGATCCTCTACGCCACAAAACATGCCCAGCGCCATGCCAGTCTGTCTGGTACACTGGGAGACTGTGCTCCCTCTGAAGCTGATGTAACTACACTGGAGCCTGGAAGAGCCAGGGTCGGTATGCCAGGCTTTCTGCGTAGGCTACCGTCCAAGACTTTTCCCCTTGGAGATGCGCACAGAAAGAGGGCAGGCCACAAACAATCCAGAGTCAGAGACGAGCCACAATGACACACATAGACGTTCACAGTGATGCACAATGAGTATCTACACACTCATAAACAGAAGATCGAGAGCGCACAATCGAGGACGCACACAATGTCTGCTCCAACCACTCCCTTCTCATAAACAAATGTTGTGGTTTCTCCACAAGGCTTTCATGATCAACTTTTACAGATACTTGAATGGCCATTTAATAGATATTTTTACTTGGTGATCAAAGTACCAGTCACTGAGGATAAAGAAAGAGTAACTGTTCATCATTGACTGCTTTCCTTCATAATTTAAAAAGTGATGCTTTCACCTGCATTATTATGGGAATATGGGGGTTACCATTAGTTGTTTCTGGCTGTGTGTACGCATTTGTGAGAGTTTGTTGGGCATATTTTCCACCAGACACTGTGCATCTCCACCCGGCATATTCCAATAGGAAATAAATAAAAATACTTTCTTTAGAAACATCTGGAATATAAGAGACTGACATGTTATTACTAACGCCCAAACTCCTATGCAAAACCAAAGAGGTATTATGAAAAAATACAATAAGGAGGTACATTTTCCATCTCTGTAAATTACTAATTTGAACACAACTTTGTGTATTTATGGCATCTTAAAAAGATGTTCAAGTTGTGTATTTGTGTCCCCTTTGGCTTTCTATACACATTTGAGGTCTTGCATAAATACAGAAGTTCAGACTGTAGGCCATGCTGGCAGGGAATTTAACAAGTGCAGATGCATAAACACACAGCTGTCATATCTGGCAGTAGTATGTATGGATATTTATATTTCTCAGTTTGCTTATGATTTCATCCTCCTAAAAATAGAAACAGAAGGCATTGGAAATATATGGATATGTCCTAGACATGCTCCTTAAAGAATAAAAAATTACTATAAATAAATAAAATACAGTACTTCGATCTGACACAGCTGTCTCGAAGAGCTTATTCAAAGTCGTTACTGCTGTAAATAGTGTCTCAAAGTAATGAAAACAAAGTACTTTTCAATTTTGCCGAATGGAAATAAAATTCCATAAAGGGAATAATTCAGTTAAAGGGATAGTTCACCCAAAAATTAAAATTCTGTCTTGCTTTAATTGCCCTCATGTTGTTCGAAATCCGTTAATGTTTTTGATATATTTTGATAAATGATGGCAACCACACAGTTTATGGTACCATCGACTTCCATAGTAGGAAAACAAATACTACGGCAGTCGATGGGTACCATCAACTGTGTGCTTTTCATCATTTCTCAAAATATCTTCTTAAATGTTTAACAGAATCAAGAAATTCATACAGGTTTAACAAAATGAGGATGAGTAAATGATGACAGAATTTTAATTTCTGGGTGAACTATTCCTTTAAAGGGTACCTACACCATTAAAAACTTAAACTACTTCAAAAAATAGGTCAATCTATAAGCCCACTTCTGTATCAAACTAAAACGACTGCAAGCTTACAATACATGAAGTCAAGCCATGTGATAAATTTCACAAAGTCACTGTAAGTCATTCTTGTCATTTAAAAAACTTCTATCACATCTATGTTAACCAGCTATGTTGACATGCAATTTACCTGCAACAACAATATTCAACAAACAACCAAATCTTATAGTTTACACAAAATAATGTCACAATGCCTCATCTTCTGTACTACTGTCTTACAGCTCCTAGCACAACTACTTATACACACAAAAAGCTGTTTACTCAAACAGATATAAGTGTAAAGAGCCTCTAACTATGACTGACAACGTTGTGACCCACGTTCAAGAGTAGCCTGATGTTTTAAAGGAGTCATTGATGTTAAAAACTGATTGGATGCTGGGAGGCTAAGAGTCAAAGGTTTAAGTGCATTCTGGGAATTGACAGACCCTGCGGCATTGATATGGGTGAACACTGGGGTAAGAAACAGGACACCTCAAGCTCACCTCAAAGTCCCAGTCGACAACAATTCACAAATACCAAAGTGTTTACTATGACTGTTTTATATCACAATATTATTTTATTATACAGCCCTCTAAAATACTTGACTGTGGTACTAAAAAAAGGGAAAAATGTACAGTCAGTGGATCATTATCATAAAATAAAGCCCTTCAGGGTAATAAATAACCAAGTCTCCTGTTGGGGATTATTTTGAAGTACTGACTTGCTGAATACACATTATAATAATAAATATACAGCATTCATTGTCAAAATCATTGAGCCAATACCCATAAAATGTAATTTTATATTTACACATATAATTTTTTGCATGTAAATATTGACCTAATAATAAAGTATCCTATTAATATCCTATTAATAATACTTTAAAGGGATAGTTCGTTTAAAAAAATGAGAATTCTGTCATTATTTACTCACCAAAAATGAAGATATTTGTAATCTGGCTGAAAGCACCATTGACTTCCATACCAGGAAATAAATACTATGGAAGTAAATGGTGCTCAAAATATCTTCCTCTGTGTTCAGAAGCACAAAGAAATGTATACAGGTTTCTAAAAACTTGAAAGTAAGGGGTCATTTTTGGGTGAACTATACTTTTAAATAAACATTATCCTCAATGCAACACACAAACTAATACAAAATATAGATCTATGTAATTTACTAAGAGCATGCATCCTTTATAAAAACAACAGAAATATAGTGAAAAGTTTCTGGTTTAACTGAGAGAGAGGGTGAAAGGCTATGAAAATACAAGATCAAAACAAACACATCCATGTATACATCTATACAGATTAGGGATGGGCATTCGATTAAATTTTTTTGGTCGATTGTCGGGAGAATTATCGATCGACTATCGATTAATCATTAATATTTTTATAATAAAAAATAATTATTTAACTTTTATAATTCAAAAATGTTGAATAAAAATACAGCATGTTTTCCTCCATGAGACCTTTATTACAAGATCAACTTGTGGAAGACAGTTAAACTAAATTTAGTTAGACAAACGGAATATATATGCGCTTGAATAGACTTCATTTGTTCCAAAAAATCATGACCTCTTCATAATTATTCTTTTGAAATCAAAACAGAAGGTCACAGATAACGGAGTATGGTGTCAAATATTGCACCCTGGTGGTAAAATGTTGAATTGCTGCCACACAGTAAAATTCATTTAATTGCTTCAAGACACATGCTACGCTAGGCAACGCAACCTGCATTAGATAGAAAAGTATTCGATTAATCAATAACAAATCAACTTCATCGACAAAATTCTTAACGATCAATTATCGATCGTCGATTAATCATGCCCATCCCTAATACAGATGGTGTGTATGGAATGCAACTACAAACAAAACAAAACCGTACAGACAGGGAAAGGATATTCAGTTCACCATAAAGTGCACTTCTATAAAAGTAATGCCTGCAACCACAGTTCACATGCGACCTACACCTTTAAAAGTAAACACAGCTGTACCTTTTGAAGTCATGTTTTCGATCGAAACCCAAAAGAAGGTCTCTGAACTAAAACAAAGACTACCACCTTTTACATCAATGCGCAGAAACATAATGCAACACGCAATTTTCACTTTCTGTCATTGTTGTTGAGTTTGAAAGGAAAATACAATGTGGGAGAAGTACAGTCTAGAGACTACTGATGTCTTGTGCTTTGTTTTGTGAGTGTGTATAATGAACCATTACAAATGTCGGCCTAATACAGCAACAATCCTTTTATTGCCACACAAACTGTGCTGGAGATACAATTCCAGCTTCGGCTCGGCGTTGAATGATGACCTCACACTCTGGCACTCGTCGGGTGTCATGTGCATGCCCTCAAGCCATCCAGTGACATGGGATCCCATTCGTTTTATTAACATTGACTCTTGATGGCACCCCACTGGCAATTAAATGCCTTTTGTATTTCCAACAAAAACAGGACAATTGTTTGTTGTGTTTTATAACATCATGACAGAGGTCCTTCTACTAACTGTTTATATAGACTTGTCTGGGGAGAAGGTGGGCTTTCTCGTTTCAGCACTCAAATCCAATCACGTGTCTTAATAAACACACAGTCGACTTGTCAAGATTTAAAGGGATAGTTCAGACAAAAATTTAAATATGTCATTAATGACTCACCCTCATGTCATTCCGAACTCGTAAGACCTCCGTTCATCTTCGAAACACAGTTTAGGATGTTTAGATTTAGTCCGAGAGCTTGTTGACCCTTCATTGAAAATCTATGTACTGTATACCATGTCCAGAAAGGTAGTAAAAACATCACCAAAGTAGTCCATGTGACATCAGTGGGTCAGTTAGAATGTGTTGAAGCATCGAAAATACATTTTGGACCAAAAATAACAAAAATTACTACTTTATTCAGCATTGTCTTCTCTTCCGTGTCTGTTTTGAAGCGCATGCGCGAGGTTGTTTTCACATATGTTGGTGCGCACCGTGGTGCGGCCTCGGAGCGCACTAAAATACATTGTATCATTTTTCAGTTAGTGCGGTCCGTGTTCACATATATATATTTTTTACTTTACTCGAAATGCCGCACCGTACACCATGTGACAACGGTCAGCGCTGTCATTGGTCTCTGACAGCTCTTACCGTCTCATGACCACCCCACGTTTCCACGACAACCAGCCTGACAGAGAGAGCGCAGCTATCAAGATGTGGAGATAAACGATGCACGTCTTTGCGAAGTTTCTTTGCTTTAACGAGAAATTGCGTAGCTGTTCTATTAAAGCCTTTCTCACGGAGCCGTTTGCTAAAAGCCCGTAAGTTCACTATTTGTGTGTGGAGGACAACTATGCATTTATAAAATCATCAGCTCAAACGTAAAGGAGACAGCGAATCTCTATGCAACGGACCAGGATTGGCTTGTTTGTTTTTAACCCACAATATAACACCCGGCTCACGTCACAACGAAAGCCCAGTGGCTCAAACATGTGGAGAACTTCCTGTATTTGGTTCGGCCCGAGGTCCAGCAGTGTTCACACCACAGGTGGGTCGCCCCAGAGTTCGGCAACAGCCGCTCCGAGACCACCTGTTTAGAGCGGTCTCGGAGCGGTCGTTTAGTGCGCACCCGAGTGCGGCTGTTGTGTTCACACTGACCCAAACGCACCGTACTCGGAGCGACACGTCATTTGGGCCGACCTAAACAGTGTATATGTGAAAACACCCTAAAGTCATGTGACTGCAGTGACACGGATGGCGTGTTATCCTCAGACATGTTGCAAAGTTTTTTTTTCAAACTTACAGCGTGCCTCTCCCTCAGACTGTAAATGAAGCCCGGGCACACAAAAAACAAACAAACAAAAAAAATCTGGGGCGCACCAGATAACACGTCAGCCGCATCGTACATCATCCGCGTCACTGCACTCACGTGACTTTAGTCTCGCGCATGCGCTTCACAACAGATGCGGAAGAGAAGACAAAGCTGAATAAAGTCGTTATTTGTTATTTTTTGACCAAAATGTCTTTTTCGGGGTCTTACAAGTTTGGAATAATATGAGGGTCATTAATGACATTATTTTTATTTTTGGGTGAACTATCCCTTTAAAGGGAGAATTTGTCGTTTCACGCAGACACATTTAGACACATACGCTTTTGTTTATTAATTTGTTTGAATTGCTTGTGTGATTTCAACATGGCACCACCATGATAGCTTTCTCATAGAGAAACACAATGAATGGCCCCACTCGCTTTTACAAAGAGCCAATAAGTGTTTAGTTAACCTCACAGCCTGGAATCTGATTAAAAATGCTGTATGATATTAAAAAAATTGTTGATCCATACAGAAGTAAGAGATTGTAGGTTATTAATGCCCTATTTGGAGCACATTAGCTAATAGATATCCTTAAGGCTAACATCTTTAATTTCATGGGGACTTTATGTCTTGGTCTCTCTCTTTGTTTCCATTTTTCCCTATTCCAATATTGCTCAGAGATAATCTCATAGTAATGCTCAAGCTCTGATTTGTATTAATGAGCTCATTTCCACTGAAAACCCAGAGGAGGGCCGCACAGAGCAGCCTTCCTCATCATCCTCTACTTTCCCCCGGCATAGCTGAAATGTGACATCAATTACCAAATGCAATATGAAGACGATTAATTGTCTGTAGACTTCAGGCATGTTAGGCATCCAAAGGGCACACATGCTGATACATGACAGGCATGCAGCTCCTCCGCAGTACACGTGTGCACATCAACAGCTGATGGCCCAAAAACTGTGTATGACTGTACTTTGAGATGTAAGATGTGCAGTGTCTGCATTAGCATTTTCATCTCTGGGATGCCTTTCAAACCCAACGGTCCACTGCACAGTCAGGCTGTATGAAAGCAACACCAAAAGGCTGTCTGACCAACCTACTTACTGACTACAGTCTTTGTTAGGTTACAGATAGTTTGACAGGAGGATTGGTGGTCGGGGAAATTATTTTCGATAATAAATTCTAATGTTATCACACCAACCCATTGTGTATAGTTTAAGAATAATTGCTTCATATCTGAGAGAGATTGAAATGAGATCAGGCTGTTTAGACATTTTTTTACCGTTAAAATATGTTTCTCTGTAAAAATGTTTTATACTCCAGTAAGATTTGAGTGTATAATGAAAGAAATAAACATTCAACTCTCCTTTCAAATGCTACATTTAAAGAAAATTATATTTTATAAAGAAAAACATTATAGACAATTATAATGTCATACTTGGTAAATCTGAATATCATAGGGACATAGGGTGGACATTTTAACATGGGCCAGCATGCAACACCCTAGCAACCACTTCTAAGAAAACCCAAAGAAACTGAACACCACAGGAATAACCCAGAAATGTACAGCGACTGTATAGCAACACCACAGTAACCACCAAAACCACCCTAGCAACTCCATAGCAACATGATAGCAACCACCCAAAATACCATAGGAACCACTCTTAAAAAACGCAGTAGCAACTGAACACAACAACAACCCAGAAATATATAGCAACTGTATAGCAACACCACAGTAACCACACAGAACACTCCAGCAACCCCATAGCAACATGGCAGTAATCAACCACTCCTTAAAAACACCTTAGCAACACCACAGTAACCACCAAAAACACCCTAGCAACTCCATAGCAACATGACAACAACCACCTAAAATACCACAGCAACCACTCCTTAAAAACACCTTAGCAACTGAACACAACAATAACCCAGAAATGCGTACAGAAGCTGTATTGCAGCACAACAAAAACCACCTAGAACACCCTAGCAACTACATAGCAACATGATAGCTACCACCTAAAATACCATAGCAACCATTCATTAAAAACATCTTAGCAACTTTACACAACAATAACCCAGAAATTCAAAGCAACTGTATGGCAACACAACAGTAACAACAAAGAACAGAATTGCAACCCCATAGCAACATGACAGAAACCACTCTTTAAAAACACTTTAGCAACTGAACACAACAATAACCCAGAAATTTAAAGCAACTGTATAGCAACACCACTGTAACAACCAATAACACCCTAGCAACCCCATAGCAACATGATAGCTACCACTTAAAATACCATAGCAACTATTCATTAAAACACCTTAGCAACTGAACACAACAATAACAACCTAGAAATTCAAAGCAATCGTATAGCAACACTACAGTAACAACCAAGAACACCCTAGCAACTCCATAGCAACATGATAGCAACCACCTAAAGTACCATTAGCAAACACCCTTTAAAAACACTTTAGCAACTGAACACAACAATAACCCAGAAATTCAAAGGAACTGTATAGCAACACCACAGTAACAACCAAGAACACCCTAGCAACTCCACAGCAACTTGATAACTTAGCTACCACCTAAAACACCATAGCAACCATTCATTAAAACACCTTAGCAACTGAACACAACAATAACAACCTAGAAATTCAAAGCAACTGTATAGCAATCACTTAAAGTACGATTAGCAACCACTCTTTAAAAACCTTTTAACCAAACCTAGAAATTTATAGCAACTGTATAACATTAGCACAGTAACCACACAGAACACAACCGCAACCCATAACAACATTATAATAATAACCACCTAAAATAGCACAGCAACCACTCCTTAAAAACACCTTATCAACTGAACACAACAGTACCAACCCAGACATTCATAGCAACTGTATAGCAACACCGCAGTAACCACCTAGAGTACCATAGGTGGTTACTAGCTATGGCATTGATGGCAACATCCACAACACCCTATCAATGTGGTGGCAAGCACCAATGTAAAAATCTAGTTATCTTTGTTGGTTCAAAAATTAAACATCGTTATAAAAAATTAAAAGGATATACTTTCATGAATATTTAAGGGTATTTAGCTTACAGTGGGGCATTACTTTGTGTCCTGGTCGGGCATTTAGCATTTAAGCTGTGACTGTGAGCCCACTAAAGTGTCTATTTGACTGGGATTTGGGGCTGACATAGGCCACAGCACACAGAGCTGGGTTATGTTGAAACCTCTGAACCGTGACAAAAAGAATGGGTGTGTGTGTGTGTGTGTGTGTGCGCATAACACAGATGCCACAGAGCAGGAGGGGAGGCGGTCACTGCTGCTTCTGCCTAGCGTTTCGCGCATACTGTCTGTCTGCCCCCTCTAATAAGGTCCCAGCGGGATTGTGGGTGCAGGGAC
This sequence comes from Paramisgurnus dabryanus, assembly GCF_030506205.2. Classification (NCBI taxonomy): domain Eukaryota; kingdom Metazoa; phylum Chordata; class Actinopteri; order Cypriniformes; family Cobitidae; genus Paramisgurnus; species Paramisgurnus dabryanus. The sequence goes on along the minus strand of NC_133343.1, from coordinate 25,821,585 downwards.
TTTTCAAAACGATAGATTAAGAACGTGAGACCACTGGCTGTCAATGTCATTTGCAAGAGATGAAAACCTTAAATGGATTCTCAAAGTTTCACCACAGGAGGCCAGAAGCATAGACAATGATAAAAATAATACATATATAAGCGAGTGAGGAGGGAAAAGTTGGGGAGGAAAATGGATAAAGACAGATGGGGTATCTACATTTTTGTTACATGGCTCTATGGAATTCTCTTTTCTGATTGGTCAATAACAGAATTAAATGTTTTGTATAATGCACTATATGATTGACAGTTGTCCCTGGCAAATAATTGTCTAATGCTACGTACACACCAAACACCGGGCATCGCATTACTCGCGGGATTTTTTGTCATGCGAATTTTTAGGCGAAGACGCGTTTGAGGCGAATAGCGTGTTTTTTTTGTGGCAAACGCGCCGCCCACATCACGTCATTTGCATCGCCCCACGCAAGGATGCATCTGATCGCGTATTTGCATTGACTTTGTATGTAATCTACTTGCGCAAATCGTTGAACTCGTGTCTAGTGTGAACCCACAGTTACACTGTTTACTAAAGGCTTAAGTATGCTCCATTGTTTAGATGTTACCGTGGGTTCAAACCAGTCGCATTTGAGGCCTCAAATTTGCGTCTACCATGTCTAGTTTGCTGCTTGAACATTTTGAGTTTACTCGCTTCATTTGCGCGTGAAATTTTAGTCATCGAGACCCTTCTATAGACTTCTGCAACTCCTCTCGCTTCCTGTAATCACGTCACTACTAGAGCAAGCTCCTGATTGGTTAACACTGTGCGTTTTTCCGCCAAAGTTCCAATTTTTCAACTTGGGTGTTTCCCCGCTGCAACACTCAATTTGTGCCAACTAGACATGCGAATGAAGCGAATCGCATCTACCGTGCCACGCGAAGCGCCTCATCCGCACCGCAAGACCTCCAGACACGCATCAACGCGTCTTTACATTGACTTAACACTGAAATCACTTGCACTTGACGCCTCTATCGTGGCTGGTCTGAACGTAGCATAAGTGAGGGTCTGCTATGCTTTGAAATGCTGTGGGTTCGACCATGCGCAAACATTTGGGTACAGAGAGTTCATGTAGTGAAAAATGAAAAACATTCATTATTTTGTGTTTATAAAAAATGTCACGTACACACAATAATGCTGTCAAAAAGATCCGTGTTTACATAGATCCACAAAGACAGATGAACACAACTTTTATGATTTTTGAAGTCAAAATTCAGCTTTTAATATTTCTAGTAAATGCATTTACGCATTAACACTTCAAAATGCATACAATTTTCTCAAAATGAATTTGGGAAAAAGAATGGGCAAGGGAGAATTTTTTGCAAGGGAACTAGTGTCCCGCTAACTTCTGGGTTGGCCTACAAAAATACGTCATTCCTGCGGGACTCTATAAGAGAGGTTTTTTTACTACAAGTGGCCCTGGACTATAAAGTACATTTTTGTAAACTTAAAATAGTTTTGTAAACACTGAATCAAATCTGAATCAAATTATTGACATAATAATCATAATCAAATTGAATCATGAGATCAGTGACGCTTCATACCCCTATAATCTATAAAACTTTTTTTTAATCACATAACAACAATGCTCTTAACAGTTTGATGCACTACACATGCATTCAACATCTTCAATTCGTAACTGAATGGACCCTCATCGTGATATGTTTAAATATGCGCATTTTATGAATTTGCAATCATAAAGCTGCTGAGGCGTAAATGTTTATCATATCCCATGTGTCTCATGTGGATCTTGTAAATATTAATATTTAATGTTCCCTGCTACTTAACAACACGTCTCCAAATATATATTATGCAAAGCATCACTGCATAACATTTTAAAGCATTTGTTCTGAGTCTTATGATCTTGTCTACCCTTCTGTGACATTTCACCCTTATTTAAGCAATGTTAAAGTAGCATTGTGCCCTTTTCTTTAGGCCTAGGGCAGCAAAATTATATTTGGAGTCAGTTAATAAATATAAATGAATTATTTCTCTAACAGTTTTATTGCAACACAACAGACTGGGTTCAAACTCGGACCAGTGCAGTAAAAAGTTACAGAATGTGCTGTATTGTCACACAAACAAATATGATCTTACATTTTTTTTAGTGCTGGGCAAAGATTAATCGCGATTAATCGCATACAAAATAAAAGTGATTTTTGGCATAATATATGAGTATGTGCTGTGTGTAATTATTATGTATAAATAAATACACACACATTCATGTATGTATTTAAGAAACATTTACATGTTTATATATATTTATTGATATTTTTATATATTCTATATTAAAAATAAATTTAAAAAAATTATATATAAGTAAAACAATTCTGAAATGAATATATGAATGTGTGTGTGGTTAAATATACACAATAATTAGACACAGTACACGCACATATATTATGCAAAAAATCACTTTTATTTTGTATGCGATTAATCGCGATTAATCTTTGCTCAGCACTTATTTTTTTTCCATTATTGTAGCATAAAACTACAATTTAAATGTCCAAAATTATCCAGAAATCACGGACAACTTATACTGTCTGCTATTTTGTCTAGTATAAGACATGGAAGTATAGTAGGATGCTTTTTGAAAGACTTCTTTTGGGTTCATAAACAGGAAACAGAGAATAGAGTTGTTAAAAGTACTTTAAATGAAATCACACTCGTCATGCGGGTAAAATGGCCCACAGACGTGTCAGCATAAACAAAGCACAGTACAGCGGTATAAACAAAAGCACAACTACAAAATTCACATGCATGACAAGTTAGATCACAACCAGCCACCTGCAGTCTAATCACTAAATCTTATCACAATGTTCCAGTCATACAAGATGACTTGCTTTGTATGCATAAAAACTAACAATTCAGCAAAACTTCAGCTGCTTTTCTCATAATATAACTAAGACTACTGTACATTGTGAAATTATGACTGTGTTGGGAGTTAAATCCTTCAAATCTTTACCAAGCCCTTTGGGCAACAATTACAGTAAATCGCCTTTTCTGGTCATTCAAGGCATGACAAGGTCATCGCCCTTTATCGAGACCTCAGTATGCCCCACCCTAAGGCCAGGCATACCTGATGCTCAGCTTACAAAACACCTGCTTAAGGCATCTAAAGCAGGAAAACTGACTAAATATCAGGTTTCTGACTAAGAAGTAACCCCTGGATATCCCTATGGAAAAAAAATCATAGTTTAAAGGCAAAATTTGCAAGATATTTGCATTAAAATATCCCAAAACTATTTTTTCACATGTTACATTATCCCAAATGATTTCAACAATGTTTGAATCCAAAGAATTTGCATTTTAACTTAAGGTAGTCATGAAATTGAAATAATCTTTAAAGAGCATCTATTGTCCAAACACAAGTTATCGTCTTCAATGTAAATCTTTTTTTTGGACTACAACAAACACACGGATTGTAGGCAACAGTTTACTTCCTGGGATTGGTGATGTAGACAAGACCAAAATTATCATAATTCCTCCCGCTTGGACTCATAGCCTGTAAGTTAACTCTTGTTAGCATTGCATTGTGACCGAATCTTTCAAACATGGTAAGGAGCTTCACATTTCTGATGTCAGAGGTTTTCTGGCCAATCACAACGTACAGATCAGCTGGCCTATCCGGGACACAGAGCTTCTCAAATCTGTGCGTTTCAGGAAGAGAGTGAAATCTGGAGCTACAAAAATGTACGGTATGTGGAAAATAAAGTGTTTTTTAACCACACAATTTTTACAATTTTTTAACACCAAATACACAAAATAACATTGTTTTTAGGCAAATGAAATAGGTGCTCTTTAATCAAAACCGCTAATCTCCTCCCCTCCTCGAAACAATATCAATATGATTTAAAAATATTTGTCATGCTGTTTGGCGTATGGTTTAAAAATGACAATGGTAATTTATTGTAAAAATGTTTAACCAAAGCAGTTTAACACATTTTCATTTGTATAATTGTTGTTGATGTAAAATACAAGAAAAAATTATCACATACTTGCATTTTCTGTTTTAACGCACTTTGAGAATATCCCAATAATAGCACAAAGATCATTTTAATGCACTTTTAATCGATTGGCTGCTTTTATAATAACACACAATCTGTTACACAGGCAAAATATATACCTTTAGAATTAAATAAACATTACAAAAAGGAAATGACACATGGTCTATTTGACAGTCAGTCTAATATGAAAAACCATCTGCTGAAGAAAAAGAGTTCCTGACCTCTGTTCATTTCCTTCCTTCAGTTCATTGTCACCAGCCTGTTTATGTGCTAATCCAATTCACCATTTATGAAATAGTTCTCTGATTAAGTTTAGCATATTACTTACCAGATTAATATTATTTACAGATTATATCCATCTCTATTACTATAAGAAGAATATATTGAGATACTGTACTGAAGACAAACAAAACCATATACCCTTCCAGCACTACTATTTTTGTGGAACTGTGCCATACAGCTCTATTGATTTCCACTGTAGGCCACACATTTATTTCTGTAAAGATGTTTCCATAGATTCCATGCCAACAGTTCTCAAGAGAGGAAACACATACAGTAACAACAAAGGTGGCAAGCGAGACAGCAGTGGATGGACCATTATCATCCGTTCTTCCTCTTTGTGTCTAGGTGGTCTTATATTAATAGACACTTTTATTAGGGCATTAATGGAATGTAATTGAACATACGCCGCCAGTGGAAAGTAGAAAATGGGTTGTAATTATAGGGATTATTCACAGTTTCCCTTGAGAACAGTAACAGGAAACATGAAAGTTCAGGCTCAGAACACCAATATGCAATGAAAACAATAGGTTTGTAGCTCTAATTGAATTTTTAAGAGGTTGTAATGAAGCTTTAATTGAAGGTGCAAGATTTATGTTTACACAACATAGGTTTGTCATATATAATATTACACACATCAAAATTTCACATACACGGCATCACTGTAAAAACGATACACGTTTACATGGATTACACGCAAAGATGACTAAAAAGACTGTATTACGTATGGCAGGCCAGTAGATGGCAATTTAACCTTGTAAAGAAGCTCTACAAGCCTGCGCACATAAGGACTACCGGCACATCCGGGAACTTGACTGTAAATTTCGTCACCGCCCCTTTTTGGGGGAAAACAAACCAGACCTCTCATAGACTTCCATACAAAATAGCGGAACAAAGCAACGTTCGTACACAGCCGGCAGGCGTAAATAACTCATGAAATCACTGCCATAGAGCGCGAAAGATACATTAACACATTTAATTTGGTCAATATAAAAACATGTCCCTTTCATTCTCCCAGCGTCAAATTTGTGTAACAGCGCTATCCAGTGATTGCTGGAAATATCACTAAGGCTAGATGTATGGATGTAAAGTGCACTCAGTACTCTAAATATAAAGACATAATATATAAATACGAAGTAACTTTCAAATACGAAGTAAAATCATTCACTGGCTTCCCTGTTGACTCAATGAGGTATGAGTAAATGTCCGGGTAAGACATCTCTGGCCAATGGGAAGCGTTGTTACATAAATATGACGCTGTGAGAACGAAAGGGACATGTTTTTATATTGACCAAATTAAATGTGTTAATGTATCTTTCGCGCTCTATGGCAGGCAGGGTGGACAGATAATTACTCAACATGTTTAATCTGAGCAATTTCATAAGTTATTTATGCCTGCCAGGTGTGTACGAACACCGCTATTTTGTATGGAAGTCAATGGGAGGTCTAGTTTGTTTTCCCCCAAAAGTGGGCGTGAACCTGTTCAGAGACATTCTATGACGTTGCACCGGTTGTGCGTATATGCATCTTCTAATAATTAACGACGGGCCGTTGAATACAGAGTAATACACTGCGGGTGTGCATCATTTTCAAATAATTCCAAACCCTGGAGTCAATTATTTCGCTTATGCCACGGTTACCATAGATATTGCTCTCTGGTGTGTATTTTTAACACATTTGACATGTTAGGTGTGTGTTTATGGAAAAATAATGCAGACACGTTACCGTGGGTTCACACCAGCCGCGTTTAAGGCATCAAATTCGCGTGTACTTCGCGCCTACTTTGCCGCTTGAACAGTTTGAGTTTACTCGTTTCATTTGCGCGTGAAATTCTAGTCATTGAGACATTCACGCGGAATTTCACGTCATGGGAGGGGCTTCTGCGACTTTGCTCCCTTCCCGTAATCACGTCACTACTACAGCAAGCTCCTGATTGGTTAACGAGTCGCGTTTTTACGCCAAAGTTCAAATTTTTCAACTCGCACAAACTAGACGCGCGAATGAGGCAAAATCGCGTCTACCCCGCCGCGCTAAATGCCTCATTCGTGCCGTGAGACCTCTAGACGCACGTCAACGCGTCTTGACATTGACTTAACATTGAAATCACTCGCGTTTGACACCTCTACCGCGGCTGGTGTGGACGCAGCATTACACACCCACATGGCATCACCACTATCACAGATTCACGTTAACGTAGTTACATGGTGTTGTTATCAAAAACGTACCCGTTGTGTAAACAAACACTCAAACCAGATAAAACTTTCTTGTTTACGGATGAAATCATTGTTGTATAAACTTAATAATCGATGACCCCTTAAAAAGGTGACTCAAAAAATTTAACCGGTGAATGGCCCTCCGGTCCAAGCCTACAAACTAGTTTGACACCTTGCACTACAAAATAATGACTGAGGTAATCATAGACACGCAAATGCAAATCTACAGTATACAATATGATCCAAATGTGTTCTGACAGCTTAATTTTACAGCTATTTGTTGCAACTATTCTGACGTGAGAAATCTAACTAGAAACATATGCATGTGTATACAAAGCTGATCCAATACTCAAATGCTCACACCCTGAGTATACAAAAATCTACTGCACAAAGTACATTTCAGTATAAACCTTCTGATGCTTTATGTGCCAGCGTGTCTTCTTAAGGACACGGTCAGATTGGAGTGACACACCAGTGTCCTTAATGCAATGAGGGACTAATGATACGACACTGGGTCACACTTGTTTGTAACCGAGGTTGGTGTAATTGAATTGAGTTGAACCCACATACCCCGCAGAGGCACGGCCAGCACTACTAAATCTGGGGGCTTTGAATTGATTTGTTCTTTCAAACCTATAGATTAACGCTGACCCATGCAGAGAGACTGACCATCAGTCTCCTTTAAATCTTAAAATACATTTAAATCCACCTGCTGTAAAACAAGTGCGTAAATAATTAAATGCACAGAACTGAGTCATTTCTAATAGACTGACTCGCTTCCTTAAAGATCCCATTTTCAAGTTCCCTTAAAAAAGCATCATCTTACAGTGTGTACACGGGCATGAAATATTATCTTTTGTGGTGAGTCTTCCTTTGTTGTCTAACAGGAAGGTGAGCGCGTTGTCAGGTTACACATCGTGAACATACTGGATTTACAACTATATCATGTAACATCACTCTTGTGTGTAGTGTTAACAAAAATACTGAAATATGACATGGGCAAGAACATAAAACACCTTTAACAATCATTTAGACGGAAACATAATCAGTAGGGGGGTTCCTGTAAAAAGCTGTTGCTTTAACTAAGCACAATCCCTTTAAACCATCTTTTAATGTGTGGTGCATTTTTGTGTTTTTACATTATAAGCACTTTCTATCAGCAAACCTATTAATGCACCCATTTTACTCTTTATATCGGTTAATAGCTTCATTGAACTGGAACTGACCCGATGTCATGCATGCATGATGCAATTGAACTGCTTTAAAGTAGTAAATGCATGCCTACTGTAATTTTTATTATGCATGTGTGTTTGAAGGCACCTGTGTGCCCTATTTTTACACAGCCTTCCTTATTTGAATACTGCCTTACTAACAAAATACTCTGTCTGTCACATGCACACAATACAACCAGCTAATCCTTAAATCTCATTTAGATTTTTGTTAATACGATCACTGGTTTCCTAAAACACACAAAAAATAAACTATCCCGAATTTCTTTTCTTCTAAATATGGCCTGGATTGTGTCACCCTTGCACAATATTCAGGATGTCACATGCTTCTGTCTCCTATTGTTTGTCTTTCACAGGAAGCAGGAAGTTCAGAGTCTGCAGGAACGGTGGGAAAAGTGGGCTTTTTGATAGGGTTTTGTCTTTCTTTGTGTTTCAAAACAGACCAGAAAAATCTGTCTCAATCTGTCTTATCAACAGCTCTCACATGTGTCAACAAGGAAACAGTAGGCATGCCAAAGCCAAGTACTTTAATGCACACTTACTTACATATTTGGGCATAACTAAGCATAAACATTTAAATTTTTACATGGTTCAACGTTTTTAATATTTTTGATCCGTTTAAATCAAATAACCAAACGTAAACAAGGTTTGAATTTGCAATCATTGAACGCTCATCTGACAATCAGGTGCTTCTGACAAAATTATACCCTGTATTTCAACACAACCATACACTTTCCACAAAGTTTGTCTCATGCAGGCAAAGAAAAACAAACTGTTTGTGTAATAAACGTAGTATGCAGTAAACACACTAGGTTAAGTTTCTGACAGCAGTCAAGCGTTATACGTAGGTGCGGTTGTCAAATATTAAACGTATGTCCAAAAGCGCAGCGATAAACTAAACATATTATCATCAAGTTGTTATACTAACAATTTTATGCCCTTAACATTTACCATAAAACACAAAAAGGAAAAACAGCACGCAGACTATCCAATCCTTTCATACACAAGCGGAACTCACCTCTCTTTATTCTCCGTATTGTTCGGTTTAAGCCCCAGGTTTGCGAAAATCTTTTGTCTTTTTTGTAACCCGAGGCTAAAATATCTCTGGTGTCTCCGTGATATCGAGTGCAAAGTCATGAACACGAGATGAAAACCGAGGCGCAAAAATGTAACCCGCCGGTGATACACTTCATGTCAGCTTTGTGAGGACGCAGGGTGTCGTTAAAGTCCCGTGGCCGTCCATTTACTCATCTACCCCTCCTCCGCCCCTATCTGTTCCCTCCAGCCAGACCAGCCGGAGCAGATGAATTTCCCTCTGCCGTTACCATGGAGAAATGAACGCCACTGACGCAGGCGGTTTAAAAAGCTATAACCACGGATACAACGCGTGCGATATCAAAGTGTATAATATTTAATAGCTTAAAAATAATAATAATAATATAAATTACTTTAAATCAACGCGGGTTGTCTATTAAATAATTGCACTTATGAACTAAAAGTATGAACTGTTTTTGTTATGGGAAATATACATATTATTTGAGTGCTTGGCATGTAATTGTATGGCCGGTTCTCAGAAGGCTGCAGCCTCCGGAAGTCGCATATGCAGGCTGCAAACGTCATCAAACCTGTTTTTGTAAGTTAACTAAGTATTACATTCGCAAGTCATACGCATATTACAGCAATTTACGACTAACTAAGAATAATAGTCAACATTATAATAGTCTGAAATAATACCGTGTTCATGACCGACGTATACAGCCTATAATGCGACCTCCGGCTGCAGCCTTCCGATTGAAAATTAAACGGCCAATATATTTTCATGCATTATACAGTATATTCAATGTGCATCACTTCTAATTTGTTAATTCAGTCATTATATGTGGGTGGGACAAGACCCATCCACTTTTTAACCCATCATTATATTAATTTGGACCCACTCACATTTTCTTAGCGCATACCGGGATGTCTGTTCACTTGTCAGAGCGCCGTCAGTCAAATCCATTCCGCTTGAGGAATGACGTAAAAAATTAACTCCGTTCCGCGTTTTAGTTGCAGCCTTGACTTCCACGCTGCTGCTTCATCGAATCCATTCCACTTGGCTCATTTAGAGTTCAAATAAATGATATTAATTTCGTGTTTTTACTACTTTGGCCTGCTGCACGACCGCAACACAACAAGGTAAATAAAGCGTTTAAGCTATAAAATGAATTGTTTAATTAAAAGGCACAAAAATACAAGATAATGGCATCACTCCAGTACATGTTTTGGACCCACCCACATTTTTGCCTCCGACGCAGATGCATTTTAATCACTGTGAAACCTATATAATTTTTCAACAAAATTATTGTTTAGTGTTAAACATGTTAAAGATGAACGAACAAGCTGTTGATGTGTTACGCTTTTTCCTCACAAAGGCGGTTCATTCAGCATAGACTTCTATTCAAAGTAAACGGCATCTGACGTAACGTTACTAGTTGCTACGTAATGCGTGTAGGCGTTCCATTTATGACCTCATATTTAGAATCCATGACAACCATAGAACGCCCGCTCTCAGGCTATTTAAAGCGCAGTTGTCACAGTGTTGGGTTGTTGTGTGGTGAGGGTACCCAGACGGCAGACGACTCCGGGCAGGATCCGCTCGGGTTGGTATCAGGCCCGGAGTCGTGTAGCACGGTAAAAAACACTCTAGTGAGCAGCACTGCAGGACAGGTAAGAGAGAAAACATCTAAAACCTTGAATTATTAAGAAAGACGCTTTTATTAGATATTATTATAATTATTAAAATTAATAACTTCAAAAAATTAATAACTTCAAAAAAATTAACCTCCCAGCTATATGCAATGATTTTAAACCAAAACACAACAATAACACTCTGTCTCATGGGCGACTTTTCCGAAATCCATATTCCACAAAACAAAAATATAGGAATCCGTTGCTCATCTCTCTGTCGTTAAGAAAGTACGTTAGTTCTCCAAAACCGGAAATCAAAGAAATCTGGCCATATCAATCATTGGATAAATGTAATTTCAGAACACATTTCAATGGAGAAACACAATGCACACAGAAGGAAGCAGAATCAGCCTTTGAAGACACCTGGTCCTTATTTTTAACATTTCTTAATAACACAAAAACAACTACAAGCGGTGTACATTAACAGTCACATACCTCCCTCTTCCGTTTTATAAGTTCATTTATTTTCTTTCTCTTTTGCCTTTGCCCTTGCAGCTATCAATTCACACATACACATAGGCACACAATATCCATATCATGCATAACACATCTCCAAATCCATTTCTCCTCAAACACCCTAACCGTGACTAACCAATGTGAATCTCAGATCAACAAATAGAATTTGCTCAAGATCGTTCTACTCAAACATTAATAATACGTTCTTGTGTTTGTCAACTGTCTTGTCCTTCTGTTATCTGTCTGTCACGTTGTTATGTGTTACACTCTGTACATGGTGCCATAATCCCCTCTCTTCTTATGTACCCAGGGTCTCACTTAACTTGGTGAATGCTTATGGTAGGTATGGTATAATGCACTGTATATAAGTCTATTGTCTGTATTGTAACATATTGTGTAGATAATTTGCTTTAATAAATAATAAAGTTGTCCTCCGAAGAGGGGGGGTGGTGGCGGGCCAAAAAATCTATTGGGTATATTGTAACATATTGTGTAGATCATTTGCTTTAATAAAAAATAAAGTTGTCCTCCGAAGAGGGGGGGTTGTGGTGGGCCAAAAAAAATCTATTGTCTGTATTGTAACATATTGTGTAGATAATTTGCTTTAATTAAAATAAAGTTGTCCTCCGAAGAGGGGCCAAAAAAAATATTAAAATTATTAATTATTATGATGAGATTATTATGATAACTTGTGACGTTTTGGAAACAAGTTGCTGACAAAAGGTTATTGGAAATAATTAAATATGTTGAAATGTCCCAAACCGTTTTAAAAATCAAACCTGCAAAGACAACGTTAACTGAGTGGCTGGGTGCTTGTCTGGGATTTGCTACTCTGGGTGCAGCACTCTGGGCGGGACTATTAGCTTCATGCCCACAGTGCAGTGTGGGTCAATGTGGGACTGGCATGAAGCTGAGGTTGGGTTGGAGGTTCACCCCAGGGTCTCATTTAAGAGTTAGAAGTGGGTTGGGAAACAGGAATGGCCCTACTTTTGAAATGCATAAGCATCTAATGGTATCAAATGATCCCAAAAAACAGATGTAAAGGTTAACTTTTTGCAGACAAAACGCTAACTAATACGATTAGCGGTAGGGTCCTGCCCTGTGATGTAGTAATATTTATGATATCTAATGCCACCATAAACACTAAACTTTGACATCATCACTTCTCCTAATATAAAACTTAGTGACATGTTAATTATTTAATTTAAAAATGAGAGCTTATTATGCGTCATATAAAAATAGAAACGCTAACAAATACGATTAGATGTAGGCTCCTGCCCTGTGATGTGGATGGGTGGGTGTACCACAGGGCAGAGCCCGATAATGATATATCCCTCCAAAACTGTTCTTTGGGTTTGGGACATCCTTTCCAGTGATTTTTCTTCTCCAAGAAGAGAGCCATCTACCTGAAGGTAATGATCATCACATCTTTGTCTGAAGACTTTAGGGTCACCTTAATGTTCTTCTAAAGACTTTGTGTTCTACTGCAGTTTGTCACCAGCTGTTCAAGACCTCCTCTGCTTGGATTTGTCTACTTCCCTTCTCCATCCGCTGTGTGGAAGTGTCAGATGACCTACTGTTTACAAGTAGGTATTATTTTCTGATAATGCCACACATTTTATGGACAAGTTCAGCTTTAGGTGGCTTCTTTACAAAGCTATAGGAAGCTCCCACACTGATCACTATTATGACAAGTCAGCTACAACCCAGCCCAACCGGTGCAATAATAAATATCATTAGCCAGGCATGAAAACTGGAAGTCAATATTCTTAATAATAAAGTAAAACAAGTGGGTGGTAGAACAACAATGTGCCTAAAACTACATTTCACGACTATATACATCAGCTCAGAGAATTGTAGCAAATATATAAGACTTATTATGTACACTCTAAAAAAACAAACGGTGCTATATAGCACCAAAACAATTGCTTTGGATCGTAACGATAGAAGAACCATTTTAGTGCCATATAGCACCGGTGAAGAACCAGTGAAGCACCAGTGAAGCACCAGTGAAGCACCAGTGAAGCACCAGTGTAGAACCATATAGGGGCCATATAGCACCACATATGGTTCTACATAGCACTATATGGTTCTACACAGGTGCTTCACTGGTGCTTCACTGGTTCTTCACCGGTGCTATATGGCACTAAAAATGGTTCTTCTATCGTTACGATCCAAAGCAACTGTTTTGGTGCTATATAGCACCGTTTGTTTTTTAGAGTGCTAAATATATAAAGTATATAAGATAAATATTTTCATGGACCTTTTCGTATTGTATAGTTTGGATATGGAAGCAAGGAGTGTGAAGGACTGATGGCATCTTATCCACATCAGTGATTTCACACATGGCTTCACACACAGAGTCCAGACAGCACTGTAATGCCAGCTCACTTTCCCACATCCATTTGGATTCAGATGATTATCCAGTAAGACAGGTTAATGAGTTCTCTGGGCTTGTTAATGGAGAAAAGTTCCACTCCTCACCTCACTGACCACAGCAAATCACTGGACATGTTCAAATATACATTTGTTAAGCTCTGTGGAAACCTTAATAAAGAATAACTCACCTTGAACTTAATATTGATTCAAATCTAAAGTGTAACTTATTGTGGGCTAACCACATCAAATTAAAAACCATGCCTGTGAAAACAGAGTCTTTTGTTGTGTGATTTACTGTAAAATCATCCTACATAATGTTACATTCGTGATTTTCACAGGCAGGGTCACATATTTGTTCTGTTTATTGTGGTCTAAATACCTATTTTTTGTTGAATAATAGGACATTTCAAGACTAGCCATGCTTTTACACACATACAGCGTTTGGGATTGTCACCGGTAGATGACAACCTTATAAATGATACACAGCCCATATCTACAGGACTCTCCCTTTACGTTACGAAAACATTGTAACGTACAATACATGCACACTGCACAGTTGCTCCTACGTTGTATGATGTGGCAAGCCCCGATAAACTGCATAAAAGATCCACAGAATAAAATTTTTTTAGAAAAAAATCCAGTTTTGAGTCGTGAAACGAATTGTATTAAACCCTCTCAAATAGGTCTGGTGTTTGATTTTGATTTTGCTTTGTAAATGTAGCCAGCACAATTATTAAATGTTTACGTACAAGAAATATTGCAATACACTAAAGGACATTTTTCCCTAAAAGGCAATAATTGACAAGCCAACAAAGCACAGGAAAAAGAAAGAGAAAGCATGTGAAAGAGGGATGGGGGAAGGAAGGGAGTGTCAATGTCCAAAACGATGAAAAACCTTTTATACAATAGTACTGCAGGAAAATGAGAAAAGGAAACAGGGTTTTTGGCCAATAAATTAGAACAATGAATTTTTGCAGTTACTTCACACATCATACAGTATATAAAAAACATCTGTTTCTGTCTTTGTACTCTGTACTGTTACAGATACCCTAACATCCTTTTAAATATAATAAAACATTGCATAAGGGTCTGTTTTGAGGGGTAAAAGCCAGGACTCTGTATGGTGCATTAATATTGAACATCACATTTAAAGATAATAGATCTCTTCAGATCTCTTTCACTCCCCTATAGCTCCCCCAAAATAATTTTGGTTTAATTTGATAGGGCCTAAATCTCTGCTTTAAACTTACTTTCATTCATATTTAGATGTAAAGTATTCTCATAAACTGTGTCTATACTGTTTACACCCAACATAATAGATAATATATCATTAATATTAAGATAAGATTAATCTATTAGATTATTAAATTATTTTTATCATATTGGATCAAAAAGGAGTATCCTAAATTAATTAAAATGTTATTTGAATTATAGATATTTTCATTATTAGATTATTTTTAGGTCATTTTAATAGTCTATTAGTTGTAACATTTATACCAAATGTCAACAGCATCTTACACTTACTATTAATTATTTAATGGGCGTATGCTTAGATTAAAATATTATGCATATGCTCTCTGCTCCCTAACTTGTGATGCACTTTTAAAATAAAGGTGGTAAAGGGGTTCTTTGCAGCAATGCTTATATGAACCATTTGTGGTTCTTCAAATAACAAAATGTTAAAAATACTCATTTAACAAAAAAGACATTTAACAAAAAATTCTTGAAATCTAACAAAAAAAGCTTAGAATCTTAAATTATAAGGGTGTAATTTACTCTTTACTCCCATCTTGTGGCTATAACAGATTTTAACAATAAGAAAGAAATGTTTGGCTCCATCTCCTGGCTTTAATAGAATAGTGTGTATTTTATAAGTGAAGTATAATGAAAAATAATAAAGCTTAATATAATGCTAAAAAATGGCAGCACTTCCTTCTATATAAAATAATAAAATATAAATGTTTGCTTCAACATTGAATCATATGAGTTTGATCTTATTTGTGAGTTTATCATATACATACTGTATAATGGTGATACCCACATATTTACAGTTACATTTTACGCTTTTATCTAAAGCAACTTACAAAAATTAGGAAACAATATAAAACACATAAATATGTGAACAAAACAGCTGTCTGAAGTCTGCAGTGCAATGAAATATTTCTTCAGAGGACAAAAATGGGTGTGTATATTTAGTGATTATATGACCATAGCCTGTCCCTGATTGGTCTTCATGTTACAAAAGCCCTATTGCTTGTTACAAAACCTCTCTAATGTTTACAAAAATGAGGCTATGAGCCCTGCCCCTCCACTCTTTTGATTCATTCCTTAGAAGAAAAGATTTGAATGAACCAACAATAAAAGATTTATCATGCTAGCTGTCCAGCCTGGGGAATTATCTTTGGCAGGTTTTATTACCATACAGCATTTTCTCCACAACTTGAATCATCTGCAAACAATGATTATTAAATCATACAATAAATATCAGATTTTAAGAAAAATAAAAATGTACTTTATACTTTATTTTTTATATTAGTTTTATATGATGATTTAGATTGCATCTCATATTGCACATCATATCTTTTAAGTCTGGTCTATATTTAGTATACTATATGGTAGCCTATACTGCAATTATTTATGCAAATAATTAAATTTATGAAAATATATGTAGATTTTTGTTTCAGTACATAACAGTACAATTTCACTGTTAGAAAAACAGTCAATATATGTCAAGGGGCAGTACCCTTTCAAAAATTATACCTTTGCACTTAAAGAGTTCATTTTAGTATCTAAATATCAGGGCATTTTTAAATGGTACTGCAACAGTGACAGTTATAGGGACCACTTTTATATTTTCTTACAATGTATATAATTATAAAATTGTACTAATAATGTATTTTATGTAGCTTAGTCAAATTTCTATGCTAAAAAGTTAAGTGACAAGAATTGTTAATCGCTTTAACATGTCGGCTACTCATCTGTTTTGTAGCATGTTGTGTAAATACGTTTGTGTTTGCTATGCAACAGCCAGTCAGTTGCAAAATTCAAGCAATTAATAAATTACGTACTGTAAAGAGATTCATACAAATGAAAACATCAGGAGTCAGCCAACTGTTTTTTATTTTTTTGTAAAGCATATTAAGATTATTTAAACTGTTTGGGGGAAACACCCTACCTTTAAGCCAAACACTGAGAATTCATTGCAGTATCACAAGTGATTCTGTAAGTGACATAACCTCTCTTCAAGATCAGACTCTCAGTAACATGAACGGGCATGTTTTCAGATATTTTCCCGGAGGCTGTCTCCTATAGCTTCTTTGAACCCAGTATCCCCTCACATGCTTTTAGGTGTTTCTGTCCTAACCCTGTTGTCCTGTCTGGATGAAAGCAGCATTGTAGGTTTTCACATTATGATGGGTTGCTGATGAGACATGTAGCCCTCAAAAAGATGCTTTAAGTCATTTAACAAACTCAAATGCCAACATGCTAATTTGTAATGAATGAGTTTGAATGATTAGCCGTACACACCTTTGTACCTAAAGGTTGCATATTAGGACCTTTATCAAAGGTAACAGCTTTTGTACCATTTTCTGTAGGCTACATTCTACAAGCACAGTGTCGGATTTTGTCAAATAGTACTCAGGGTAACCACTGCTGGAACTTTACATTCCCGAGACTTCTGTGTTTTTTTGTGCCGTAACGTTTCGTAAAGTTTAGTGAGATACAGCACACGTTTTTGGTTTTGACAGGTTGTAAAACAACCTCTGGGGCCAGTTTGATAGGTTTTGAAATTTTTCTGCGAAATCTGTGTTTGTCATTAGGCGTGTCTTTCTCTCCCATGTGTTGATGCAAATTGCTCATACATTAATGTGTAATTCACTGTAAAAAAAAAACCTTTTTGCACTTAAATTTTTAAGTTTAATCAACTTTACAAGTAATTTTAACCTGATTAGTGATCAGTTGCTGTAACTTATAAAGTTTACATAACTAAAGCAAATTCATTAAGTAACAACTCATCACTTGTCAAGACAGTTGATTAACCTTAAAAATGTAAGGGCAAATTTTTTTATAGTGTTATTAAAACTTTTTTTTGTATATATTTCATAAAATTCAGACTTAAATTATTTATTTTGATTTTATGCTGTCTATCAATTTTAGAGGCTTGCTTGATTTGTCAGGTTGAAGTTCTTACTTCACACCTTTTATGAGAATGCAATTCTGATTGATTAATATATCTAATTGATGAATTCACATTGATGTTATAGCTTCCAGATTTAAACTTTTAAATAGTAATTTATATTAATTAATATTATTTATAAAATCATTTTTGGACACCAAATAATTATTTTTATTAATTACCATTAGTGCAGCATATACATGTAAACATGTTTTCATAAAAATAAGTACATTAAGCCCTCATATCAATGCTCTAAATAGTCATTAAACATAAAATGATCTTTATTTGTACGTTTTCTTAGAGGAGTACAGTCCTAAATACTTAATACAAGGATGGGTGTCCATCCACATGCGCGTCTGAATTTTGGTTTCGGTTTAAAAACATGCAGGAATGAGAAAATAAAGTGCAGGACTTTCTTGATGTTAAAAGAGTTATCAAGAGAGATAAAGTTTGGGACCTGATTGATGTCGATACCCCGATATATTCACACATTTTAAAAATATGTGTTTTGACAAGAAATTCACGCAGATAATCTGTTATGTCTTAAGTTAATGTTTGGTTAACTGTTGCGGAAAACATCTGATGTGTAACATTATATTAGATCCTTGCATTACAGTAGATCTTAAAGCTGTCTGTCTCAATGTCAATCAAACAATTAAAGAAAGAAAAAAGTTGAACATATATTTTTCTCATAGATATTGTTTTTGACTTTGTGTCCCAAATCTATTAGTTTTATTGGTGATTTGAAATTATGGATGCTTTTGTTTTTGTATTTAAATTTCTCTAAATTGACTTTGCTGACTCTATCAGCTTCAAACAGGTTTAGCTCAGTTATTTTTGTCAGATTCCAACAAATAATACATTGTTTAATAGAGAATGTCAAAATATAAATAACAATTTTTTTTAAAAATTTGCTCATTGCAACTTAATTTGCAAGCACAGGCCACATAATTTTTTCCATGTGTTATTCATGCACATATTCAATGCTCAAAGGATTATCGGGCAAAGGGATAAATCTGCATGTTGAATCCTTCAAGCTCAGAACAATTAAAATCTGTTTCGTTTGTCAAACGTTTTTATATATTTCACTCCTTAACACTCACACTGGGCTCTTGAGCTTTTCTACAGTACATACAGCAGTGCTCTCCGACATGATGCCCGCGGGCACCAGGTTGCCCGCACAGAGTCTGTGAGGTGCCCGCCAAAGCACATTCTATTAATGGTCTCAATTGACAAATTTATTTATTAAATATTTTTTTATATTAGCTTGGCTTGGTTTACATTTTAAACAATACTAAAACATATCAAAAAGTAAAATAAAATCAACAAGTAAAACAAAAAAGTTTTGAGTAGATGATATCAAAAAGTAGCCCTCCAGATTGTTTAATGCATTGTGGTAGCCCTTGCTCACAAAAAGTTTGAACACCCCTGATATACAAAATCTTGAGAAGAAACAATAGTCAGACTCTCAAATGGACAGAAGTTTGAACTTGTGTCATGTTAAATTAACTCCACACGTGCTGGACTTTCCATCGAAGTGCTCAAGTGTGATGGTCTATAGTTGCCCATTTGTATGACTTTAATTAAGTCTTAGCCAACAATAACAAAGGTTATGTGGTCTTTATCATTTGAAATTCATGTCAGTGCCAACAAAAGTTGCAAGTTTATTGTATATATGTAGACATCAGTTGCAAAAGCCACTAAATGCCACCTCGGTCAAAAATTAGATAATGATATTAAGCTTTCGGCATGTATTATAAATTCATCAAATTTTTCCCTTTAAATTCATTTAATCCTGGCCTCAGGTCATTCAGAAACACCAGTTTGTTGGCAAAATCCATTAAGAGTCTGATAAAAAAATGCAAACATGAAAAAAACGTATAAATAAATTATAAAAACAAGCTTATAGGGTTCTGCATTTGAGCTAATCTTATTTTTAGTAAATATTCTGGCTATCGCATAAAATTTCAATTGACTTTGTCTGAATGTGACCAAAGAATACTGCTTTTGAAGACTAAACTGTGTTAAATACATAGGGGGGATTATCTCTACTCAGTGAATTCCTCCCCTAATTTGCGCCGTGTTTCCAGACTTTTGGCGTTTAACGTTTGTAATCCTATTTGCTCCACTACACTGACGTATTTTCGTGGCTTTGATTTTCGCTCAGTCTGAGTGGACTACACAAGTGGATATAGTGAGAATCTCACGCAGACACACAAAATGGTTTTATTAGTTGTAAAGTGACCCCCACCAACAGAAAGAAACAAGTCGAAGGATCCGGTAAGTTGTATAAATTTATGCAAACGTTTGTGATTTGTGGAGAAACTGTTACAGTAATATTTAGTTGCAAACACATTTGGTACTGTAGTAACAGTGATAGGCTCATGCAGGCATGCATACTGTACAGTATGTTATACAAGGTAATTAAATGTGATGATGCTCTGCCAATATAACAGGTAAAGCAGGTGTCTCTTTTATTTGCACTGTCATGGGTCCTAGATAAAAATTAATAGTACTTCTGGAGTCACAAATACACTTTATAGTTGCATTTGAATGCATGTTAATTGACATTTTGGGCCCACGAAATGCTTTTTACTGCCGATAATTTATTTATTTATTTAATTTAATATGCACATAGCAATAACATTGGACGAACCAGATGCATTGTTTAAAGTGTTATTGCACATTAAGTAGGGCTCAAATGCATTGTTTATTTAAACAACCACTGTTTATTGTTTATTTCCTTTTATTGTCTTTTTTAAAGGGATAGTTCACCAAATATTTAATTTCTGTTATTATTTATACACCCTGGTGTTGTTCTAAACCTCTATGAGTTTCTTTATTACGTTGAAAACAAAAAAAGATATTTTTGATAAAGATGGTAAGCACACCGTTGACTTCAATAGTATTTGTTTTTCCTACTATGGAACTCAAAGGGTAATATCAACTTATCATTTAAAAAAAATGGTGTATTTTTGGGTGAACTATCCCTTTAAAGAAGCCATGTCACGAGACTTTTTTAAAATGTCAAATAAATCTTTGGTGTCCCCAGAGCACATATGTGAATTTTAAGCTAAAAATACCATATAGATAATTTATTATAGCATGTTAAAATTGTCACTTTGTAGGTGTGTGCAAAAATGCGCTGTTTTGGGTGTGTCCTTTAAAATGCAAATGAGCGGATGAAGTGCAAACACTGATCACAATGATAGTGGTTTGTTGAAATTGAAACTCAATTGTGCTGTGAATTATTTTCTCTCTTTCTGCACTAAATGGCAGTGCTGTGGTTGGATAGTGCAGATTAAGGGGCGGTATTATTATAATAAGAGCTCCTTATGACATCATAAGGAGAGCCAAATTTCAACAACCTATTTTTTCACGTGCTTCTAGAGAATGTTTATCAAAAATAAGTTACTGGGTTGATCTTTTTCACATTTTCTAGGTTGATAGAAGCACTGGGGACCCAATTATAGTACTTAAAGGGGCCATGGCATGAAAATCTTACTTTTTCCATGTTTAAAGTGCGTGTTGCAGGTTAACCACCACTGTCGATTAATGGGTACATAAATCACTCAAGATATGTGTATAATTTTTAAAATGTCTCAAAAATGGTCTTAAAGACCACTTTTTTTACGTTTTTGGTATTAACGGTTATTTTAACGCAATTCTGCGATGACGTCACGTTGGGGAGAAGTGGAGAAAGACTCAGCCAGAGCCATAGAGATAGATGAGACATTTATTGCTGTTTAATACTTACGTATATAATTTGGAAATCATATATACATCGTAGGAAATATATAATGTGTTATACTGCAAAGTTACCATGCTAATTATTATTTATGATATATGTGGAGATAAATAAAACTTCGCAAATCTGCTGATTTGATCCATTCATGTCCTGACCACCAGGCTAGAGATTTTTAAACATCCTTAATCCACACTTACTAGTCTATCAAATAATATCTCAAATATATTGTTTTGTGAAATAAAAGGATGCTTTGTTATATTGTTTATGTGATTATAACGAATCACACGATCATTTTATACGCAGCAGTCAGCAGCTGCAGCACACTCGGATCCGACCCCATACATACTGTAATAAACAGGCGTTCGGCGGCTTTTTACATCACGACAGACTATGCCATTTGAGGAGGAACCGCTCATTGATCACCGTATTTTTATAAATCCTGTACATGTTTGGACCTGCCGAACAGGTTGAGCACTTTCATATACTTTGTTGAGCAGAGAGGCTGCACTTTGACCAGCGGGCTGCGGGAACCGGCGCCCATCGCGCCGCCAGACGGTGTTGTTAACTCGAAACGTATAACTATTATCAGATCGACCCACCGGGAAAGTCCCGACTCTCTCGATTGCCATTTCGCTACTGGCTGTAAGTAAGTGAGTGCGTTTGGGTCGCTGGTCCCCGCGAACAGATGTGACGTGCTTCACTCACCTTCCAGGATTAGAGACATGCTGCCAAAACCGTTTGTGCTGAAGATCGCATAAAAGTTACACCCACTTCAGGCAGGATCATGGACCCCCTCAAGCCAGCATGCACGAGTATGTTAATTGTTTGTTTACTTTCTACACGAAGAAATGCTAACGTTATGCTATCTGGCTGTCTGCCTATCTCTCTATACTAGCCTATCCATCTGTCTGTCTATCTATCTGTCTATCTATCTGTCTGTCTGTCTGTCTGTCTGTCTGTCTGTCTGTCTGTCTGTCTGTCTGTCTATCTATCTATCTATCTATCTATGTAAATAATCTGCGCTATCAGAACTGTACTTTACTCGTCTTTCTATAGTCATTCTCAATGCTCTCAAGTCTGCTTTGGGAAATTCTCTCCCCAGCGTGACGTCATACAGTGCGTTGTGGGGGAAAGGAGAATCATTGCAAACCGCTGTACTTTTTCATAATTTTTCGGGTTTTGTGATACTCAACAACATAAAATACAATGGATAACAGTTTAAATGTTTATTATTAACAAGCAAATTGCACAAATTCGTTGAAAATTTTTACCTGCAAAACGCCCTTTAAGTAACTATTGTCCTTTTATATTTAAAGTAGGGATGCACCGAATCCAGGATTTAGATTCGGCCAAATACTGGGCTTTTTGACGGGGTTCGGGTTCGGCCGAATCCTAGATTTTTTTCCCACCGAACCGAACCCTTGCGCTATTTCACGGACGCACCTGGAAAAATGAGCGTGTCGCCCCGCATCGCTTTCATTATGCATAGGCTTATGGTAATTGTCAAAATAGTTTTTCCCACTTGTCATCCTGGCATAAAAATTTACAGTTAAAATTAAATCAAATGAAAAATACAATGCTGTGGACGTTGTTTACTTCATTAATCTGTCTTACTGTGTTAATGGAATAAGGATGCGAGAAGGATTCAGTATTCCGTTTCGGACGAATCACAGTGGATTCGATATTTGGCCGAACCCAAAGAATCTGGATTCAGTGCATCCCTAATTTACCTTTAAATTATTTGTAATAAGTTATTCACAGCATATCAGTCTTTTTTAAAGGACAAGTTCGGTATTTTAGACTTAAAGCCCTGTTTTCAGATTGTTTATGGTGAAATAGAACGGTTTTGACTGAAATTTTGACATATGCGGCTGCCCCGAGAATTTTCGGGTGTTTGTATTTCACCTCACACCTTTACAATGGGTTTAATGGTGCACTGGAACAATCCTTCCTAAAATGCATTAAACTTTCGTTTACAAAGACGTGAAACTCACCGAGTGGTCAGAGGTGTTCACTGATATGCTCACACAAAAATCGCTGCAAAAGATGCTTTCCAACAGCTGTTTTAGCATTCATTGTTAACTTGTGGACCTATTTTTCCAAACGCCTCACACCTGTACATTCTTCCGCTTAGAGCTTGAATAATAGACACTCCAGCCCAGGTGGTGGCGCTAATCCGCCATTGCCAATTGCAAGAATAGAAACAAAGTTCCCGGTGCGGAGTAATACCGTACCTCACAGCACATCTAATACTAGTCAATGGAGTTGGTAAAAACTACGATAAAACCTGTTGGAATGCGTCTTTTGGAGCGATTTTTGTGTGAGCATATCAGTGAACACCCCTGACCACTCGGTGAGTTTCACGTCTTTGTAAACGAAAGTTTAATGCATTTTAGGAAGGATTGTTCCAGTGCACCTATAAACCCATTGTAAAGGTGGGAGGTGAAACACAAACACACAAAAATTCTCGGGGCAGCCGCATATGTCGAAATTTCAGTCAAAACCGTTCTATTTCATCATAAACAATCTGAAAACAGGGCTTTAAGTGTAAAATACCGAACTTGTCCTTTAAAATTTGTAGGCTTTACTTGACTCCTATCAGAGTTTTTCTATATAGCTCAATGGACTGCATTACCAGCCCAAAGATCACAGGCTCGATCCCCAGAAACACACATACTGATAAAACAACGTATAGATTAAATGCCCTGTGAAAACTTCTGGGAGGTACCAGGCAGAGACCACTGAGGCAGAACACGTTAAGCCCAAATAGGTTTGACTAAAGACCAAGTGAACCCCTAATTAGCTGAAGTACTTCTGACCCGGGCAGAAATAAGCAAAGAATCAGCTCAGATGAAGACAAAGCCAAACACAGTTTTACCACACACACACTCGGCACTAATTCAAGCAAGAATGCTCGTAATGAGGCCGGGTGCTCTCATTCTTCAAATAATTTCGGGGGGAAAAAATCGGATCGCTTTGAAATGGTGACAGGACAGGATCCTATCTACAGGGTTTAACGTCATGATCAAGAATGTGGAAATTAAAGCTCACAATTCACTTTGAAACTTTGAGATTTTTGACTCGAGTTAATTACACAGAGGCTTACTGTAGTGATATATCTGACTTGGTCTTTTGGTACACGTGAGTGCGTGTTTTTTCTGCGATTACGACTTGATTACATCTGAAAAATTTCGTACAGCAAATCAAACTCTCTGAACATTTGCATTAAAAGAATTTGTCATTCATTTTCACTGTGTGACACATTTACTATCTCCTCTAATAGCTTCACGTGACGGAGTAAACCATAGATCAAGCTTGTTGCATGCAACCAAGCTTTTTTCTTTAAGAAGACAGCGCGACTAATGTTTCCCAAAACCAGATGACTTTTAAATGCCATCAGATTTCAGCTCCACGTGCAGCTGGCTCGTCGTTGTCTGCTAGGATTGTTTGTGGTTGGGGTGACCTTTCATACTGCGATGCTTGAGGACTCTGTCCATGTGTGCATACAGCTCTGGCTTTGTATATCAGCGCTGGGAGATGTAGGCCCGAGGCGTTGTACTCTTGTCAAAATGTAGACAGCAGAAAAAGAGCTTTGTTTAGTAAAAAAAAAGAGATTGGTCTGTTTCTGAGAATTAGTGTGTATTATTTTGCCTGCAAGTTTGCTCTAATCTTCAATGTTCAAAACGATTTCAGGAATTGCAATGACGGTAGACAAAAATGGTTTGCTGTAATTTTAATTGTAGCAATCGTAAAAGTTAATTGTGGAATGAATCAGTGCTTTCATATTTCAATGCCTTCAGGGTAAAGCAACATAGTTAATGGAAAAATGCATTCAGTTGTATCTGTGCACTTTAGGAAACTTAGTAGTAGATTGTATTATAGATGATTAGTTATGACACATTAAAAATTCTAAACATTGTATTTTAAACATTGAAGATATATTTAAAAGATCTGTAAAACTTTTATATTTAGAAGATCTGTAACATTGACCCTTGTGAGCTCCTTTGTACATAATGGTCTTGCTGCATTGAGGACAGTCGAGGCGTAATGGATAGAAAGCCGGGCCTGAGAGTTGTCGGTTCGAGGCTCATGACAGGCAGGTTGAGACTGAGATGCCCTTCAGTAAGGCACCTGTGCCCCATTGCCCCCTCCATAGGTGCCCACTGGTTCGTTTGTGAGTGTGTTCACGACTTGCAGTGCGTGTGTTCACTACTTACTGAATGGGTTAAATCCAGAGGTCACATTTCAAGTATTGGTTACCAAACATTGGGCATTCCCTTTCACTTCATTAAAGCACACAATTGGAAAAAATCTCAAACCATGTTGTGATAAAATAGATCATCAGGTTATGCATAAACTGCTGGAGTCTATGCCAGCACAAGGGCATTTGGGCATAAAAGCAAAATGGATAAAAGTAATATCTAGAAATAAAGGTTCCATGAATGTACTTCATAAGGCTATGTGGAAGAACGTTTAACATCCACAGAACCTTTCTGTTTCAAAAAAGGGTCTTTGATAATAAAAACTTAGGAAAGAAATGTTCAAGACAATTCCAGCTAAAACAAACACTGATCACCATAATGGTGACCTTAAATGAAACAGCCAACATCGGTGGCAGCCAGTGACTTCTTTTTTTGAGGGTGCACGATGCGAAGTCCTTCACAACATGTATGTAGCCCGTCGTGTGTGGTTGGTAATTTCAAAATATGTGTTTGGCGCGTTGAATTTGAACCTGTGTGCATCACGTGTCTTGTCAAAATAAGTGTCTGCTGCGTAGCGTCTAAAGGGTTTATGATAAAAGAGAAGCTCGCGTTTTCCAGATACTCGCATAATCTCATGTGTAATCAGAGTTTACTGTTAAGGGAGTGTCTTGTGTGTATTTTGTGATTGTGAGTGTCTCTTTGATCATAAATGGTTTTGACGCGTGTGCAGCAGGCACTTATTTTGACAAAACACGTGAAGCACATGGTTCACATGACGCAACAAACACATATTTTGAAAACACGAGCAACACACATGACACTCCGAACACATTTTTTGAATTTGCGCCCCTCGAAAGAGCAGTCACGAGCCCCCACTGTCCAACATCTAACTTAAGTTAAGAAAATATCACTACAAGTAAGATGTAAAATGCAATTTTAGGTTTCAACCAGAGATGGTGATAGATAGAGAGGATAAAGTTACAGATTGCAGCTTTAAACACTGCTTCAGTGTTACTTTTTACACTCTGTACACACCACTCTTTAAACACCCAGCAGTGTTCATTTAACTCTAGGGATTTATATAAGAACCTTTGACTGGATGGTTGTTTGAGGCATCGCTGTGAAGAACTTTTTAAAGGTGCAATGTGGGATTTCTAGCAGTGAGATTGAGAATTGCAACCAACGGCTCAGTCCACAGCTCACCCCTCCGTTTCGAAACACATAGAAAAGCTACAGTAGCTGCCACAGGACAAACACGTCATCGTCTGAGACAAAAAGCGATCTACAGTACAGTTTGTCTGTGTAGGGCTACTGTAGAAACATGACGGCGACTTCCAGGTAAGGGGACCTGCGGTGTATGTATTAAAACAAACAAACAAGGTCGTTCCTCACTTTTAGCTACGCTTGTAAGACACTAAAGTCTCCTAACTGTCTCTAAATCAGCAGCATAATTCCAGATTTGAAAGCAATGTATTATGTACTTTCATAAGAGTGACTAATTGTCTTTTATTTTCACATGTGAGCGACTATAAAGTCATCATTCATTCTGTGTCTGACCCCTGAGTCCTTTCTGACCTCTGACACCGTGACAAATATTTGTGCTCTCAACACCCACATTATGATACACAGTGTATTCAGATACGCCCCGGTCCCTCTCCAGCTGTCATAACCAGTCTGTCTCTGACCTTTCATGTATTTATATCAGACTTGACCAAACAGTGGACCAGCTGCACGCATTAGCGTTTCACTTTAGCTTTTTTTCCATTTTTGTGCACTACCCCTTTGTAAATTGTTTAATGTTTCCCATTTCGGTCTCAATGCTGGTAAATTCTTGTTCATGTCTCTTGCCACGGGCCCAAAAGCACACTGCACGAAACAGTTGATGAAATAGCTGGTCTTTTGTCTCAAGCCCCTCCTCTTGATCTGCGTGTCATCAGCACGACTCTCTATGCATAGTGTTAATATCTCTTCACAAAGGGCAAATGGTAGTTAATAGCCCTAGGGCAATGTAGTCGCTTAATGCATGTTAGCATACAATCACCCACACACAGACAAATATATCAATGGCCCCATAACGTATCTGGGTGTTTGGGCCACACTTAAAATGACGAAATGTCAATAAATTAGATGAATATTAAAACAGAACTTTACTGTACATTTCTAGCTATTTTTAATAATTACTTTGTAATTAAATGACAGGGTTAATTCTGTTGGATATGAAATTTACCAAAGTATATAGGGATAAAGGGAAAATAAAGAAGTGCACATTATTATCTCAGAGGTACATATTGGTATCTAATGTATCCATACCTATTCCTTAATGGTACATATTAGGACCTTTTTAAAGAGTGCTGCCCCAATTTTTGACATTTTCTTCTGACAGTGAAGTGCTTTTTTAAGTATCCACATATGTTTTGGGTCAATAATGAATTTACAAACATGCACACTTTTTTCGTTTTCGTGTATGCACATGTAGCCTACTCGTTTAATTTTGCACACATGCATAAATGTATAGATTTTCTATGCTTGACAAATGTACTCTCATACACACAAAGTCTCATTTGTCTTGAACTGGATGTGCGGTCATGCACATTTTTGTGGGGCTCAGTTAATTCGGCTGTTCCAATTTTAAAGTAACACCATATCAGTTGTACTTTGACCAGCTATATGACATTTCATGGTCTTTAAGTGCAAATGTACTACAAACAAATCGAGTTATGAGAGCAATTTGTATTTTGGGAAAATTATTTTTATATATATGTGATTCATTTTCAGTGTTTTGATGTTTCATTCATTCACAATGCATCACAGATAAAATGTGCACACAGCAGAACACCAAGGGGTGGAGAGGGATTAGACTAGTTTAAAATAAATGTAAGAGCTTTCCAAACTGAAAACAAATTGCACGTACATATCTTAAAATACATCAATGCCCTTTGTTTTGCCTCAAATTGCACACAAGTAATGTTTTTAGTAAGGCATGTTTGTTAATTATATAAAAATAATTAAACTAAGGCCTAGTCCTGGCTTAAAATAATCTATGTCCAAGAAACCTTCCCAAGTGTTAAATTAACACTTTTATGGGTGGTTTCCCGGATATGGGTTATATGGTCCCAGACTAAAATTTATGTTTGAGCTGCCTTTATTTAAAAACACCTTGCACTGATATATCTTATCATATATAGCAGTGCCAATGTTTTATCGCAAGACACACAAAACTGTTCATTATTTTTTGTAAGGTATGCTTGTAAAAATAAAATAACTACACAGAAAAATGACCAGTGTTAAATGTACATTCCTGGGGTATATGTGTACCACCAGGTCTAGTGATACCCATATAAACACCAGCACACGTGTGGTGTGAAAAAACAGTCAAAATTCTAAGTGTTCGGCATGGATCCCAGAAAGGAGGAATTTGTGATTTTTGTTCCAACGTATGTGCCTATGTCTCCAGTGAGGGGAAGCAATGGCAGACATCAATACACTCAGTGACCACTTCATCAAAGTTAACCTTAAGTAAACACTGGATATATTAATCATTGCATTTTAACCATAAATCATATCTTGCGTAATTCATACTTGTATTGTTAAGGAGCCCCTAAGGGGACATGGAGCAAAAATTAAATAAAGTTTAGTTTCATGTGCTCATGTAAAACTTTTATGTGCTCATGTGAAACTTTCATGTGCTCACGCAAAACCTTCATGTGCAGAATTCACCTTAGGGGCTCGGTAGATTGTTGTAGTGAGACAACTTTATTGTATTTCATTGTTATGTTAATACTAATAATATAAATTAAAAAAATAATTTAAGAAAAAAAATAAAAAGTTGGATTTACTTAAAATAACTTCATCAAGTGGGTTCCACATAGCATTGTTAAGTAATCTCAACAAACAATTATTTAGTGCATTTTACAAAAGAAGTTTAAGTAAAATCAACAAACCTTAGTAGAGTCAACAAATAAAAATTGAGTTAATTGTACATGAAAATGTTAATTAAAGATGACAAAAAATTTGAATCCTGCCATTTTATAAACTCCACCCCTTTTAATTAGGATTTAATAAGTCCATAACACGAAATCAATCAATCAAGTGCAGCTGCTTAAAGGATAATTCCGGTATTTAACACTTTGAGTCTCATTTCTGGTTTGTTTTGGATGAACTACAGTGATGGACACAGAAATTTTGACAATGGGTCGTGTCTTGACTTTTTGACTCGTTTAGAAGCGTCTCTTGACTGCTTTAGAATGGAAGTCAATGACCATGCACAAACATGTCATTAAAACAACACTTAACGTTTATTTTCAAAACTGGTCTACTCACCGAGTGGTTCGTGGTGTTCGTTGATGATTAAAAACAAATATATTGGCGCAATGTATGATTTCAATACGTGTTATTTGCTATAGTGGAACTATTTTTTCAGATACCTCACAACCGCGTATATACTTCCGCTCTATATTTGAGTCTGAAGCGTTAACACACTCCCGACCACTTGATGGCGACAAACACTTTGCCATACAAGTACGCTCGGTGTCTAACGTATAGACAGTCACAATCGACCTCAACTTCAAACCTAAAGCTGGTCACTGAGCCATCAAATATGGAAAAAATTTCTTCTGAGAGAAATCGAGCGAAAAAACTACAACCACATGTAAACAGACCCTTTTCTGTTTCCCGGCGGCGGAGTGATATATCAGCGAGCAATGAGTCTTCCAAGAGAAGTCAATGGAATTTTACAAAATGCCAAATAAAACACGACAGAAACTGTATTTCTCTACACAACTTGTTTTTAATCATCAACGAACACCACGAACCACTCGGTGAGTAGTACAGTTTTGAAAATGAACGTTAAGAGTTGTTTTAATGACATGTTTGTGCATGGTCATTGACTTCCATTCTGAAGCAGTCAAGAGATGCTTCTAAAAGAGTCAAAAACTCAAGACATGACCCATTGTCAAAATTTCAGTGTCCATCACTGTAGTTCATCCAAAACAAACCAGAAATAAGACTCAAAGTGTTAATACCGGAATTATTCTTTAATACAACTCTTCAAATAGACAATTTTTAATGCAGTTTATCAAACATATCACAAACATATTTGAAATGCAATGTTAAATTCCAAACCATTTATTTGTTTTGTTTTTAAATATATCAGAACAAGTTAAATGACTCCTATTTAACCACTTATTACTCATGTACCTATCTAATGGTGCTACATTTCTGCAAGAGGGTGACAGAACAACAAGTACCCATAATAAATCATCAGCCAATGCAAGTCTGTATTGGTTTTATTAATCTGTTACTTCTATGTAACAATGTTATGTTGGCTGAACAAATAAGTTTTAAGTAAAGCTGACAAGACACACTTTTTTGTTAAATGAACTAGATTAAATTAAGTTCATATTGTTACATAGATTTTTTACGTTATCACAAGATGAAAGAATTAAGTAAAATTGCCAAAAGTGAAAGTTCATTTTTGAGTGTAGATCGCAAGTGGCCAAAACTTGTAGTTTGTGTTCATATCTTAATTTTCCTTCTGTAGAGAGGTGATTTAAATATTTGTATATTGAACCAGATGGAAAATTGACCGGCTTGTGCTGCCTCTCTCTTGCCCTCTAACCCCCTGGTGGGTCACGTGATTGAAAACTATCAATAGCTGTCACTTCTTAAAGCCTGAAGATGCCAATAGGGATCTTATGATGGATGCTGCCCAAAAGCTTTCAAATGTCAATTCACTTTCAAAATCATATTATCATATTAATGATAATATGTTGTATTTCTGGACAGCTGGCACACGCTGCAAGCAAAAGTTTATTCATCCATGAAGATCCTCCACAGATCTTTAAAAAGATTTCAATCAAGGCTTATTACAAAACCCTTTTAGATGAGCACAGCGTTTGTTCTTTAACTATTCGGGCCCTGTTAGAACAAATAACGCATCTGAGGTGTATTTACGATCTTGTGGCTTTTGCTTACTTTGATGCCATATTTTTTTTATCAACTCGGATTTACATATTAACTTATTTATAATTTATCTTCACTAGAGAAGAGTTGTTATAACATATAGTTTAAATAAGTTAACTTCATTTTAAAAGTTGTAGCAATGATATTACGCACTGCCCGATAATAGTCCCCTTGGTTACTTTCAATAGCAGGGGACTATTTTCAGGCACTGTGTAATATCATTGCGCCTCCTGCAGCCATGTTACAGCAGAAAAGTCCTTGATTATTATGCCAGAAAGAGAGTATAGTTCCTAGCCATATCTGCCTAGAAAATTCCAACTTTTAATTTTATGTCGGTCTTAGTACACAATGTAACTACAGAAGAGTCAAGTTTTAAATAGGAAAAATATCAAAACTCTTTGGTTATTTTTTAGCGGGATGCTAATGGTCTAATCAGATTTAATGGATTATGCTAAGCTATGCTAAAAGTGGTAGCGCCAGACCCGGAGAATCAGCAGAATTGATTCCAAAATGGTGCAGAGCTGGAAAATGAGCATATTTTCAAAAAAATTGTAGTGTCCCTTTAACTTAACAAATTATGTTTAACAATTTCAACTTGTTTTTATAAGCTATGCACAGGTCAAAAATTAAAATAGTAGGTTAAAATGACTTGCACAACCAAGCTGCTTTAACTAATTTATTTTTACAGTGAATAAATGTTAAAATGTTGTATTTTATTATTGAGAAACAGCACTTTTATATCACTGTTGTGTCCTCAGTCACTTTCCTCTGGATAGACAATAAAACTAAACCTCAGAATTTATGAATCTCTCCATAGAATCAGTGGCTTTGGGCATTTGCGTCTGTGGAGTCCATAAAAAATTTAAAGGTTCTGGGCCGAAGGATGATGGTACCAACGAGAGTAAAAAATGAACAAGAAAAACGTTCTTATGTTCTGTAGCTAAGGACTTTATAGTCCTGAGGGTAACATCTATGTAGCACTTCTCTGTTTACAGATTCCAGCCGTGGCAGATTTTATGATAGACCATTGATTGTTGTTTAGACACATACACATAAACCAACCCAGTATCACAAAATTACGTACCTATAGTCACGTAAATTTGTGAGTCTTTTCTGTGACACTGACACGTTTTTCTGCCTTTTTGCGTGAACGTGTCATTATCACCTATTGGTTACTCAACTGTTTGTCCTATTTTCTTACCCTTGTCGCTTCGGTTTAGGGTTAGATTTGGTGTTTGCCAGCTGCATAAATTACAGCACACTTTGTACAGTGTACTTTTACTGGTATACGCTTTTTAAAGACATATTAAATTGCTCTTTGTAGAATGAATATATAAATAATATAACAAAGGCAACACTTTGTCTGGAAAAAGAGCTTATCACTGTTATGGTTTGGTGAAGGATGAACCCAAATGCAGACAACAAGGGGTTAACTCAGGATATTTAATGAATAAAACAGAAAACAAAACCCACGAGGGGGCAAAACAATATAAACCAGATACAAAAACAGAGGAGTGAACACTAAACTGGACAAGATACAAGACTACACACTATAACACTAAACAATAAACTAGACAGAACACTAAATATACAATAAACTTGACTTAGACTTGACTTGACTTTAACTAGACAGTGTACTCACAGGAATGAAACACAATGCACAAGCACAGGACAATGAATACAAGAGGATTAAATAGGGTAACAAATCAAGAGGGGAACAGGTGCTATAAATCAAACAATAATGGGATAATTAATGAGGAAACAAGGGGGCGGGATCAAGAGACGAGACTGAGAGCACATGGCTAGGAATAAACAAAGCCAGTGCTCTCACACAAAACATGGGTCTGTCATGGTTCTGCCACAAGACTAGATTAAACAAAGGACAAAATGGCAGAACCATGACAGAATCCCCCCCTTAAGGAGCGGCTTCCAGACGCTCCCCAGGGGAACACTAAACACGAGACATGACAGACTGACAGATAGACAGACACCAAGAAAACATGACAAACAATATCAAAAGGCAGACAAGAATACAATACAAAGGGGTTGGGGTGACATAATAAAAACAACAAACAAGGGAGGGGGGGCGGAGGCAAAACAGAGTCCACAAAAGGAAGTCCAGGTAGGGTGGAGATGGGTGGGCAAGGGGTCTTGGGTTCAGGGGTAGTAGAGGGCTTGGGACGAGGAGTCCGGGCAGGCTTGGCGGGGTTCTTGGAGACAACAGGCTTGGTAGGGGAAGCAGACTTGGTAGGGGGTACAAATGGAGGCAAGGCAGGGTTCCAGGGCATGGTAGGGGTAGACAAGGGAGCCGACGGGGGCGAGCCAGGACTCACTGGGTAGGGGAGAGAGTTCAGGGAGGACATGGAGACAGTGGCAGGGGAGGAAGCAACAGAAGGAGCCGGTGAGACAGGGGGCGCTGTGGCTGGCAGCGGAGACAAGACAGGAACAGAGACAGGGGGCGCTGCGACCGGCAGCGGAGACGAGACAGGAACAGAGACAGGGGGCGCTGCGACCGGCAGCGGAGACGAGACAGGAACAGAGACAGGGGGCGCTGCGACCGGCAGCGGAGACGAGACAGGAACAGTGACAGGGGGCGCTGTGACCGGCAGCGGAGACGAGACAGTGACAGGGGGCGCTGCGTCCGGCAGCGGAGACGAGACAGTGACAGGGGGCGCTGCGTCCGGCAGCGGAGACGAGACAGTGACAGGGGGCGCTGCGTCCGGCAGCGGAGACGAGACAGTGACAGGGGGCGCTGCGTCCGGCAGCGGAGACGAGACAGTGACAGGGGGCGCTGCGTCCGGCAGCGGAGACGAGACAGTGACAGGGGGCGCTGCGTCCGGCAGCGGAGACGAGACAGTGACAGGGGGCGCTGCGTCCGGCAGCGGAGACGAGACAGTGACAGGGGGCGCTGCGTCCGGCAGCGGAGACGAGACAGTGACAGGGGGCGCTGCGTCCGGCAGCGGAGACGAGACAGTGACAGGGGGCGCTGCGTCCGGCAGCGGAGACGAGACAGAGTCAGAGACAGGGGGCACAGCGGGTGGCTGCGCAGACGGCAGGGTCTGCAGCGGTGGCTGCGCAGACGGCAGGGGCTGCAGCGGTGGCTGCGCAGGCTGAGGCTGAGGGTCCACAACCCCTCTCCTCCTCCTCTTGCGCGGGCGTGGTGCGGTGAACGGAGCAGGTGGGATGAGCGCCGTGGTGGGAGTAGCAAGATCTGTGGAGGACCCCTCAGACGCCGACTCCCACGAGATCCTCCTCTCGCGCTTCCCTCGAAGGTCGGCAGGCTGGACAGAGCTTACGGGGACCGGAGTGGTGAGCGCCGGGTCCTCCCGCGTCACCACTCCGATGACAAGACCCTCCGGGATAGGGGACAAAGGAGGTGGGGGTACGACCTTGACTGAGGCCCTGGGCTCCGGCCGGTTACTAATATACCGCACCATGTCCTCGAAGCCCAGGTACCTCATCATCCTCCGCTCCTTGGGTTTGAGGGGCTCCTTGAGGCAACTACAAAAAATAGTCATAAGTTCTGCCTCATTGAAACCGGAGCCCCTCGCTGCATCCAGAAAATCGCTGGCAAAGGTCCAAACATCGGCCTCCTTCTGGCGGAGGCCGAACAAAATGTGCGCCTGATGCGCACGCTGGGCCTTGTCCATGCTGTCTGCTGGGTTCATAACTGGCTTGTGCATTCTGTTATGGTTTGGTGAAGGATGAACCCAAATGCAGACAACAAGGGGTTAACTCAGGATATTTAATGAATAAAACAGAAAACAAAACCCACGAGGGGGCAAAACAATATAAACCAGATACAAAAACAGAGGAGTGAACACTAAACTGGACAAGATACAAGACTACACACTATAACACTAAACAATAAACTAGACAGAACACTAAATATACAATAAACTTGACTTAGACTTGACTTGACTTTAACTAGACAGTGTACTCACAGGAATGAAACACAATGCACAAGCACAGGACAATGAATACAAGAGGATTAAATAGGGTAACAAATCAAGAGGGGAACAGGTGCTATAAATCAAACAATAATGGGATAATTAATGAGGAAACAAGGGGGCGGGATCAAGAGACGAGACTGAGAGCACATGGCTAGGAATAAACAAAGCCAGTGCTCTCACACAAAACATGGGTCTGTCATGGTTCTGCCACAAGACTAGATTAA
This sequence comes from Paramisgurnus dabryanus, assembly GCF_030506205.2. Classification (NCBI taxonomy): domain Eukaryota; kingdom Metazoa; phylum Chordata; class Actinopteri; order Cypriniformes; family Cobitidae; genus Paramisgurnus; species Paramisgurnus dabryanus. The sequence continues at coordinate 25,785,994 of NC_133343.1, read as the reverse complement.
ACAAAGGACAAAATGGCAGAACCATGACAATCACAGCTTGAAGAATTGGAACCGGTACTTGGTATCGGTGGATCATGATGACAAGAAATCAGTACAAAAATCCTGATCGCAGCAATCCCTAATTTCTTCTGCTTCTGCTGCATGGACTTTAGATAACAAGCATCACATTATGTGGCAGATACTTACCCTATAGTTTACCAGAAGGGATGTGTCTTGTGATGTCATTATCCACAAAAGATCAATAATTTACAGACTATAATAAAATCACAAAGCTAATTTGTCACGCCTGTCTGTTTTGAAAGAGTGCCATAAGGTAGTGTTAAAAGCAAATTCATAACTCAAGGTTGTCTAATCAGCATCATGCACAAACACAATTTTTTTGTATTTTTAGCTATGTTAATTCAACCAAAAGGCTATGATAACATTTAGATGATAATGTTGGGGCGGGGAAGCGGGGTCTCCCGTACGATTTTGCACGGTTAACTTTGTATGAATTGTTACTTAAAATTGTAAACTTTGTGCGATTTCTCGTGAGATCAGGCTGATATTTATACAGAAAGTATTCAAACCCCCTTAACCTTTTTGTTATGTTGCAGCCTGATATACTACAATGACAAAATTCTTTTTTTCTCGTTATTCTACACTCATTACCCCATAATGACAAGGTAAAAAAACTATTTATTTAAAAACGCTTAAAACAAACTATATATATATATAATGTGCTAAACAAATGTTACATTGCAACAAACTTAGTAGTAGATTATGTAAGTGATGAAATACTCGTCTCAAACTATATATATATATATATATATATATATATATATATATATATATATATATATATATATATATTACTGTGACACTTATGCATGCTTTTTTGCTACTTCCTAGCTTTAATTTTACTCCTACCAGGCAAAAATGATTTTCAAGAAAAAAAATTCTTAGCATTTTTGTCTTGTTTTTAGTAAAAATATCTAAAAATTCTTAAATTAGCATGCTTTTTCTTGATGAAAAAGTGATTAGTGATTTTGTGCATAAAACAAGCAAAAACATCTGCCAATGGGGTAAGCAAAAAAATCTTAAACCTTTTTCTTAAACACTAAATTCAAGAAAAATGTATGCACAAAATCACTTACATTTGATATTGTTGGTCTAAAAACTAGACTTCTTTTCTTGGGTCGTTTTGCTCATCAAGAGAAAGCATCTTAATTTAAGAATTTTTTGATATTTTTTCTGAAAACAAGACAAAAATACTTAGAAAATGTTTTCTTGAAAATATTTTTTTGCAGTGTACTTGTAAACAGCTTTGTAGGCTACGCCCACTATTTTTTTGGGACAAAATGTAATATGCTCCCTATTTAACATTCTCAGAAAAACATGAAGGTACAAAAGTTTTTCAAAAATGACACTTGTGTACCTAAAGGTACATCCTGCTTCCTTAAAGGTACATATCTGTACCTATAATGGTACTTTTAAGGATCTTTTTAAAAGATACCATCCCAGTGATATTTTGTACCTTATTTTCTGAGAGTGAAGTTGATTTGGCTAAAGTGTCTGCTAAATAAATAAAACATATTTAGATACAGTACAAATGTTGTAATCTACCAATCTCAAGATGACATTTTAATGCTTTTTAATGGGGTTGATTGAGTATTAGCATGTTTTCATAACACGTCCCACAAGTCTTTGCAAATGAAAAACAGAAACCTCTGCCTGTTTCATCACTCTTATGTCCAAATTAAGTAGTTCATCCAAATATGAAATGTGTGCGTGCATTTGCTTGTACTGTACATATGTGTGCACAATACTTGAGCTTTGTACAGACGGCAATTACCAATGCTTCGTTGGGCAAAATTCAACATTTCAAAAATCACTCCATCTTAAACTGTCTTGTTTTTAGACTAACAGTAGCGACGATTGTGCGCCGGATGCCGAGAACAAATAATGTTTTATGTCGAATGAGCGGAACTAAAGATGAAACGTTAGTTAGCCGTAAGCCGTTTTAGTTTAGATGCTAGTAACCAATCGGTTCAAAGAGCCTTTTGTAGAATTGGACTGGTGACGTCAAATGAACTCTATAAAAGGATAAATTCATAGTTTGGGTAGAAAAACAATATATGAGGACAGCAAGTTCTCCTCCCATGCCTTAAATACGGCGTTGATATCTTCAGCTGGCCAAAACGACTGGTCAGTTCTTGCACATTACTCATTGAAAGGGAATATTTTTATTTTTAAGTTAACAGATAGTTTTGTTTGACATGTTGGAGATGTTTGAGTACAGTCACTACCAGGTGAGGTGATATTTTGTTTATTACTGTAGAAAAGATATTATCAACCATGTGCATTTGGAATTTAGTTCATTTATTGATTTTGTTGTGTAGCAATCCCTATTGTTATCCTGACCGGAGTTATTCTTAAAACTTAGGATGCACACATTTTTTATAGACTGACAATAATTGCAAAACACTTTATTTTGACATACAATCTTTATAAACCAAACATGCATTTTATTTGTACAATAAGCTTAATTATCTCTGCATTTTTTTTTTAAATAAATGTACAAATTGCATTTAATTAAACAAAATTTTGTATTATGTGTCTCAATTCCATCAACCTTTCTTTTGCTTTGTAACTCAGGTGCAATCTCACCTGGAGAATCCATCTAACTACCACCACCAACAGAACCAGAGGCAGCAGGTAAAGAATTACTTGTCCAGTGCGCTAGGAGCTAAGCTAAGCCCGCAGGCCAGCACAAGGCCCGTCCCCAGACAGCCTTCAGAGCACGGCATGCCCCCTGGACCGGGAACCAGTGCACCCAATAGCCCTATGGCCCTTCTCACCCTCAATTGTGAGAAAGAGGTAGATACAAGCAGACTTAACCAGTTAAACCAATCAAAGTGTTGCTGTAGTGTTACTGTAGCTCAGCCTGTCAAGCTTTGCATTAGCAGCGCAAATGGTTTGGGAACGCACATGCTGATAAAAATGTGTAACTTGAATGTACTAAAACCTGATTGGGTTAAAAGTGTGTGCCAGGTATGTCAAAGATGATTGATCACAAACAGGTTAGGGAAAAACCAGGAATGATGTCCCGGAACCTATAGAGGAGGGGGCACTATGGTCCTCTGTTTTGTAAGCTTAATATTCAACCCAGTATCACGAAATTACGTACCTATAGTGACGTAAATTTGTGACACTGACACGTTTTTCCGCTTTTTTGCGTGAACATGTCACCCATTTCTGTTTACGTGTCACTGTCACGTATTTGTTACTCAACTATTTTGTCCTATTTTCTTACCATTGCCGCTTCGGTTTAGGGTTAGATTTACATAAAATGACATCCTTACCCAAACCCAATTCTAACCCTAATGCCAGGCGACAATGGTTTAAAAATATTAAAATATAAAAAAATTAATCATGATGACACCAAATCTAACCCTAAACCGAAGCGTCAATAGTTTGAAAATATGACAAAACAGTTGAGTAACAAATACGTGACAGTGACGGTAAACAGAAATGCGTGACATGTTCACGCAAAAAGGCGGAAAAAAGTGTCAGTGTCATGGAAAAGACTCACAAATTTACGTGACTATACATAATTTCGTGATACATGGTTGTCAAATTTGGACCAACACAGGAGTGAACCCCTCAAAAAAATTGTCCTTGGCATCGTACATTTAAGCAACGACAAAGAAAATGTGCGTACATTGTTTCTTTTAGTAGATTCAGATTGTAAAAATAAAGTTTTTTAAAAGTTTACATACACAGCACCTATGCTGTGTAATTAATTTATATCTGAGTTAAAAAAAAAACATTTTAATTAAAAAAGCTATTTATATATCAAATAGTAAGCTATTGCACTGTAAACAATATTTTCAACTCCGATTTATAAGTCATGTCAACTTACTATGATTTATCTTAAACAGAGATGAGCTGCTACACCTATAACAACTAATCTCTAGTCAAGATAAATAATAGTAAGTTAAAATGACTTGTAAAACTGAGTTTCAACAAAAAAAAATTAAGACAGCAAAGAATTTTTTGCAGTGTGGGATATCATACCTGGTATGTAATATCATATATAATTTAGATATGATATCATAGTATAAACTGTACTTATGAAAGTACCTGCATGTTGAAGCTTGCCAAACCACAGAAGGCACGTTTTGTAAGTTGCACAGTCCAAACAACATACTTTCTCACTCTCAGACTCCTTGCTTTTGTTTGCAAATGATTGATAATGTCATAAAAGTATATTTTACGAGTACATAAGTACAAGTTACAGAACTGTGTGAATGAGGTGTAAATTAATATGTCATTGTATTATTAATAGTCCAAGTCTTTTTTGATTTCACATTTTATAAAAGCACTTATCAATGCAGTTTTTTTGTTTTTTTGTTTTTTTTTAGTCTCACAAGCCAAGTCTTTAATGACTTAAAAAACGGCTTACTTAAAGAGAAAGTTCACCCAAAAATTTAAATTCTGTCATTATTTTTCATCCTCATGTTGTTCTAAACCTGTATGAATTTCTGATTGTACCCATTGACTGCCATAGTAAAAAACTATTACAACTTCCATCATTTATCAAAATATTTTCTTCATTATTTATTACAATATTTCCATAATTTTTTTCTACTATGGAAAGCTTTTGGGCCCTATCTTGCACCCAGCGCAATTGACTTTGTCAGTGACGCATGTATCATTCGTATTTTGCACCGGCGCACAGCGGGTTTTTCCCTCCACAGAAGCACGTCGGCAAACTAGGGAATGAACTTGCGCTCCCTGGGTGGTTCAGCGCAAAAAAAGAGGCGTGTTGCGGCGCAAACCATCCCTGATGCTATTTTGCAGTTTCAAAAAACAATTGCGCCACTGACCAGAAAAAAAAAGTTTAAAGTCAGTGGCGCGTTGCGCGTTGTTCATTATGCTATTTTAAGGGCGCATGCTTGACCATAATGTATAGCGTGCACAACGCGCATACACTTTGCTTATCTAATCTACATTGTTACACTAAAAAATATTAATACACGAGATAAGGGGAATCATAGTGGTGAGCATTGTGGTGATAGTTTTTATTTATTGTGTGGCTGCGTTAAAAAATTCTCATGCAAATAACGATTAAAATATTTTCATAAGTTTGTTGTGTGGCTGTATTATGTTTATTTTATGTAAATAATAATTAAAATGTTTTCATAAGAAACCTTAATGTATATGAACTTGATTTGTAAGAGTACTTTTGAGTACTTGCTTGCGTTTCTTGGGTCCGATTTCAAAGCCCCCAAACCCTTTCAGCGGTGAGGGTGGACGCAGCGATGTCCTCTGCTGGCGTCTGTGTAGAGACAGATCCACCTCCCGTTACACAGCGTGCCCGATTTATGCTGGCAAGCTTGGGATTCCCCCGTCTCCTGACATCATTGTAGCGCTTGGCGCAACAATGGGCATGGCAGCTGATGAGACTGTGGCTATTTCCTCTCACGCCTGTTTAACCTACGCTGATTTGGGCGGGTTTCTCCTATCCCCATACAAAACAACTTCTCTTTCTTTGACTGCTCTTACAAGAACGTGGGTCTCCTCGGCTGTAAACCGTTCCTGGCGTACGCCTGGTAAATCCGTCATAATAATAGCAACCCACCATGGAACTTGCGCCCTTGCGTTTAAAGGGAATGTTGGATAGCGTTCTGATTGGTTTATTTGACGTTACGCCCAAACCACACCTATGAATAATGAACCTACTTAAGACCAACCTCTTATTGATTTGTGCCCGGCGCATGAGTTATTTCTCACGCCGGGAAAATAGCAACAGCGCCCAAGATCCGCCCACAAACTCACTTGCGCGTTGCGCTTCGCACTTGCGTTTCAGATCGTTAAAATAGGGCCCTTTGTGTTCATTTGTGTTCATCAGAAAAAATAAATACATTTTTATTTTTGGGTGAACTATCCCTTTAAGAACTAAAGCACTAAATAGGTTTTTCCCATTTTGCACTTGTTTTACATCAAATCTTAATGGCTTCAGATGGACGATGTAATCGAAGACATCATCAGTTTGGAGTCAAGCTACAATGATGACATTCTTGGATTTATGGATGCTGGACTTCAGATGACTAATACGGTAACAGGCCTACAATATGATCGTAAAGATCGACACACTATTTCACTTAATCATTTAGCACATATTGCAGAAAATCCTAAATCATCATTTGTTTATCGCTTTTCAGATTCCAGTTTCTGCGAACATATTGGATATGTACAACAATCATCCTCTTCCTCCGGCTGGGGTTGCCATTAGCAACACCTGTCCATCTAACCTACCGGCCGTGAAAAGGGAATTATCCGGTATATATTCACATTATCTTGCCTATCACTAATATTTTAATTTGATTTTAATGCCCATATTATTTAGAAGTAAAAGTATCCATATTGTGTGCAATTCAAAAATGCACAATTTCAATGAAAGATATATTGTATTAAATAGCTACCTCAGCACCTGGCATGATGCACATAATGGAGAAGCCCGGACCATGTGGCAATTTTGACTCTTATCAAAGGCCTGAAGGCTTTCCAGTAGGTATGTTTTCCTTTCTACGGCCTTTTGTCAGAATACTGTTTATATTTCAATTGCACTGTGTTAAACAACATTCAATTTCAACACCGTCTCGGTGTACATACATATTAAAGTCAAACATTTAACAAAGTACAGTTGGCGATGTAAAAAAAATCACCTCTGTGTACTTGTTTAAAAAATAAAATTGCACACAATATGGACACTTGTCCAAACACACATTGAGAATTAGTTTATTATGCAAACTACTATATTTATTTTAAGAATGTTAAGTGCATAGACACAAACTAGAATAAATGCACATTCATTAGAACTTTATATTTGAACACTGCCTTTTTTTTTGGTTAAAAATGTGCAGCTATGGCGATACAGTAGATAGCTGTTGCAATCGGTTAATATGATTATGTGTTGCAGAAGCTGAGGTCAGAGCTATGGCAAAGGAGAGACAAAAGAAAGACAACCACAACCTAAGTGAGTCCAAACATCAGATTATATACATGTAATCAAGTTTCAGTTACAATGTAACCTTATAATACAGTTAGTTCCAGTCCTTCATTCTGATTGGTCAATTCATTTCATGAATAAAACACAGCTATGACCAATGCACCCATTGATTCTGCATATCACTGCACAGCCACGTGAAACATTTTGTTGCTGTTTACAGTTGCTCAGGGACTAATTTTTTTCAGCGGAAGGATGGCTTTTAGTGATTTATTTACTTTATTAATGTTGTTATGATGATACGATACATATTTTTTGCTTTAAAGGAAAACACCACCATTTTTCAATATTTTACTATGTTCTTACCTCAACTTAGACAAATGAATACATCCCTGTCTTTTTTCAATTCGTACACTTAATCTTTGTACAGCGCGTCGTAAATGTGTTAGCAGTTAGCCTAGCCCCATTCAATCCTTAGGATCCAAACAGGGATGAATTTAGAAGCCACCAAACACTTCCATGTTTTCCCTATTTAAAGGAACAGTATGTAAGAAATTTATATAAATTAATCATAAAATGGCCCTGATATGTCACTAGACATTAAGAAATCATTTTAATTTCCACGACTTATCACTGACAACAGTGGTCTGGCCAGGATATTGTCATTTAAAAAGTGGAGTTGCAGCCCTCACCTGATGTTTATGTTGTCATTTTGTGTATTGGCCACCAGTTGGGTGATTGCAGTACCAGTTTTAGCCACAAGTTTTGTGATTGCAATACCAGTTTTGGCCACAATCCTACATACTGTTCCTTTAAAGACTGTTACATGAGTAGTTACACGAGTAAGGATGTTGACACAAAATAAAACATGCCGATGTTTTAAGCGGATAAAAATGAGAACTATATTGTGTGGCGGAAGAGCAATTCGTTTGCAGCACTTCCACCTCCGGTGCAGCAATATTGACGGAAGTTTGAGCAAAAGGGGAAGTAGTCAGGAGTGATGATGTTACCGCACACCGAATTTGTGCCACCATACTTACTCGTGTAACTCCTCATGTAACAGTCTTTAAATAGGGAAAACATGGAAGTATTTGGTGGCTCCTAAATTCATCCATGTTTGGATCCTATGGAACGAATGGGGCTAAGCTACATGCTAACACATTAGATAGGTATGTATTAATTTGTTTAAGTTGAGGTAAGAACATAGAAAAATATTGAAAAACGGTGGTGTTTTTCATAAAACTGCTTCTTGCCATTGTTTGTGCTTTTCAGGCCTAACAATGCCCTTCAGCCGTGACTTATTTCACTATACAGCATAGCCTCTCGTACCTTATTGCTTATTTAACTTTAAGATTTGTGCCTGACGCAATGTGATGTAACATTATGTAACATAATAAAACGTTTTTTTTTTCAGTTGAACGAAGACGGCGGTTTAATATAAACGACAGAATTAAAGAGCTGGGAACATTAATTCCCAAGTCCAATGACCCGTAAGTCCCTTTATTTTAAATATGCTTATTTAGCAAAGGTTTAAATAAAAAATTAGGTTTCCATATATGTAAATCCAATATTAAGAATGTTTACACAGAGAGGCAAAATGCAAGCTTGAACCTCTTAAGTCTCTTTTGTTTCAGAGACATGAGGTGGAATAAGGGGACCATTCTCAAGGCTTCGGTGGATTATATTAGGAAACTGCAGAAAGAGCAACAGAAAGCAAAAGAACTCGAGAACCGACAGAAGAGACTGGAGCACGCCAACAGACATCTTTTGCTTCGAATTCAGGTAAAACGCAATTTAAACAATAAGCAATTGGTTTAAAGGCCTGGTCACATGATTAGCTTTTGAAGAACAAGCATGCTTGAAATGCCCTTTGATGAAGTGGTTTTTGAAGTTAGATGGTGAAACACTGACCGTAACATTGCTTTTAAAGCCTATAAAGCATGTGTAGTGCTTTGAATGCATGAAATGTTAAAGTTACACTTGAGTAATCGATTACGGGGAATTTCCCTCATTTTGACACACGACATTTGATTCATAGTAACCCCACGGTTTACACATACATACGCTACTAGTTTAATATTTGGACACAGCTGATTTTTACATGTCTGAGACATCAAAACTTAAAATAATACAAACTGAATAAGGCTATTTTAAAGTGACATGTTAAACAAATCAAATTATTTTTTTATTAATTTATTAGTATGTATTTATTTTTAATATTTTATTATTATAATATTTATCATTATAGTTTTATTATAATAAAAAAAATTAAGCATTGTGTATATTTTAGTGTAAACTGTACTGAAGTAGCTTTAAGTTATACAAGTTGTCAGATGTTTTCCCTTCACTATATAAGCACATAATGAGCCTCAAGTTATATTAAATTATTATTATTATTGTATAGAGCTACAATATTATACAGTGTTCTTGTATGGTAAACGTATCAAATGCATAAATGTAAATTCACACATATAGCCAAACTGGTGACGGTACACTGTTAAAAAAAAAGTTGGTTCAAATGAAAAAGTAAATTATCTGGTTGCCTTAAAAGTATGAGTTAATTCAACAATTTTTACACAATCCCACTAATATTTTTAAGTTGAATGGACTTAAAATTGAGCAACCACTTTTTTAAGTTAAACCAACAAATAATTTTTTACATGTACCTTTAAAGGAATAGTTTGGCCAAAAATGATATTAAACCCATGATTTACTCACCCCCAAGCTGTCCGAGTTGCATATGTCCATCGTTTTTCAGACAAACACATTTTCGGATATTTTAGAAAATGTTTAAGATCTTTCAGTTGATTAAATGTCATGTTACGGGGTCCACGACTTTCAAGTCCAAAAAAGTGCGTCCATCCTTCACAAAATAAATCCAAACGGCTCCAGGATGATAAACAAAGGTGTTCTGAGGGTAATCTGTGCGGTGTTGTTGTAGAAATATCCATATTTAAAACTTTATTAACGTAAATAACTACCTTCCGGTAGCGCCGCCATCTTAGTCGCGTCCACATTCAGGATGAGAGCTTACGCAGCCTACGGAGGCTACTCTGCTGCCGCTTTGTGCCGCTTTTCGTTAATAAACTTTTAAAAATTGATATTTCTACAACAACATTGCGCGGATTACCCTCAGAAGACCTTTGTTTATCATCCTGGAGCCGTTTGGATTTAATTTGAGAAGGATGGACGCACTTTTTTGGACTTGAAGGTCGTGGACCCCGTAACATGACATTTAATCAACTGAAAGATCTTAAACATTTTCTAAAATATCCGAAAATGTGTTTGTCTGAAAAACGATGGACATATGCAACTCGGACAGCTTGGGGGTGAGTAAATCATGGGTTTAATATCATTTTTGGACGAACTATCCCTTTAAAAAACCCAGTTGTCTATGTTATGCTCATGTGTATGTTTGTTTGTCCTTTAACATTCAGGAGCTTGAGATTCAAGCCCGTGCTCACGGACTCACTGTAGTGTCCTCTTCCACGCTTTATTCCTCCGATCTGGTAGCTCGAGCGATCAAGCAGGAGCCCAGCATGGGGGACTGCACCTCAGATCTCTACTCTCACCTTCCCAGCCCTGACATGTCCCGACCCACCACTCTAGACCTCAACAACGGCACCATCAGCTATGACAGCCCCGCAGAAGAACAGGAACAAGGGGTCTACGGCAGTCCCAACAAAACCTCCACCAGGCTGGGGGACATGATAATGGACAACACTTTGTCTCCAGTGGGCACCAATGACCCCCTGCTCTCATCTGGCTCCCCTATCTCTTCCAACAGCAGTATGGATGAACATGACAACATCTGTTAGCATTGCGAACAAACTCAGAAGAACCAAAGTTAGATGAATAGATGTTTATATATTGTGAAATAGGGTTTGTATGCACAAAGCTATATCACGAGAATTCGTGCATATTTTAAGAGTTGGCTAATTCTTATTAATTCATCCGACCATATTTATAAGTTTTTGTATGATTTGCCTTGACCCCTGTGATGTTGAGGTTAGGTGCGGGGCTAGGGGTTTAGTTTTGTTGTTGTTCTTTTAATGATAATCGTACGTTTTTGCACGATTAACATTATATTAATTCATAAGAATTAGCCAACAAATATGTACAAATTCTCGTAAGATCAGGCTGGTAGGTGATGTGGTTTTCTTTTAATCCAAATGATGCATAACATGAAGAACAAAATTAAAGACAGTATTTATCTGGTATTTTTTGTATATTTATAGTATAAATATAGCACTGTAAAAAAATTATTTGTTGGTCCAACTTAAAAAAGTAAGTAATCTGTTTGCCTTACAATAGTTCATTACAAATATTAGTTAATCAAAAAAGTTGTGTAAAATGTTTGTGTTAACAAATACTCATAAATTTAAGGCAACCAGGTAACCTCCTTTTTTAAGTTGAACCATCTTTTTTATATATTCATTTTATGATTTTGAAGTGTACTATATTAGAATGACAGTTTGCTGATCTTTTATATGTATTGCAAAACAAGAAAAGTGGAATCGCACCATAAAACCTTGACTATCTTTTTAGAAGAAACTGTGTTTTTAGAGCATTGCTGTTATTGTATTTCTTAAAGTTAGATAAGCTGACTCTGACAACTGTAGCATATAATATACAACACATTATTTCAAAGCTCTACCAAAGTTTCAAGTTCTCAGACTTTATCCAGAAATGCAGCTACTTTTCCTGCAAAAGTATGGGGTATATTTTAGGGTGGAGTAATTTGCAAATTACTAAATGTGCCAAATTTGATTTACTTTTCAATCTTTTACATGACTTTAAGACCCAGCTTGAAAGTACCCCAAGATATTTTTAAACACTGTAAAAGATGAAATATTGGTTTGACTTTTAACATTTAAAATTATACCTAAAATTGTAAGTTTATTCAACTATGAGTTATGAAATGTAAGTGAAATTTTACATTGAGAAAATGTTACCAATTTAAGTCATTTTTTACCATGCAAATAGGTTTATATGAAATATAATTTTAATAGTAATAGAATAGAAGTAATAGGTATAAAAATCTGTATTATTTTCACCAATGTTTTTCTAGGGCCTGTACCTTTTATCATAAAAAACATTTCGTGTCTATTTACTTGTTGGATCACACACGAGACCAAGCAGTGAATTTTTTTTGTAATAACCTTAAGTTAACCCTTAGAGTTTCTTGAGTTTAGAGTCTTATCTGACACAATGTAAAGCATTTCTTGTTGCCCTTAATTTTTTAAGTATAATCAACTTAAATTTACAATTCATTTTAACTTTCTTGACTAGTAAGGAGTTGCTATAAATTAAGTCAAGTAAGTTCAAATTAATTGTAAAATAAAATATAAGTGCAAAAAGGATTTTTTTACAGTGCATGTAGGCTAATGTGGTTTGTAGGGAACTGCAACCACAGATTTCTATTGAGTGTTCTCATATACATGCTGCTGAAAAATATTTGTCTTGTAACGCATAAATAAAGATTTTATTATATATACACAGCATTACGGAGATTCATTTTACCTAACTTTTGGATATTTTATCAGAAAGATAAAAAGCTTAATTTATTATCTGCTAAAAAACACTTAAAGGTAAGGTAACACATTTTGAAAAATGCTAACGGTAGCCGCCTAGCAATGAAATCCCGATCCCACCCTCAAGTCAAATCGCTCTCAAAAGTCACGCCTCTTTCCAAACACATGAACACGCACAGATCAGACGGTCACGTCTCATGTCTCATTCACCAGTGAGAGAACTTTGCAGTACAAAGTGAATAACACTTCCAAAATAACCAACATAAACAACTGGTTTACATCAGAATTAGTTTAAGCACACGTTCGGTTTTGTAGACGTAGTAACTATATCGTTATGCTAATCCGTAAACGAACACAAATTTCATAAGCAACACAACGTTTCATCAAAGTAGAATATCTGAATCCATCTCAATACAAACATATCGCGTACCTACCTTACCAAAATAAAAAGTGCAATGACCCTTTCAGACCCTTTGCCTCCTGTAGTTGTTTGCATCTCGTGGTAAAGCAGTAAAGTTACCGATGTTAATTTGGGTTTTTGCTCTTGCTGATCCAGGCAGTTTTTGCTGTTGTTGTTATAAAAGATGCATTTAGTTTTGTTGCTCCTGTGTAGGTTGTCAATTCAGCAGAAAAGTTTGCTGTTCTCGCTGTTTACAGACAGAGCGCACGTGAACGCACCGATGACGTATGGTGTCTGCGTGGACTCGCTGCGCGGTGGGAATTCAAATTACCCTTACGTATGAGGGACATAAAAGGAAACGTCCGTTCGGACCGAAATCTATGATTTGTTGAACATTTTTTGGTCCTACGCTTTTCACAGATGACATAAATTTTTACAAATACATTTAAACAACTTAACACAGTGATTGCTATCAGGATGTGAGGAGACTTTTAACCAGCATAACTAAAAATGTTTCAGGATCAAATCTGTTACCCTACCTTTAATCGGAATAGAAAGTACAAATATGCGATTGATTTTGATGTATGGTTAAATAGAGGTTCAAAAACAGATTATGTTGCATAAAAAATTGTCCCTTGAGCATAAAGCCATGTTAATTACAATAATGATCAATATAAATTGCAGTAGTCAGGACTAGTCTTATTAGTTACAGCGTTTCCTGTAAAAGCAAAACTAATGTGATAAATATTTGCCATTTTAATAAGCTATACTGCTGAATACTGTAAGTCATGAAAAAGAACCTTGTAGAGCCAATATTATGATGTGGGTGAGAACTAAAATGAGCTTACACCATGAAGGCTACAGTCAGAGTTTAGTCTATATGGTCTTTATCTTTGTAGGCGAGTCAAAATAATTCCAACAAAGCAAATGATATTTCTACGTATGCAACTTGATGTCGCCAGCCTTCAAGCTGCTTGTTTAGTTTAGCACATAGATGTGCTTAGATGTTCAACGACCAAATTATGTAAACATTAACCTCGGTTTTGACCTTGAGATCATCCTTTTGAAAGGCCAGAATCCCAAGACTGGGTGTCTTCAGTGGGATTAGGTGTCTTCTTTTGATGAACAGAAACATTTTGAGATGAAACAAACACATCTAAACTATAAAAGTTGTGATTCTTATTTAAGATTTCAACATGGGGGAATGAAAAATCTAAGAGTTTTTTGTGTTACTTTGAAATCTGACTGAAAGTCTGTCTTTACTTTTCCTGCAAAATATGCATGACCTTGAGACCCAGTTCGAAAGTACATATACGGATATCTTTATAGAGGCGAACCATACAAATAGGTCTATAAGTAATAAAAGTTAAATATAATAGTAGAATAGAAGTAATAGGCATTAAAATCTTTAAAAACAACATTTCTAAAAAATAGGTATTTACTTGTGTTACAACATTAGTCAGATTGAATACATCTCATGTCTATTTACTTGTTAGATCACATAGTCGTACCTTAAGAGACTAAGCAGTGAAACATTTTCAATTTTTAGGTAACCTTAGTTTGGATTTAAATTCTTAGAGTCTTATCTGCACTTACATTTTTAAGTTTAATCACGTTGAATTTACAATTCATTACAACTTTCTTGACTAGTGAGGAGTTGCTATAAATTATAAAAATAAAGTTAAATTAATTTAAATTATTTCCACTTTACTTTTATAATTTATAGCAATTCCTAACTTGTCAAGACAGTTCAAATTATGGTAAATTCAAGTTGATTAAACTTAAAAATATAAGTGCAACAAGGAATTTTGACATTGCATGTATAGGCTAATGTGGTTTCATTTTTACCTAACCTCTAGATATTTCATCAGAAAGCTTAATTCATTATCTGCTAAAAACAATATAATCTGAATAAAAAGTAAAACAGATTTGCAATTGATGTTATATTTTCTTTGATGTATTGTATGGTTGAATAGAGGCTCAAAAACAGATGTTGCATAAAAATTCTCAAAGCCAAGTAATTATCAATATAAATAGCAGTATTCAGCTTTTTACTGTAAGACTATTTTGCAAAACTACTGTGATACATATTAGCCATTTTTTATAATCTCATACACAAACTCCGAATGAGACTGGAAAAATACTGAAAAAGAACCTTGTAGAGCCAATATTATGGTGAAGATATGGTGCGAGGTAAAACTAAAATAAGCTTACACCATGAAGGCTAAAGTCAGAGTTTAGTCTACATGATATAGATATATATGGTCTTTATCTTTGTAGAGTCAAAATAAATCCAACAAAGCAAGCACTATTTCTACGTATGCAAGTTGATTTCGCCAGCCTTCAAGCTGCTTGTTTAGTTTAACACATAGATGTGCGTAGATGTTCAACAATCAAAACCCTGAGATCATCCTTTCAAAAGGCCAGAATTTTAAGACTTGGGTATCTTCAGTGAGATTTGGTGTCTTCTTTTGGTGAACAGAATTTTTTTTAGTATATTAGTAGTTCAACTATATTAGTTGTGGTTCTTATTTAAGATTTCATGACTAACTGGGGCAATGAAAAATCTAATATCTGAGTTTCACAGTAGTTTTGCATAATATATATTTATTGGTTTTTATTCTTGCTATATTATTGTCACAATACAAAAAAAACCACATGAACAACTATTGCAAAACATCTAAATAATTGTTGACCATCCAGGCATCCTCACACTAAGTGTACAGTATGTAAACTTTTGATGGGTACTTTTTGTAAAAAATAAAGTAATTACTTTGTTGTTGACTATGCAAACATGTTATATGAAAAAGTTTTTTCTTTAAACAAAAAAAGCTTTAATTTATTAGCATGTATTAATATTGTGTGGCTTCTTCTAGATATGTGCAAACTTTCAACTGTATAAAGTCAATAAAGTGTTTTAGGTAATTGTATATATAGTATTGTGTTATCAATTCCTGACAATAGATCACTATGCAAGTACCTGTATGTTGTATTAAAGCCTTGTTTGCTGTGCCTTTTCATTTACAGTTGTAAATACTTGTAATACACTTGTTAGTTGAATTGTTTATTATAAACTTGCAAACACCATACAAAGCTGAAAGACTGATGTCACAGTTATCTGAAAAATTGAATATGAAATTGCTTTATCACAAATAAAGACAGATCTTCAAATACTGCATCATATTGTCATTCACATTCAGACAATAAAAAGTGCTTTTACGTTGTCTTAAATGCATAACACCTGAATGCCCATAATCTCTGCAAATAAAAAAAGGAAATAGTATTACGAGCCAAAAGTCCAAGCTGCCCTATATGTAAACAATAGCATATCATATAAATGTCTGTTTTGTGCTGTTTCTTTGAGGTAACCCAGTGCTGAGTTCATTGCACCATTTCTCAAAAGCCCTGAAAAGAGTGTCTTCATTGATGTCGTTGAATATTTCTAAACACAGAAAAGGTAAGAATATTTTTTTTTAGTTCACAGCAAAAAAAAAAACCCAAACAAACAGTAAAAGAAATGTACCGGTTTGTACCATTAGAGTATATCTATAGGTGAATTGCATTTTATGCAAACATCAAGACTTTGAATTTTGCATGGAGAAGCACCATTGGCGATGTAGATATAAACCAAGCTTGAATATTTTAATGAAATGAAAAATGCTAAATGAATATATATAACAAAATTACCTGCTTTTCCTAGGCCTGTTGGTAAGGGCATTCTCACAAGCCCTCCAGAGTGTTGTAGTCTATCACACAATGACTTCTGCACCAGACCAAAAGTGCAATCTTGATGCCACACTGGCAGTTCCAGCCCTAGCATGCAACAGATGATCCTAAACTTCTCAGTGTCTTTAAGGAGCCCCATCTCATGGGCCACGTACACCATGTAGGCCATATCGATATTGACTGCTTCGCCATGCAGCAGGGCTGGAAGAACTTTCTAAAAAACAGACAGAAAACAGCAGAAGGATTTCTTAAACAGTTCACATATTGGCTTCTATTAGTGGCGGCCGGTGACTTCTTTTTTCGAGGGCGCTCGATGTAAAGTTCATCACAACATGTATTTAGCGCATCATGTGTGTGGTTCCTTTTTTTAAAATATGTGTTCTGCGCATCGAGTGCATGTATGCGCATCACGTGTCTTATCAGAATAAGTGCCTGCTGCAGATGCATCTAAAGGGTTTATGATAAAAGAGACGCCCGCGTTTGCCAGATACTCGCATAATCTTATGCGTAATCAGAGTTTACTGTTAAGGGAGTGTCTTGCATGTATTTTGTGAACGTGAGCGTCTCTTTTATCATAAACGGTTCTGACTCGTGTGCAACAGGCACTTATTTTGACAAAACACATGGTTAACATGACGCAACAAACACATATTTTGAAAACGCAAGCAACACACATGACACTCCGAACACTTATTTAGAATTTTAGCCACTCGGATGAGCAGTCACGAGCCGCCACTGGCTTCTACATTCCTGACATGGTTTCATGTCACTACACTCTTAAAAATGCTGGGATATTTTCAACCGAGCATTGGGTCAAAAATTGACAAACCCAGCTGTTGGGTTAAATTAACCCAAACAATATTTATATTTGATCCAACAATTGTTTAAAACAACCCAGCATACAGTAGATTAAATTGCAACCCAACAGGTTGGGTTTGTTCCTCTTTAAAGTGTAAAAGAGACAAGGTAAGAGTAATTTTCACACTGTCTACATTCCTGTAGCTCAAAAGCTTTGATTAAAAGCCTTGAGGCCAAACCGGTTAAACTGCTGATCAATGCAATAATTTACATCCCCACCCAACGCTGTGAAGAATATATGGCAGAATATATATACGTATAGTACCATCTCTAGTTCAGGGCTGATCAGGTGACCAAAGTCGACAAGTCTGTCAAGATCATCTTCCCATAAATTCGGGGCTAATTCTTCCAACATGGTTTCTATAGCAACACGTGTAGATACAGAAGCAGGGTCGATGCTGTCTTCCTCCGGCACCGCTGCGGATTGGAACTTGGAATTTAATAGAAACTCCCCTTGTGTTTCCAGAAGTTCAAAAAGTCCTTTGTGCTTCATGAGAGCCATCTGGAACATAAAAACATAGTTATGGTTTCAAAACTTGTTTGTCTTACATGAAAATAACATAACTAATAACTTGAGCAATACCTTCAGCATTTCTGCGAGCCCGTTAGATATGTGTCTTCTAGGAATAGATTTTATGAAAGACCTGTCCAGGAAAACAGCAACAGGTGCGATGTAGCTGCCAAGCTTATTCTTGCAGTTTGCAAAGTTCACGCCTGTCTTTGCGCCGACGCTGGCATCGATGTAAGACAGAAGGGTGGTGGGAACCCGAATGTATGGAGTGCGCCTTCTGTAGAGTGAAGCTGCGAGACCCACGATGTCCAGGCAAACTCCACCTCCGATGGCGATGATGGGCTCTGTGCGCCGGTCAACACCAAACCTGTGGATTTCTTCCAGGATCTTCATTGCCACCTCCATACACTTGTTCTCCTCCGTAGTGGGCACTGGAAGGATCCGATACAGGACGTTTCTGGCCTCCAGGTAGTCTTTGACCTGGGGACCATAGAGATTGTACACAACCTCATCCATCACTATGAAGCGCTTTAAGGGCTTACTACTGGACCGTACGGACTCAAGTTCCTGAACATCTCTGATGTGGCCCAAAAGCAAAGTGTCATTGCTGGGATCGAGAAGGTTTTTGGTTTGAGTAACTGTGTATGTGAAGGTGATGGGGCTGACCACTGTCCAGCTGGTGCCATTGGAAGAGCTGCTTTCATAACTGCAACATACAACGTTCATTACATTTACCTTGATCATGATTCATGAATATATTTGAATAAACAGTCAATTAAATAAATTAATATTTATAATAAGATAAATTACTAAATATAAGCCACCTAATTTAAAACAGTAGGATATTTGTTTTATCAAAGCAAAACATTCATGAAGATTATTTACTGTACAAAAGATTAATACATACATTTTTGCTGCTGAAACTCGTCCTTTTGTTTGCTGCTTCACATTTTGACCTGCTTTGCGCTTCCAAGTCCCTTTCACCTGCACCAAACTGAACACGGTCTCTTTCTGATTGGTCATCTTTTGCATGTTGTCGATCGTCGAGTGTCTCAAAGGTTGAATGGTAAAAATAGTTTCCCAGCGAATCCAAAATGTTAATTCTTTAAAGAAGCTCAGGTCTCACTATATTTTGGCACCAATATATATTCTCGAGACGGCATTTGAGGAAACCAGGGTGGAGCTTACGCACAAAACTTATGAAATTGCCTCTCTCTCTCTCTCTCTCTCTCTCTCTCTCTCTCTCTCTCTCTCTTAAACAATTTACACAACTGAGCACGTGTACAGTGTACACGATGACTTATGTGACGGGTTACTTATGAAAGGTGAGACGGTGATTATATACACAGGTGTTTTGTATGTACTGGGGCCCCCCGGCACTATCTCAGGGCCCCCAGTTTGAATGTATTAGCAAAAATGAACTAACAATATTACAGCATTTACTAATCTTAGTTCATTAATCATTCATTTAATTTGTATTATTAAATCTGTATTATTAATTAAAGCACCATGAACTTGAATAACTATATGGACATTACCAACATTAACATTTCAAAAATAATACATGCTAAAAACTATTGTTCATTGTTTGTTCATGTTATACACTTACTAATGTTAACTAATACAACATTATTGTAAGGTGTTACCATGTTTTAGATATATCCAGATGTCATTTTGTCATTCTCACAACAAACACCTGTAACGTCTGTTAACACAACCATTAAATAAACGGTCTGCTGAACTATTAAGCGCTAAAACAGAAACAACGAGGATACGTTTCACCTTGCCTAAGGAGTAGTTTAAATTGATGCTTAAACGAGAAATAAAATGCAAAAAGATGAGTTGGGCGGAGACTTCAGCCTCAGGTCATTAAAGGCGTGCTCGACTTCAGGCGGCGCTGCGCAGTCTGATTGGAATATGACATTCAAGTACCGCGAGAACGAATCAAAACTGTGCATTCGTACTGTGCTCTCGCGGTACTTCGATAGGCGCTCGGTCTGCGCAACGTTGCGTGAAGTCGAACACGCCCAATCGCGACGCAATTACGTTACGTAGCACACGAAGAAGTGCGCTGAATTTGTAAACTTGTGTAAGTTTGTTACGTGATGTTTGTGTAAGGTGATAGGTGGGTTTGTGTAATATAACCAACGCAACTGTCCACATTTAAACTGCTAGAGTTCGCTATGAAGGCAGCAAAAGGTAGGAATTAACGTTACCTCAGACGTATGGTTGCTTTGTATATTCAAATGCTGAACTGACTGTCTGACAGTGTATTAATTTATTTAGCGTGACCGTTTTCTGAACTCGTGCATGTTGCAGAAGATGCATGGTTAGCTTTACCGCGATTCCTGTACACAGACAGCTGATAATAACTCGGAATCCAGAGCTGGTGGGTCAGTGTGTTCACATTCTCATAGATTGCGTATAAATAGCAATACACAAAAGTTCGATTTTGGGTGCATACGATATCACGCCAATCCTTCCTGTCCACTTAATACCACGCATCTTTTCTTGTCATTTTGTGTAGCCTATTACTTTCTCTTTTTTCCCCTATTTTTTAACAATTGTCCCTTGGGGTTGGCGTTAGATTTGGAATTTGGGTTAGAATGTCTGAAATGTAACAGAAAGTTGTTCTAACCCCAAGCTACAATTGTAAAAAAAGAAAAGAGAAAATGTCAGACCTGGAAAATGCCAATATCAAATGATATGTTTTATTTATATATTTTTAATTAAGTGTATAAAGTTAAGATCAAAATACTACATTTTATTCTAATCTTATATGACAATTTCTTAAAATATCAGAGTTTCCCATACTTGAAATAATTTAGGTGTGAACAATAAGCTGATAAATATTCAGATTCACTGTGCTAGATGGGTCAATGACAAGACCTTAATACTTTGTGTCCATATTGTTTAATTAAATGTAAAAGGGTTAAAATTTCAAGATAAATTTGCAGATTACTTGCATACATTCTCTTTCTTGAGGACCAAGTCTAAAATGTCTGGTTGTATTTCATTTTGAAAAAATATTTGTTGGATAATTGCAAAAATGTCAATGTGGTGTAACCGGTTTGTGTCAGTTGGTGTAACTAGTATTTTTTTAAAATGAAAATATAAATATATTCATAAAAATGTGGAATAAAAAATAATCTAGTTTAGTTTAATTTGATTTTTTTTTACAACATTTTAATATAATTTGTCAAAGATTATTTAGAAACCAGAGCTGTTTTTAGCATATGTCAGGAGAAATATTACAAGAACGCATTCAAATTTACATTTAGAAATAACTTATACAATTATATTATAAAATTATTTATTTTTTTGATGATTACGTTTACATGTCATCAAGGTGGATAAAATATTTAATATTTCTCATTCTTTGGCCCAATTGGCGGTTACCATTATCAGGTCCATTCAGTCTTAACTTTCATAAAAATGGTGCAAATGTAATTTTTTATTGCATAAAATTTACATGAATACACTATGTGCATTGAAATAAACCTGATGCATGCGTTAAAAACTATTTTTTAAAAGACTTTTGAATTTTTCATCTTGGCAAACTGTTTTTGTCACTGACCCCGGCATTTTGAATGATTGGCTCAAAGAGGTCAATCAAAGGCAAAATGTATGCATCTCTTTATCTATAAGTTGTGTTCCATGTTGTTGGTATGATTGATGATAAAAGTGACATGACTGATAAGACTCTTTTCAAAGAGCACAGAATCATGTGACAGTATGCCATGTGAGAGTAATACATTCCAGTAGCAGCTGCTGGCAACAGATATATGTGTGGCATACTCTTGCTCTGAGATCTATAACCACAGTTAAAGACCCACTGAGTTGTTATAAAAAAACTATATTCATAGTAAAATCCGAAAAGTCATCAATTTTGATTTCATGGGGATTTCAAGTTTTACATTTTTTAATTTGTAGAACACGCATACTGCTTCTGCATAATACTGCCTCAAGGTGGCACTAACTTTGATTATGCCATTAGTGCAAAGTAGTGTAGTTTTTAGCGTATATAACTCAGTTGTACATCTCTGACATGAGGTGCTAACTAATACTATATTTCAACTTAGTGTTAATATTGTGTTTAGCTCTAACCAGGTGCATTTTTGCCTTAATTAGATCTGTTAGGGATTGTTGCATTTTCATATCTGACCACAGATTTCCAAAGGAAAAATGGGATGGCCCATTTGTGGAGTACTGGTGAGCAGTGAGCAGATGATTCTCTGCCTGATATGCTATTACCTACTGTACAAAGTTAATGGATGTTAATTGCAATGTATGGGTCACATCATGTAAATATGGATCTGTGATTTAGATCATTTTTTGGGGCAACTGTAGTTGAAACATTTTATTTTATGCAGTATGCGTTATCATAAGATTGAAATAGCAATGTAACTTTTTGACAATCAAAAGTCTTTTCAATCTTAGTTTCAGATACTCCTGTGGAGTTCATTGTTGAATACCTGCAAAAAGCAAAAGAGATTGCAGAGAATAATGCCAATGTTCCAGCTGAACTACGAGATCATCTGCAGAAGGCCCTGGACATCGCCGGCGGTCTGGATGGATACCTGGAACACATGAGTAGCCCGGAGAGTGAACTGCTAGCCGAGCTGTACAGGTGACTGTTCACATGAAACTTGTAGGTTGCAGATGATTAGTTTGGGTTAATAATGTGTCTCTTTGTTTAGGATGTGAATTTGTGGTTAGGTTGCGTTCATCCTAGGTTGCGTTCAGCCAGGGGTGTCAAATTTAAACTTT
This sequence comes from Paramisgurnus dabryanus, assembly GCF_030506205.2. Taxonomy (NCBI): domain Eukaryota; kingdom Metazoa; phylum Chordata; class Actinopteri; order Cypriniformes; family Cobitidae; genus Paramisgurnus; species Paramisgurnus dabryanus. The sequence continues at coordinate 25,763,201 of NC_133343.1, read as the reverse complement.
TATCCCGGGCCTGCATTTGAGTGTACAACAATTATACAGTTTATTTAAAAAAATAAATAAATCTGATAACCAAATGCTCAATTTTTTGATATTCTAAATTAATGAAATCGTTACACATCAAAGAACAAATTTCCAAAAACGATCACTCCACTAGAACAACCCTACTGGGAAAAACAGATATACAGACACTGCCATCTACTGGATATATGCCTTCACTGCGCAGATAATAAAATTTTGAAGCATTTTCAGGTCCTGAATTTGCAAGTCCTCGTGAGCCACATTAAATGAGCCTTTGAGTTTGACACCTCTGATCTATGCAGTGGATGCCATTTATGTGCAATTAATGTGGTACCTGTTATTAATGTAATTATATTTTATGATGCTATAATACTAGCTTATATATTAAACATAATAATTATTGTTCTTTTTTTAAGGAAATCAATGACCCATGACTGGGATAAGGTATACAAGGATGGAAAAACCTTGTTCAGGCTTCCTAATACATGCATTACTGGACAGGTAGAAGGTATTAAGGAAATTTTAATAACACATCTATCAAGTTTATTTCCTATGCCGAAATTTCCTATTGAAATACATGAAAACACATAAAATGTACATGTTCATGTATGGGTGTCAAATATATGCAGTTTTTAACTTTTCAAAATACTAGGAAATTTCTGTGGATAGATAGTTTAGATTATCAGTAAAAAAAACACATTCTCTGCTTCATGTTTGCATATATACATTATAATGTATGTTTTGATCAAATTGTTAAAATGAGAAATACATACGTCGCTCTATAGACTATAACCTGTAATGTAATGTTCACATATGGCGATGTCTTTCTGTATGAGTGGCAAAATGCATATCACTATGTTTTATGTCTTTAAACATAACCTATCAGTGCCTTCAAAAAAGCAAAAATACAGTAAAGCAGATTTAATGCAAATTTATTTCAAATGTGTCTGGTAATTCTACAGGTCAAGTATTAAAGATGCTGGTTCACATGAGCAAAGCAAAGAGGGTCTTGGAGATAGGAATGTTCACTGGATATGGAGCATTGTCAATGGCAGAAGCTTTACCACAAGACGGCCAACTCATTGCCTGTGAGCTTGAGCCTTATCTGAAAGACTTTTCCCAGCCCATATTTGACAAGTCTCCACATGGTAAAAAGATCACTGTGAGGACAGGGACTGCTATGGATACCCTGAAGGTGGAAAAACACAGCTCACTATCATCACATGTTAGCCATCAGCATAGGTTTTTGCTAACTTGAGGAATTTTGTTTTAATTTGTTTTGTTTAACAAGAATATACATGTCATATTTGTGAGTGACCCTGGACCACAAAACCTTAAGGCTTAAGTTGCATGGGTATTTTGTATTCCAATAGCCAACAATACATTGTATGCAGCGTCAAAATGATAGATTTTTCTTTTATGCCAAAAATCATAAGAATATTTAATGTTACATAAAGATATTTAGTCATTTTCATACTGTAAATATTACAAAACTTTATTTTTGTGGATGCAGTTGCTAAGGACTTCATTTGGAGAAGTTTTCTCAAATTTTGCACCCTCAGATTTTCAAATAAGTGTAACTCTGCCAAATATTGTCTTATCCTAATAACTGTTTTTGTGGTCCAGGGTCATATTTGTACTGTATGAATAGAAAGGTTTAGATAAGTCTTGTGTAGACAGACCATTTTGAATGTAATGAACGGTAAATGCGATCTTTATACAGTTTTAATCACTTAACTGTTTTGCAGGAATTAGCTGCCGCAGGAGAGCAGTTTGACATGGTTTTCATTGACGCAGACAAACAGAACTACATTAACTATTACAAGTTCCTCCTGGATCATAATCTTCTGCGCTTAGATGGAGTTATATGTGTGGACAACACTCTGTTTAAAGGAAGAGTTTATCTCAAGGATTCAACAGATGATATGGGGGTAGCATTGAGAGATTTCAATCAGTTTGTCAAAAATGATCCCCGTGTAGAGCAGGTGTGTGTGTTCTGATGCTTCTATAAATGTTTAAAAAACTACGCTGCCTTCACATGCACGGAAATTTCTTACTTCCCACTTCTTAAGTTGTAATTACAAGTTAGTTGTGTTTCAGTGCTATATTGATGACAGGTGCATACAAAATGCATATAAGATCAGGTTGCGTACAAATTGACTAAAATATAGCGAGGGTCTTGTCTTCCGAGGGGTGGGAATTCAAAATATGTGTTCGGAGTGTAGTGTGTAGCTCGTCATGTCAAAATATATGTGGACGGTGCATCATATGTGCATTATGCGTCATGTCAAAATGCATGCCTGCTACGCACGCGTTGAATGGGTTTATGATATAAGAGGTGGTCACGTTCACAAGACACACACTTTAAAGGGACATTTCACAAGATTTTTTTAAGATGTCAAATAAATCTTTGGTTTCCCCAGAGTACGTATGTAAAGTTTTAGCTCAAAATACCATATAGATACATTTATTATAACATCTTAAAATTGCCGCTTTGTATGTGTGAGCAAAAATGTGCCGTTTTGTGTGTGTCCTTTTAAATGCAAATGAGCTGATCTCTGCACCAAATGGCAGTGCCATGGTCGGATAGTGCAGGTTAAGGGGCGGTATTATCCCCTTCTGACATCACAAAGGACGCCAAATTTCAATTACCTATTTTTTCACATGCTTGCAGAAAATGGTTTACCAAAACTAAGTTACTGGGTTGTTCTTTTTCATATTTTCTAGGTTGATAGAAGCCAAATTTTCATGATATGTTCCCTTTAACACCAAACTCTAATTACACATGAGATTAAGCGAGATTTTGGGCGTCTCTTTTATCATTCGAAGCGTCTGTAGCAGGCACGTATTTTATCATGATAAGTGATGCACATAAGTTTACATGACGTATGAACACATACATGTATTTTGACATGACAAGCCACACACAACGGGCTACATACATGTTTTGACGTGCTTTGCATCGTGCGCCCTCCAAAAAGACCTCACCGGCCACCACTTGTCCTGTCTGTTTTTAACCATGCAGTCAAATATATGCTATTCTTGCATGTAAAACATACAATTCGCATGAAATGGTTATTCTGTACATAAATAGGAAAGACTTTGAAGGCAATTTAGTTGTTGTTCAGAAAAGATCATAAAAATATCAGTCTCCCTTGCTCAATTTAAAAACTTTCAGTCTAGGAAACACATATTTCCGATAAATCCAACAGGACGTGAAGGCAGCATTATTTTTATATTCTTACTGCACTGTATCTGAACCAAATGTCTGTAACTACCTTTACTAATTTTTATTTTCGATTTATTAATTACATTTGTGTTACAGTAACTGATTACCTTCCATTCCTGGTTCTGCACATACTAACTTACGTTTCACACTGTATAGATTACAGTTTCATACTGGTGGTATACTGTACCCCACACTTGCCCTTAGATTTTGATTATTTATGGTTGGGTACAGTTTTAGATCCTCAATAAAACACAAATGCTAATTCATCATAAGTAGTTTCAAAGTTAAATATTGCAACATTACTATGTAACTAGTCTATATATATAAACCTGTATTTTGCAATACACAGTTTTACATATTGTTTAATCCCTTTATAAAGGTCATTATTCCTTTAAGAGATGGTCTTACTGTTATACGAAGAGTCCCGTACACACCTCAGGCAAACACACAGGTAAGCCATACCTGCATTTAGAAATTACCTACACCTAACACTGAAAGATCCAGTGCTTAAACCTTTACACTTTATACTGTACTTTTTTACTCCAGTGTCAAAATAATTGCTTTTATCTGCATATCAGTCCAAACCTATAATGTTAATTAACAGTTCACAAATTATGGGAAAAATAGTTTCATGACAATATAAAACTGTTATCCAGCATTAATGATAATGTATGTTTGATAGAGCGCTGTGAACTACGACGAGGTCTTCAGAGGAGTTCAAGGGAAGCCGGTGCTGGACCGGTTGCGTTTGGATGGAAAAGTGGCCTATGTGACCGGGGCCGGTCAGGGCATCGGAAGAGCCTTCGCACACGCTCTCGGGGAAGCCGGAGCCAAAGTGGCCATTATAGACATGGATAAAGAGAAAGCAGAGAATGTGGCTCATGAACTAACTCTAAAAGGTAAAAAGTGCTTTAATGTCTTCAATAGCTCATGGCGTGTTATTCAAATGGACCAGTTTACACTACTTGATCTTTCCAGCAGATGGTGCCATGGTATCATAGGACTAAACTGAATGAGAGCATTTAAAGAGATATTTCAGTTCTTTTGTGCCTTAGCTTTGTTTCATTATTTGTTATATATATATAAAACATTTTATTTATCTATCTATCAGGTGTGTATATATATCAGGTATAAATGATATGTTTTTTATTTTATTTATAAACATGCATATATGTGTATTTATTTCAGATATCTTTGGATATATGATTTATTAGGAATTTTTAAACTGAGACACAGTAATTAAATTACTCATTTTAATATAGACGTATTTTATTTTAACTCATGCTACAGTATTGTTTAATTTAATAAATTTATTTTTGTGTTCATATGCATCCACAAAATTTTTAATTTTTTTGATGTACCCATGTCATTCCAGGCATTTCCAGTATGGCTGTTTCAGCAGACATTAGCAAACCAGAGGACGTCCATAAGATGATTGATGACATTGTTTTAAAATGGGGCACAATTCACATTGCTTGCAACAATGCTGGCATTAACAAAAACTCGCCCAGTGAGGACACCAGTCTGGAGGAATGGGACCAAACCTTTAATGTTAACCTCAGAGGGACTTTCATGTGTTGCCAGGTACCTCATCATAGTTACATTTGTTTGTCATTAATTTCAGTCCAGATAAAGCACTAAAGACAGGTTTTCTTTAGATGTTTCATATTAATGATGTGGGAGACATAAGGCGCTTTGAATTTATAGACACACAGACGAGGCGTTATGTACCTACTATTTGGGACCAGCGACGGTCACTTAGGTTTAAGTGCTTGTAAAGGGGACAAAGATTTAAAACCTAACCCCACATTTTTTTGGACTGGCCAAAACAAAATTTTTGTAACTACAATAATCATAAAACGTCATTTTCAAGGATAAAAATTTAAATATTTTTTGAAGTTGCTTTTAAAATGTACTTACGTTTCCTCCACAGTTGCCGTTACTTATATTTGCCCAAACTTTTAGCGGATTCTAATTGCTTTTGTATATGAGCAACAACTTTTCCATTAGTTTTCTGACATTTTCCGGCAGTCGGAATAAAACCTTTGATAGGAGAACAGAGAGGTGTGAAAGAAAGTGATTTCATACCTACAGCATTAGGAGACATTAAATCCTGCCAGGCACCAGATAAATCAGAGTAAGCCGTTTTACACAAACCTCAAAGGTGATGGAGATGCCTCCCGCGCATTTAAAATGAACGCCGCGAGTTTTTGACACTTTTTTTGTCTCTCTCCCCATCCAGGGAGTGTTATTCTTCTCCCTGTAGACGTAGAGGTCTGATTAGTGAAGGTGTCAATACTGTGATGTTCCTCTGAAAGCACATTTGTCTCTTCTCTCCCTCAAATTACCGCCTCAGGCGGCCGGTCGTGTCATGCTGAAGCAGGGATACGGCAAGATAATCAACACAGCTTCCATGGCCAGTTTAATAGGTGAGTGATGATTTTTATGCCGCCATAAGCTGAGATATTACACTGTCTCTTCCCTTTGAATTTAATACTCTCATCAAACGCAGGGGTGGGGTTTTAAAACGAGAATGTAGAAGTAGTAAAATTCGAAGAGAAAGAAAAGTTCACTGATGCGTTTTAGGTTTTTCTCCATCTGCTTGCTTTTGTTTTGGAGGATTTGTGCAAACATAAAAACATAAAGCGGCCCTCATCATCATCCAGTTTTGGCATCCTAATTAATTCAGTGTAGTATGAAACCTATCCAAGTTTAAATGGCAACTCGTATGTTTTTAGAGGTGGCTAATTCCTACAAATTTGTATGACCCAATTTGCTTTCGCACCGTGATGTTAAGTTTAGAAGCTGGCTAAGGGTTGGAGTATCTTTATTGACTTTTTCTAGTAATTGTACAATTCATTTCATATGATTTTATATGAATTAGTCAATTCGTAAATAACATACAAATTCTCATAAGATCAGGTTGAGCGTTTGTGCTGTTGACATGAATAATAGACCTGCACAATATTGAAGAAAAATGATGCAATATATGTTATGCAATATTATAATACTTACATTTTATAATATATATATATTTTTTTAAATATTTAAAAACTATAACCATCATTCGTTTCATATTATTTCTGGCAAAAGAAAGCATTACTCACCAGTCTCTCTATCTGCATTGACCTAAAACTCTGACTACACAAAAACTTTTTAGTGTTAATATAATTTGGTTATTTTAAATAATTGAGGTATGCACATTTGCAACATGCCTGTTATTTTGATATAGCTTTTTACATTTGTTCACTTCACAAAGTAACATGACTTATGCCCGCCACTAGGGTTGCATAATGATTAATCACGATTAATCTATAAAGTTTTTTATTTACATCATATTATATGTGTGTGAACTGTGAATAATAATTATGTATACATAAATATGCACACATGCATGTTTAATTTTAAGAAAAAATATACATTTATATATTAAGGACTTATATAACATAAATTATACATGAATATACAAATGTATATACACATGTAAACATTTCTTAATATATAAATGCATGTGTGTTTATTTAATTATACAAAGTTATACACAGTACACAAACATATATAATGTAAACAGAAACTTTTATTCTGCAATAGATTAATAGTGATTAATCGTTATGCAACCCTACCTGGCACATAATAAACCAGACCAAAATTGAAGCGTCACAAAAAATCCTTGTTGCACTTACATTTTTAAGTTTAATCAACTTTCTTGAAAAATTAAGTGAATTAGCTTAAGATATTTCAACTTGGATTTTATAATTTATAACAACTTCTCACTATTCAATAAAGTTGAAATTAATTGTAATTGTAAAAATTTGAGTGCAACAAGGAATGTTTATAGTATTGTATAGGGACCAGAATGTCATAGAGACTTATGGAAGGGCTTTTTCTTGGGCCAACAACCCAAGCAACCACTTAGAAATTGACTGGCAAAAATGTAAAATCTTTGAAAAATCTTTGCTGTTTACTTATCCATCTGTTATTGTTTGTTAAACTCCAATATTGCACATGAAAAGCCGGTTTTTGCATCATTAAAAACACAAAACCCCTGTTACTCAGTTGAAAGGGCTTTAAATTGCAACCTGTGGTGCAGCCGCATGTAAAGGGACTTCCTGGTGTGCCGCCGGTCCTGTAGCTCAGGCTTTAACTGTGGAAAAACGAGCGTTTGATTTTTATGCCGCACGCCGTAAAAGAGCGCTATTTGCGACACAGCGTAACACAATGCCTCCAACAGGTCCCTCGCTGTGCAACAGCAGCACTCCATCAACAGAGTAGTCAAGTAGCCAATAAACTTGTGTACCATATGGACGCTAGTCCCAACTGTGGGTGCAATCTGTAACACGGGAGCATGCTGCTACAGGAAGTAGAGAGAGAGAGAGAGAGAGCAGTGAGGAAGTGGAGGGCAAGGGAAACAAAGTGATCAATTACTCACATTACATACAGTCCTTCAGGAATTTTCTTTATTGGCCTGGACATCTGTTATAATATTGTCATAATGTGTAATCAGATGGGAGCTGTTGTGGCCAAAGTGGGGAATACATCTTGAAAGTCCAATTAAAATGCACAATGACACTGCCTATGTCCATCTGGCAAATAGCACGCTGTTTTTTACATTTTATCAACTGATCTTTAGCATACAGTAGATAGCAGTAAGAATAACAAGTGCTTCTCGAAATGATTTCAACAATTGGTGTGGCTTTGTGTTTTCGGCTTTTCAGCCCATGCATGTTATTCAGTATGCATGTTGACCTTACATCAAAACTTCAACCTACCATTTGGTTTAAAATAACCCATGCTGGGATGGTTTAGTCCAAAATGCTAGGTTGTGTTTAAACCATTGTTGTGTCAAATTAACCAATGGCTGGGATTATCCGTATTTTGCGTTACTATGGGCCTATAACCCCCTAAAAAGCAATTTTAAAGTGTGGTATCGTTTTTTTTTTTGGAAAATATGCCTACACTTGCACATAAGGAAGAAAAAGTTGCCAAAAAGTTGCCAAAAAAGAAAATAATGCCAATTTTTTTGCATTAACTATTCCTTTAACACTCACAAGCCAATGGCCTTTGATGAAAATCAGACTGATGGGATCACTGTGACCTGCAACATCTCTAAAATATACAGATTACAGTGCCGCTGTGTCTTCCCCATAATAAAAAGTAAAATTTAAACTAGATGGATGTTACACATGATTTAAGATGCGTCTCTCTTTCTGTTCCTCCTACCTTTTCACCCTCCCATGCCGACTGCTCTTTAAAATCTCAATGGCGACTGATGCTGGATAAAAAGGCTCTTCTATCTACACGTTTCCATGAGGATTAATACTTGTCGGCCTTTTCGAGTCTGAAAAGCCAAATTTAAGGCTTAAAGCTTGTTTGTAAGCCCACAGCGGCCTCTTCTTTGAATAACAGGGGTACAACAGCGCCCCGTTGCGCTGTTTCTTTTATCGTAGGAACCAGGCCCATCAAAACCTAAGCATTGTCCAGTTAGAAGTTCTCCTTTAAAACAAACCATGGGCCGGAGAGCGCAAACTCGTCTCCACAGGACCGGCCGCTGCTTTCGCACAGCTGTGCCGTATTTATCATCCCGCTCCCAACCTCGGCAATTTGGCAGTGAGATCACCGGGTGACGAGGTTAACTACTAAAGTTGCATGTAACTTGGAGCCTCCCTCGCGATGATTAATCAAGCGAGCCCCCTTTTCCCCGCAACGCACGCAGCGTCGAGCATCTGTGATGGTCAAGGCAAACAAATGGCGTTTTGCCTTTGTTCGTGAAGATGATGCACGCTGAACATACAGAGTAATTAATTTTACATCGCTTCATCTGCGGGGTCCCAAAAGCTAATGAAAGTGTTTTTATGTCACATTGGAGTTCAGGGCCTTCTTGTTGAGTTATGAGCAGAATGAAGTAATAGGGCCTTGTATTAATCACACGTTCAGATCATTACAGAATATTAAGTGGATTTTAAAGTGTTGCTAATGAAAGCTGCTTTATTTACTTCAATGCAAAATAGTTGTATAGTGCTTTTCACAAAACTTGCCTTTAAAGTGGAATAGTTCACCCCAATATTAAAGTTCACTTATAATTTACTCACCCTCAGGACATCCCAGATGTATACAAATTATTTTGTATACACAAGTTAATAATTTTATTTTAAAATGTTGTCATGTGATTTTATATGGGGCTCCAAATGCAAATCCATCATTAAAGGGGACATTTCACAAGATTTTTTTAAGCTGTAGAAAAACTGTCTCTAGAGTGTGTATGTGAAGTTTTAGCTCAAAATACCATATATAATTTATTATAACATGTCAAAATTTCTACTTTGTAGGTGTCAGCAAAAATTTGCCTTTTTTGTGTGTGTCCTTTTTAAATGCAAATAAGCTGATCTCTGCACTAAATGGCAATGCCGTGGTTGGATAGTGCAGATTAATGGGCGGTATTATCCCCTTCTGACATCACAAGGGGAGCCAAAATTCAATGACCTATTTTTTTCACATGCTTGCAGAGAATGGTTTACCAAAACTAAGTTACTGGGTTGTTCTTTTCATGTTTTCTAGTTTGATACAAGCACTGGGGACCCAATTCTAGCACGTAAACATGAAAAAGTCAGAATTTCATGATATTTCCCCTCATAGACTGTAAAAAAGATGGACGACACCCGTTCATTCTTTTCCATTGATGAAAAGTGAAGCCGCCAGTGTCCCGATACGGCACTAGCATCTTGGGTCTTGAGTCTGCGCAGTAGCAATTTCGGGACCAGTCCTGCGCAGAAGTGAGCAGGAAGTAAAGCCACGAATTCAAGGCCCGCTCTCGCAGAATGCGCATATCCCAGCTGTCAATCATGACGTGATATCACCGTTTTATAGCATTAAATAACTAACTAAAAACAAACTTATTTTAAAAACAAACACTTGAATTTACATCAGCGTACAAAAAACTACAGTAAATGACAAAAAACCTGCTTCGGAAAAAAGATAATTGAAGTGTAATTAAATTGTTTAGTTGGTCTCAAGTCCCATTGAATTACATGGGGGAGGCGGGGCTTATGACCTATACTAGGACTTACTGTGTCAATGTGTCAAATATAGCATATTGTGTGGCGAAACACACAAATGACAACTAAAATCAGTGTATAAGAAGAAATTATCGAAATATTGCAACTGTGCAATGGCTTTAGACCAAAAAGTTAAATTGTTTACTCACTTTTTGTGTTATTCACTTTATGTGTCATTTTGTGTCGAGTATGTGTTAAAAATAAATAAAAGTGACAACAAAAGTTGTGATAAAAAAGTAACACAAAATGTGTTGTTCCAATAATGACACAGAGATGTGTCTATTTTGGGACAAAGCATTTAGTGTGTTATCCTAAAAATAACACTGATTGTGTTGTTTTTAACACATTAGTTTTTCAAATGTGCCGGGTTATTTTTAATAAGGGATGAGCCCAACCCAATGAGTTGGGTTAAATTAAAAATTAAATTAAACTCATAGGGGCGGTTTCCCGTACAGGGATCAGACTAGTCTAGACTAAAATAAATGTAAGATGTCCAAACTGAAAACAACGTAAAATACATCAGTGCCCTTTGTTTTGCCTCAAAATGCACACAAGTAATGTTTTTAGTAAGGCGTGTTTGTTAAAACTAGTTATATTTCATAATTAAACTAAGGCCTAGTCCTGACTTAAGCTAATTTCTGTTCAGGAAACCACCCCAAATTGTTTTATATTTGACCCAACAATGTGTTAAAACAACCCAGCATTTTTGGTTGAAACAACCCAGCATAGGGCAAATTGCAAGGTGCTGGGCTTGTTCCTTTTTGACCCCAACGCTGGGTTGAAAATAAATAACCCAGCGTTTTTTAGAGTTTAAATAACTATAATATTAACACTTATACATTGTGACAGAAAAGGTACAAAAGCTGTCACTGAGGAACAGATATTAAGCTTTGAGGTCTGTCGATACACTTTTTCAAAGGGTATCGCCAATGACAAGCTATTTCTGAGAGTGAACACAACTAGATTTGTGGTGCCATATGAATTACTTGAAATATTTTGATTTTTTTTTTTGCACCCTCAGATTCCAGATTTTTGAATAGTTGTATCTCGGCCAACTATTGTCCTATCAGATGCTGTATAAATATCATTTTTATAAAATGTACCCTTATGACTTAAGGTTTTGTGGTCCAGGGTCACATGTACGTCTTCATCAGATTTGTTTGTTTACATTTTAATTTCACTAAATAAGCTCAAAATATTAATTGTTTTCTCTCACAAACTTGTGTTGCTTCAGAAGACGTATATGTGACCCTGGACCACAAAACAAATCATAAGGGTAAATTTTCAAAAAATTATATTTATACATCATCTGATAGGACAATATTTGGCTGAGATACATCACAATTTGAAAATCTGGAATCGGAGGGTGCAAAAAATCAAAATATTTAAAGGTATAACTAATATTTTACTAATGATTATTACCTTTTGACATATTTACGGTAGGAAATTTACAAAATATCTTCATGAAACATGATTTTTACTTAACATCCTAATGGTTTTTGGCAGTACAAAAAAATACTATAATTTTGACCCATACAATCTATTTTTGGCAATTGCTACAAATATACCCTTGCTACTTATGACTGTGGTCCAGGGTCAAATATGAAGTCATCTGGATTAGTTTAATGATAGATGGATGTGCTTTTTGGAGCTTTGCCATTTTGGCTCCCATTTAAGAACATATCTTGATAGCATTTTAATATAAAATTATTTGAGTTCAACTCAAGAAAGAAAGTCACATCTGGGATGGCTGAGAATTTTCATTTTCTAGTTAACTATTTCTTTCACGTTAAAAATATTTGTCTGAGAGTTGATGATTTACTTAGGTTTTGGTTCTTTTAGTTTCAAACACAGAATGCAAAGCTCATCGTGAGTTTTAAATTGTTTGTCTGTCTCTCAATAGTGCCACATCCACAGAAACAGCTCTCCTACAACACATCCAAGGCTGGGGTGGTAAAGCTCACACAGACCTTGGGTACCGAGTGGATCGACAGAGGGGTTCGAGTCAACTGCATCTCCCCGTAAGTGTGAGACCACAAACTACGTCTGCCATGATCAATTTTAGCTTTGGAGCTGTATCAGAAATTCCCTGCTTCGTTTGGGAAAACCAAAATATGGCTATGATGTAAATCGAACAGTCTGGCATAAAAGATGACACACAGATGTTGCACGGTATCTCACTAAAATATATTATACTGTCTGCGACGGTCGTCTGGAAAAAATTGTACCATGTGCGCGGCAGAATCACACGTCGCAGTATTATGTTTTGCAATATAACTCATGAATCAATGCCAAATTTTACAAACAAAAATGCCTCTTGCACCAATTAAGCAAAGAGAAATGTTTTGATGTTTAAGTGTAAACTTAATTTGTTTTGACAGGGTCAAAATGCATTATTTTCCACACAATTGAGACTCTGTTACTAAATTACAGCGTGAAACAATGCAATCCGGCTTAATTGGATGAAGTCTTAGGGGATGAGTACAGCAAACAGTTTCTTTAATTGTTACAATCAATTAGGGATTCAAATTAGTCTCTTCAACACAAGTGTCAGCGAAACAATGCCGGCCGTTGTTTGTATCTGTTTGTCAAAGCGGTTCTACTGAGGAAAAGGAACGAGAGGAAGTATGCACGTGTCGCTCGAAGCCGAGCATCCCTGAGCCCCTGAGATGCGATAGACAGCAAACACACACACACACACACACACACACACACGCACACTATTTATTTTTATATTGCGCCAGCTTGTTTTCTAATTTGAATTTACATGGAAGCATCTCCCATTCCTCCCTCAAACACAAGATCCCTCAATGGGCCGCTGATTTCCTCAAAGTGACGGTCTGTAAATATGCATACGGGTGGGGGAAACCACAATTAGCGGGCGCGAGGTTGACTGCCGCCTGATTTCATTGGCAACTTTAGCCGCGACGGTGATAAGCCGCATTATCTACAAAATTGGCTGAGGGAAAACAGTAAGCCTTTGATTGCCAGGACTGGTTTTCTGATAAAGCACTGCAGAAGAGAAATATAATTGAGATTTGAATACGTTAACCGAAGGTGTCACATGCCACTTCAGTGCCTCTAATTTAGCCCCGGCATCGGATTTGGTATCAAGGCCAACGAAATCTATTCAACCGGGCTTAAATTTCGTCGGCTGTTTAGTGGAGTGTGCGAACAGATGAGCTGGATTTCCCATGCGGCAGCTTTGGCAAGAAATGCATTTGTTACAATTTGCAATGCATTTATTTTTTTTTAGGTAAGGACAAGAGCAACACTGAAATCCACTCATCGTTGACAACACTTGACAATCCCACATGGCATAATTCACTTAAACTAAACAAATCTATAATTATTTACATTCCCACATGTTTTTAATATACAGCAAAAGTTCAATGAGCTCCAACAAAGTCTAATAATTAGAATGTTATAAAGAAAACAGTAAATCACAAAAAAAGACTTTAAGGGATACTCCAGCCAAATATCTAAATTAAATTAAAGCAATTAGATATACATATGTACGTCATCTTTCAGACAAACACATTTGGAGTTATTTTAGTAAATGTCCTTGCTCTTCCATGCTTTATAATTGTAGAAAACGGAGATCAGAGAACAACTTCTGACTTTAAACCTCAAAAAAGTCCATCCATCCTTCACAGAAATAAACTACATAGCTCCATGGGGTTAATAAAGGTCTTCTGTGGGTACTCAATGAGATTTATAACTTTTATAAGCTGTAATACTAGCTTCTGGTAACCGTGCCATCTTGGACTCAAGCAAGAGTTTTACTGTAGTTAGCCTTGGTTGCCTTGGGTACGCTGCACAATGACTCTTGTGAATGGTGTTAGTCCAAGAAGCCATCTTTTTATTAGCCGTCTATTTTGTTATTATAGTTTATAAAGTTTAAAGGGACACTAATTTTTTAAAAATATGCTCCTTTTCCAGCTCCCCTAGAGTTAAACATTTGATTTTTACTGTTTTGGAATCTATTCAGGTGATCTCCGGGTCTGGCGGTACCAGTTTTAGCATAGCTTAGCATAATCCATTGAATCTGATTAGACCATTAGCATCGCGCCTAAAAAAATAACCAAAGAGTTTCGATATTTTTCCTTTGTAAAACTTGACTCTTCTGTAGTTACATTGTGTACTAAGACCGACAGAAAATTAAAAGTTGCTATTTTCTCTGCCGATATGGCTAGGAACTATAATTCCAATTCTGGCGTAATAATCAAGGACTTTGCTGCCGTACCATGGCTGCAGCAGGCGTAATGATATTAAGGAGCGCCCAGAAAACGTTTAATTTTCCGTCGGTCTTAGTACACGATGTAACTACAGAAGAGTCAAGTTTTAAATATGAAAAATATCAAAACTCTTTGGTTATTTTTTAGCACGATGCTAATGGTCTAATCAGATTCAATAGATTATGCTAAACTATGCTAAAAGTGGTAGCGCCAAACCCAGAGATCGGCTGAATGAATTCCAAAACAGTAAAAATCAAATGTTTAACTAGGGGAGCTGAAAAATGAGCCTTTAACAAAAGTAGAGTGTTCCTTTAAAATATGGATATTTTCTTACAACATCGCATTGGTTCCCCGCAAAATACCTTTATTAACCCCTTGGAGCCCTGTGGATTACTTCTGTCAAGGATGGATGTACCTTTTTGGGTGCATTCCTCCAGTTGTTCCCTGATCCCTGTTTTCTCCTATCATAAGCTTGGAAACGCAAGGACATTTCCTAAAATATCTCTAAATGTGTTCATCTGAAAAATGATGGACATATGTATCTCGGATTGCTTGTGGGTTAGTAAATCGTGGTAATTTTGATAATTGGCTGGAGTATCACTTTAAGCTGGGTTTTCACATGCAGGGTCACATATGCATATTTTATTTTTCTTTTGATACATTTCTTTCTATTCGACAGAACAGAACAGCTCACAAAGACCAGTACAATTTTTTTTCGTTTTTTAGGTCAACCATTCCTTTAAGACCCCCTAGTCAATCTGGAGAGTATCAATCACAGTATCCACCCATTAAAGGACAGTGAACCAGTGTAAACACTATCACAGAGTCCTTGAAGGATAGCCAACTTCATTTTATGTCACTCTGACTGCCATAACTGAAGCAAGAGGCTGAAAACAACCCTGTCACCTTGCTTGATATCTCTCTCTCTTTTTCTCTACCTTTCTCTTTCTCTCTCTCTCTCTACAGAGGTATTGTTGACACCCCTCTCATCCATTCAGAGAGTCTGGAGCCTTTGGTTCAGCGCTGGCTGTCAGACATCCCAGCCGGACGACTGGCTCAAGTGACAGACCTCCAAGCTGCAGTAGTTTACTTGGCATCTGATGCCTCTGACTACATGACGGGGCATAACTTAGTCATAGAGGGTGGTCAGAGTCTATGGTAGAGAAAGTTTGCATCTCAAATTTAAGAGATACTGTCACTTCCACTGGTTTTTTTGGGGTAGAGTGAATAACTCGTATCATTTGATTTCAATGATGCAGTATGAGATGCTATTATTTATGCATTCCGTATGAATCAAACCCTTGATATTGGGTTGCTAGCAACACTGCACCAATTGAACTACTGCAAATTTTGTAAAAGTAATGTACCGAGGCAGTCTATACTCTGTCAACTGTAAACAACTTGTGCATTATTTAACACATTTTGTATTGGATTTTGTACAACAAATGTTGTTAACATTAGTTGATGCACAATGAACAAGCATAAACAATTGTATTGACATTAACAAATGTTAAAGGGGCACTCCACTTTTTTTTCGAAAATAGGCTTATTTTCCAGCTTCCCTAGAGTTAAACATTTGATTTTTACAGTTTGGAATCCATTCAGCCAATCTCCGGGTCTGGCGGTACTAATTTTAACATAGCTTAGCATAATCCATTGAATCTGATTAGACCATTAGCATCGCGTTCAAAAATGACCAAAGAGTTTCAATATTTTTTCTTTGTAAAACTTGACTCTTCTGTCGTTCAATCGTGTACTAATCTGACAGAAAACTTTCAAAAGCAGGGGAATATTTTCGGGCACTGAGTTATATCATTGCGCCTCCTGCAGCCATGTTACGGAAGCAAAGTCCTTTATTATTATGCCAGAATGAGAGTTTAGTTCCTAGCCATATCTGCCTAGAAAATCGCAACTTTTAATTTTCCGTCGGTCTTAGTACACGATGTAACTACAGAAGAGTCAAGTTTTAAATAGGAAAAAATATTGAAACTGTTTGGTCATTTTTGAACGCGATGCTAATGGTCTAATCAGATTCAATGGATTATGCTAAGCTATGCTAAAAGTGGTACCGATTCCAAAACGGTAAAACCAAATGTTTAACTCCAGGTTAGCTGGAAAATGAACCTATCTTCAAAAAAGTGGAGTGTCCCTTTAAAGGCAAAGTTCCCCCAAAAATGAACATTTTGTCATTTACTCACCCTCATGTTGTTGTAAACCTGTATGAGTCTCTTTATTCTGTTTAACACGAAGATATTTTGATAAATGATGGAAAGCACACAGTTGACGGTACTCACTGATTTCCATAGTATTTGTTATTTCTACTATGAAAGTCAATGGGTACCGTCAACTGTATGCTTGCCATCATTTATCAAAATATATTCATTTTCCACAGAATAAAGAAACTCATACCGGTTTAAAACAAGATAAGGGCCTGAGTAAATAATGATAGAATTGTCTTTTTTTTGTGAACTATCCCTTTAGCAAAGATAAGTAAATGCTGTTGATAAAACTATATTGCTCACTGTTAGTTCTGTTAGCTAATGCATTTACTAATGTAAAAAAAGTCTACTATGCATATATTGAACATTTTCTGCAGGCATCACATAAAACATTCAAAATTCATATTTACAGCAATACTGGTTGGTACTCTAAAACCATTATCAGTCAATGCTCAGTATCATTAAGGTCCATCAACCTTGTGTTTGTAACTACTAGTCTATTTCACAATCACCAGTTTTGAATGACCGTTTAAGAATCCCTCCTCAGTTATTTTAATTGCTCTCTGTTCTGTTTATATGCAGAAAAACAATACTTGAATTAAAAGGCCAGTGGAGAACTTGACCCCGCTTGCTGCTTTTATTCTAAAAGAGTGGCCAATTAGTGCCATTAGTAAAGCAATAGGATTGCAGGTATGCACATAAATGTCTATACTTTTATGCCATCAGCTTGGATACTCAAGTCAGATATTTAAATAATAATTGTTGTAAATGAGAAGAGTGATGTTGCGGAGGTCTATCGTTTGGTTGGACTGATAGATGCACAGCAGCACACACACTGTCTGTCAACATCTCTGCATATCAGTTTTCCTTTTAGGGACCTTTTAAATGTATATTTAAAATGTCTAAATATACATAAATAGGTGTAAAAAGTAGGTTTAGTTGAGCAGAGATGCACCTGCAAGTAGTTGAAAAAGTGCAGTTCACTATCTGGCCGCTAAGTGGCAGCATGGAGTCAAGAAGTTGAGTTCACAATATGCGTTTTTTTGACTGTCATTTTCCATTGTCTGCATTCTGTTCATGAAAAAAACATCAGTTTCTATTATTTGATTTTATGATAATTTGTTAAAAAACGCAGCTTAACCATTTACACAGATTTTAAAATTTCAGGATGAATACGTGTCACATTTATTTATCATGTCTTCTTATAGCTATTATGTAACAGTCATGTTGTTTATTTTAACTTCAGAAATGACCTTCACAAATATAAACCTATTTAACACAACACATCTTACAGAAATAGCCAAACACTGCCTTCCCCTATAGTAGTATTCAGGCACGTGCAGAGGGGGGGGCGGTGGGTGCCCAAGCACCTGCCCCTTTACCCCTGGATGATCAAAGTGCCCTTTTTGTCAAGGCATTTTTTTTGTAATTAAATGCCCTTTTGTGAAGGCCTGCCCAATCTAACTATTAGTAAAATTAATAAAAAATAATTTAGACGCAAATAAAATTAGTCAGATGATGACATATTGACCTTTCATTGGACAATCTCTTTAGGGACGATCACTAGCTAGCTCACAGCGTCAACAGCGCCCACACGTGCACGACACGGTGCGCAGTAGAGGGAGGATCCCCCTCGAGCCGGCATTGACCCGAAGCGATGCTTGTTATATTGTTATTATTTTACAAGAACAACGTGAGGAGAGCATGCACAGCTTTTGTTTATTGCTGTCTGTGTGTATTAACATCTCTAGAACTTTAGATGCAAACAGGGCTCTCAAGTCTCACGCATTCGGCGGGAGACACATGCATTTCAGCCAGTTTACTCGCCACACCTTGCATTTCTCACGCTGAAAATAAAACATTCTTCCCATATAAAAACAATGGATTAAGCAAAGGCATGGACGTTCTCTGCCGGGAGTTCATACAGGTAGCTGTCTCGAGTTTTTAGGTGTTCTCAAGTTCACGCAGCAATGCAAGAACCGAAACGCACATGACATCAAAGTACCGCGAGAAATATTCGGGAAATCATACGGAGGAGTTTGATTTCAAATTGCTCTCGAGCTGTTCTAATGTCATCCACCTGTCACGCGGAGGTTGTTGGAAGAGCAAGATCCGATTAATACGGTAAAAAAACTCGTTTAATTTTTGTATCATATTGAATTTACGATTCCTGGACTCGACTTTGATAAAAGACAATGTGAGCTGATGTTGGGTAATATAGCCATACTCGTGCTAAATTATTAACTCAGTCAAAAACTCTCCAGCTTTGCAACCAGTTTTAGTTTACCTGAAAATAAAGAAAGTACTAGAGGCTTCATGAAATGAATGAAAGGAGAGATGAATGTCATTATTTTATTGCCCTGTCATCATCAAGGCATCAAAGTGTGCAAAAACACAACACAAACACGATTCAAAACTAAAATATGTAGGCTACTCTCTTTGTATACAAATTTCGAACAGGATTAGAATAGAACTATATTTTAAATATGACAACAAAAACACAAGCCTGTAAACGTAATAATATCTTAATGTCACAATGCAATAATATCATATAATTTTAAAACTGCATACTGTTGACACACACAAACACAAAATGAAATGCACTGTAAGTCGTTTTGGATAAAAGTGGCTGCCAAATGCATAAATATATAGATATAAAACTCAGTCTATATAGATTTTTCTGTCTCACTCTATTTGCAAGGAAAATAAAGAAAAACGTTAGACTTAAAATCATCTTTCTATTCTGTATTACTTTATTATTTGTTTCAGTTGTGTGCTTGCGTATCAGCGAGCAAAGTGCCCTTTTTATTCTTTGAGCACCTGCCCCTCCAATTGTCTCTGCACGGCCCTGGTAGTATTATATAGTTAACAATTTAACCACTGTTTAACAGCTGTCATACATGTTTATTGCTTTAAAAGCCTTATTCTCTTTAGAATGATGCAGGATTTTCTGCAGCTATGAAGATGCGTTTCTCTTCAAACATATGATTGCTCCGTGATGTGTAAGTGATCTTGAATACATTATTGATGACCTCCTCATGTTGCAATTACTGTCAGAAGCGTGGGCACAACTCGATGTGTTTCGCTAAATGGTTCTTTAACAGAATAAGGAACTTGTGTATTGCTTGTTCTAATTCTCTATGCACACTTTAAATGAAGCTTGATTCTTGTGGACACTTTTAGTAGCGTTTGACAGCTTCTAAATAGGGTTGGCATGCCAAATCGAGCCTTGTGGGCTACAGTTACTATTGCAAAAATGCACCGTGTTGTTATTCAAGGCACATTGGAATAAATACTTAGCAGGCCTACATGAATATGATCATCATTAAACACAATGTCATGATATTCAGTTCAGTTCTTTTTATTTAACCAGGTTAAAAACTGCTTTACAAGAGTGCCTGGTCAAGAAAGGCAAGAGTATACAATTATACAACAAAGCATAAAAACACAAAAAAATCACAACAACAAAAGACATTTTGTTAAAAGTAGCTTAAACTTTTTTCATAATGGAAACGTTGTAGCTTTAGGGTCTTCTGTATGTTATTCCAGGTTGAGGCGGTTTTAAGCCTTTTTTCCCCAATCTCTGCTCTTTAAGATGCAACAAATCATTTGCACAAAGTTTGTAGTGTTCATTTGAATTTGAGAAGTTAAGAAACAAGTAATGTGGGGTAAGACAGCAAATCAAATTTATAACATATAAGATATATAAAACAGTACCAATTAAAACTTCTTAAGGATGGTAACTCAGCCTTCTCATATAAAATGATGCGTTTGATAGCTGAAACGTAAGGCACTATGAAAAACTATATCTAGTTTTTTTAAGTAATTTGCTGGGGAATTCATATACACAGGGTTCCCACGGGTCACTGTGGGCTTTTCCAGCACTTATGGCAAATGGAGTTGGCTAGCTATATGCTATGTAAGTCATAACTTTTATTGTTTTCCCTGTTTGCTGTTTCAAGTCTGCGTGATGGTGATCGACTGCGTACAATTTTGTGCTGCCTTTGTTTGCGTGGACTAAAGTAAAAGTTTGATTTTGAGTTTGTTGGCACCACCCCCAAACCTTTATAGACGCCACAGGGCAATATGCATTCTTAATATGCACCATTTTGGTACAGTTGTGTATATATTTGGTACAAATATGTACTTTTGAGGTACTAATGTGTACCTTTGAAATAGTAAAATGCAATCTTTGGTACCAGTATGTACTTCTGATGTACTAATATGAAGTTTTTAGGTACAAATGTGTACCGCCCCAGTGACAGCTGGGACCATTTTTTGTCAATTTGGTCTTAAAGTGTACAGTATGAATTAGTTTAAATTATTAAAGATATGAGAAATCATAAAATTATTATAAATATATTTTTTATTTTATTTTAGGGTGATCTTTAAAAAAATCTGTAAATTACAGATGAGAAATTTTTTATCTGTAGTAAGTAGTTTTCATACTGTATATAATGACATTATTAAACAAAACTCGACCAAATGTTTTTTGTTAAATAATTTAAAGCAACACTATGTAGTTTTTTTTACCTTTAAATAATGTCTCTAAAATTATTTCAGTGATAGAACAACTTTTAACTGGACAAATTGTACTGTTGCTGCAACCTGAGCAGCCTCCTAGCTGCTACAAGCACACTCTGAAAGTGGCGGTGGAGGGTAGGAAACACAGCCCCGCCCCTCCCCCTGCCTGCAGAAGAGTGTCTGATACCAGGCACTGTTGCGCTTTTCAACCACATGGGGGAGTTGTAAGTCATTTTTACATGGAAACTACATAGTGTTGCTTTAAGGTGCTAGAACAAATGTCAGGGACTCGCACATTCATAACAGCACAGATGCCACTGAACTGTAACCTTTTTATGCTGCTAAACAGTTGACATTTCAGAGTCCTTGCCTCAAACTTGGGAATAACAGAGTGTTAATTATGCATTATTAAATAAGCAATTATCAATAAACCCAAGTTGTGCAAACTCAAGGGCACCAAAGTAAGACATTGAGAAAATAGTCACTGTTATTCATATTTACATCACATGCAATTTTATTCAATAAGTATTAAAACATCTAACCATAAACTCTACTCTCTACTTAATAATGAGACATTGCTCATCTAAAAAGCATTCAATTGAACAAAATTTTGGGTAGTGCAAGATACATAATCAATATTTTTCAGGATAAAGAGACTGTAAATATTTGACTACAGATTAATGTTTTATTTAACCAGTACACTAGAATACAGATGACTTTTAAGCTAACATTTATTAAAAGCCACAAAACTCTCATTTTGATTTCACAGGGTTTTTAACATTTAAATGCATCAATTCTGCATCATATAACACAACGTGCTCAAACTCTAATAAGAAAAGTTAATATTTACAGTTATGTGTGATTTATAAATCCTGTTGGTCGACCCTTAGAAAATGCTTAGCGCTTCACTTTGACAATGGCCATTTTGATTGTGATTCTCGAGTCATAAACCTTCCATAAATTCTAAATGAAAAATTAAAAAGGACAC
Source organism: Paramisgurnus dabryanus (assembly GCF_030506205.2). Taxonomy (NCBI): domain Eukaryota; kingdom Metazoa; phylum Chordata; class Actinopteri; order Cypriniformes; family Cobitidae; genus Paramisgurnus; species Paramisgurnus dabryanus. The sequence continues at coordinate 25,740,933 of NC_133343.1, read as the reverse complement.
TGGTAATAACCTTAATGGTGCAATTACAAGTTTTGAATTTAATTCACTGTGCCATTTATGTATCCGAAGTTCTCACTTGTGTAGTGATGATATTGCAGAGGCATTTTAGTTTTCATGTGCTATTGGATCAGAGGCTTAAAGGGAATATAAAGAATAAATACAATACTACTCAAACTTTTACTTCAGTATATTCACTGCACTCTATATATCCTATTTGTTTCCCTTTAGTTATGTGAAAACCTCCACTGAATGTAAATAACTTAATTCTAAAGTATATGCAACGTAACTTTCAAAAAATGACTTTTTTGCACGCTCACTTGTGAAATATTTCTATTGCTATTAGGGGTGTAACGATTAATCGTGCAAACGCGCGTTTTCTCAATAAATGAATTTGAATGAATAACGGTGAAATCTCAAACTTTTACTTCAGTATATTCACTGCACTCTATATATCCTATTTGTTTCCCGTTGGTTATGTGAAAACCTCCACTGAATGTAAATAACTTAATACTAAAGTATATGCAACGTAACCTTCAAAAAATGACTTTTTTGCACGCTCACTTGTGAAATATTTCTATTGCTATTAGGGGTGTAACGATTAATCGTGCAAAATGCGCGTTTTCTCAATAAATGAATTTGAATGAATAACGGTGAAATCTCGGCACATCCAAAACCATTTGATTGAGTGTACCTAACCACTCCATCGAAATATTTCTTAAAGGGGGGGGGGGTCTAAAGCTATTTCATGCATTCAGAATTTTTAACACTTTAGATTCCTCATGCTAAACATAGGCAAAGTGTGAAAAAATCAGTTTGACGTGTGACAGAGTATTTCTCTGCCAATGCACTTTGCCAGAGTTCGTACAGTACAAGTTTCGGAAAGTTTTTTCGAACATGAAAGATTTATACTGTATGTAACAATCTTGCATTATGTCTTTTTTATGGGCAATTTCAGTGCAGGAAGTACAGTGGAAGTCCTTATATGGGCACTTTAACTGAAATAGTGCACGGCACACACACACCAACCAAGAGCTGACACAAAATCAGCATCACCGAAGAAGTGTGTTGTTGTTTGTGAGGAAAATTTAAGCATGTTCAGCTTCCCAATGACCTCAGCATTATGGAAACAATGGATAGTAGTTTGTTTATCCGGGGAAGCAGTGGAGTTGTGCATGTGTGTTCGTTTAACGCTGGATTACAACCTGGTCAAATGTCTGTGTTTCGTTGGTGATCGGCATGTAAGTGCATATAATATAAACGACACAAACATTTAGTGAATCATAAGTTATCCAGAGATAGTGGGATACTGTTTTGTGTGTGTTGCTTGCTTGTGACTCGCTCCGCCTGCTGTAGGCCTCCAAGGGCTCGGGTTTATTTGGAAAGAATCTGTACTGCTGATCTGTCTTTTATAAACATGATAAACCTCTTTGGATACATGAAGGATGTAATATTACTCTATAGGTACTCAAGATTAACATTAGATAAGCAGAAACAGCGAGTGTTATGTAAGCTTAAAAAAATTACCCTTTCTGTATTGCTTCATTCATTCATACGCCTCTATTTTCTAAACTATATAACACAGCTTGTATTAAAATCTCCCATTTATAAATGCAAAAAATTCACAGTACAACCAATTCGATATGAGTCTAAACGTTAAGTTATGAGTTTGTCGAGCAAAAGTTGTTTTGCTATTACATGAGCTATAACTTTTAGTGATTAATGAGGTGCCCTGTTACCTAACATCATTGGTATACTTGTTTTCTCACTGACAAGTGTGTTCCTCAGGGGGAAAATCTATGGGGAGCTGGATGCATATGCATTCTGCCATTTTGATGAATGGAAAAGTTGACTCGTAGATAGAAAAGTCTTGCGTCTCTTCAAAAACAGAGTTGAAGCTCTCTGCTGGTGGCCCCTGGGGGACGTTTGGAGTACGAAGCAGAACGACACCATAAATGCGTCTTCTAGAACTTCTCTGGAGTTCAATAATCTATAGTCAAAGCGTACACTCTCAGAAAAAATGGCACAAAAGCTGTCACTGGGACGGTATCCTTTTAAATGGTCCTAATATGTATCTTTTGGGTACATGAATGTGAACATTTGATGTACAAATATGCACTTTTTGAAAGGGTACTGTCCCAGCTTTTGTACCTTTATTTCTAAGCTTCATCGGGTGTATTTTAGTAGGATTATGCTGTATCTGTTGCTTTTAACTACAGTGGCTATACTACTGTATAAATGCATTTCAAGCACATCTTCTTCCCGTTTACATTTCACACACCCAGAAACCAAAGATAAAATGCATTTTCCTGAAGAAAGCTTCCATTACGACAAACTGGAAAAAGACGTCGTACCCCTCAGCTTTTAAAACACCAGGAGAGAAATCGAGACTGGAGTCGTAAATAAAGCCTCATTTCAAATTCGATTAATCTATTAATATACGCTCCTCACAGCCTTGCGTTATTGCCTAAACCTCATTGCTTAATTTATGCACGTTCAAAGCAAGCCTCATTTGCATTCTATAGACATTGCATGTTCTACTCATGCGTTCAGAGAGATCATTTCAAAGGCAGATTTCACTGATGGATCATATTTATTTCGGCTACAAAACAAGAGCAGCCCGTCCACTCCAAGCACAATTCAGATTTAAATAGGCATTATCAGAGATTAGAAATGTCATTATTACTGGTTTAAGATTCACCACAGAGGGAGAACATCAATCACACATTTGTGGAGAACCAATGCATGCATTTGGCGTGAACATCTTTAGCGGGACTTGGAGTGTTTTAAACAGCTGATATAATTTATATCTTGTCCTTTGGGGTTTATGTGTCAAGCAGACATACATATCCCTAGATATTGGCGCTTGTGAATCATACATGACAGGTACTCAATAATAATCGGTGTGGATTATTTTTGACATCTGGTTGTTGGTGAAGGCAGCTTTGGTATGATTACAAGACATTTTAAAGACAGTGTTTCTCTCTAGGAAAGGGCTGATAGGATGTGTGACTGTTTTTTCCTTCAGAAATGTCTATTAGAAATGGACTTGTACACTGTTAGAAAAAAAATCACAAAACTACCTTTTCTGTCGCTGGGTTGGTACCCTAAGGTTCCGTTTTGTACCTTTACAGGTATACTAAACATAATACAATGTTGTACTTTTTTGGGTACCTTATAAAAGGAATAGTTTACCCTTTTGCCATATTAAACTATGTTATTACCTCAACCTAGACAAATTAATACATACCTATCTTTTTTCAATGCATGCACTGTACAGCGTGTTGTGAATGTGTACCATTCCTATGGTACCAAACAGGGAAGCCACCAAACACTTCCGTGTTTTCCCTATTTAAAGACTGTTACATGAGGAGTTATACCAGTAAGTATGGTGCCACAAAATACAACTTTTTTTTTTGGTACCATAGGAATGAATGGGGCTAGGCTAAATGCTAACACATTCACAACACGCTGTACAGTGCACGCATTGAAAAAAGATAGGTATGTATTAATTTGTTTAGGTTGAGGTAATAACATAGTTTAATATGGCAAAAGGGTAGACTATTCCTTTAAGGGACAATCCACTTTTTTGGAAAATGCTCATTTTCTAGCTCCTCTAGAGTTAAACATTTGATTCTTACCGTTTTGAAATCCATTCAGCTGATCTCTGGGTCTGGCGCGCTCAAAAATAACCAAAGAGTTTCGATATTTTTTGCCGTAACATGGCTGCAGGCCACATCTGTCTAGAAAATCGCAACTTTTCAACTTTTCTTAGTACATGTTGTAACTTCAGAAGAGTCAAGTTTTAAATAGGAAACATTTAGAAACCCCTTTGGATATTTTTGAGCACGATGCTAATGGTCTAATCAGATTTAATGGACTGTGCTAAGCTATGCTAAAAGTGGTAAAAAGTGTTGGTGGAGATCAGCTGAATGGATTCCAAAATGTTAGGGGACTAATGGAGCTGGAAAATAAGCATATTTTCAAAAAAAAGTGGAGTGTCCCTTTAAGGAACTATTGTGTACTGTTTTGTACCTCTAAAATTTAACTGGTACAAAATTGTTCCTTACATTGTACAACAGGCACAACATTTCAATTTATTGTATATGCATAATTAAAGGAATAGTCTACCCTTTTGCCATATTAAACTATGTTATTACCTCAGCTTAGACGAATTAATACATATCTATCTTTTATCAATGCGTGCACTGTACAGCGCGTTGTGAATGTGTTAGCATTTAGCCTAGCCCCATTCATTCCTAAGGTACCAAACAGGGAAGCCACCAAACACTTCCGTGTTTTCCCTATTTAAAAACTGTTACATGAGGAATGAATGGGGCTAGGCTAAATGCACATTCACAATGCGCTGTACAGTGCACGCATTGAAAAAAGATATGTATGTATTAATTCGTCTAGGTTGAGGTAATAACATAGTTTAATATGGCAAAAGGGTAGACTTTTCCTTTAAAGGTACAAAAATAAACCTTTGATTTACATTTGTGACCCTGGACCACAAAACCAGTCATACAGTAAGTACTGGTACAATGGTGTAGCAATAGCCAAAAATACATTGTATGGGTCAAAATTATAGAATTTTTAATGCCAAAAATCATTAGGATATTAAGTAAACATCATGTTCCATGAAGATATTTTGTACGTTTCCTACTGTAAATATATCAAAAAAGTATTTATCATTAGTAAAATGTTTTGCTAAGGACTTCTTTTGGACAACTTAAAATGCAATTTTCTCAATATTTCTCTTTTTTGCACCCTCAGATTCCAGATTTTTAAATAGTTGTAACTCTGCCAAAAATTGTCCAATACTAACAATATACATCAATGGAAAGATAATTTATTCCGCTTTCAAAATAAATAGATCCTTATCACAAGTTTGTGATCCAGGGTCATATTTATGCATTAACTCTTTCCCCGCCATTGACGAGATATCTCGTCAATTAAGAGAAAACGCTTCCCCGCCAATGACGAGATTTTCCGTCTTTCCGCAATACCGCTATTATCCACCAGGTGGCGCCCTTCCGCAACTTTTTAAAACCGGAAGTATTGCCCTATGGCAAGCTGCTGCATGTCCGTGTCTGTTTTAAAGATTGCTCTGAATGGGATCTCTATGAAAAGTCCGTCATAAAAATGGAATTATCTCTGCTTTTTGCTCAAAATATGGTGTTTTTGCAAAAACCTACCCATATTCAAAAGCTGATTGCAAAAGAACCACTAAAGGTAGGATGAAACGGTTTTTTTGTTTGAAAGCAGAGGGTCTGTTCTTTCATGTGGTATATTGTATGTTTATATATTTAAAGAAGAACATTTTCTGGAAGGCATTAAACTTTGGTGAAAATCATGAAAAACGCTGGCGCTGGCTGGCAACTTTTTTTAAAAATGCTGGCGGTGAAAGAGTTAAGTAGACAGTAAAGTCACTTATTGTGTATTCACCGTATATATTTTTATTTAGTATGCATACATTGCATACATGTGCGTGTTTTTTGGTAATCGAACCCATGACTATTGCACTGCTACTGTAATCTATCGAGCTTCAAAAACAACCAGTGACGGTAACAACAATGCATCCTGTATTAGGTGCCCATATACATTGTACTGGTGGAAACAACAATAAGTGTAGTCAATTTCTGTATTTTGTACAGTGTTTGAACCATGTTGCAACAAACCCCATACGTTAAGAAAATCCTCAGTGACAATATGCTAGCTACTTTTCCTAATTTTAGGGGTTTGTTACACTCAGAAAAAGGTACAAATGTTTTAACTCATTCCCCGCCAGCCATTTTTGTAAAAGTTGCCCGCCAGCCATTTTTTGTGATTTTCACAAAATATTTTAAACAATAAACAAACAAACAAAATGGAAAAAAGGTTTCATCTATATTTTTTCTCTGCTTATAAACTCTTAAATATGGGTATTTTGCTTTAAAAATAAAAAAAATTACCAAAAAGCTGAAATAATGCGTTTTTTGTGAAGGAATTTTGTTAGAGATCAAATTCAGAACGATGATCAAAACATACAGAAAGTTTAAAATTAGTAAATAACGTTTTGGCTTCAGTGATCCATCTACTTCAGGGATGGGCAACTTCGGTCCTGGATGGCCGGTGTCCTGCTGAGTTTAGCTCCAACCATAATTAAACACACCTGAAGCAGCCAATTAAGGTCTTACTAGGCATACTAGAAACTTTTAGGCAGGTGTGCTGAAGCAAGTTGGAGCTCAACTCTGCAGGACACCGGCCCTCCAGGACCGAAATTGCCCATCCCTGATCTAGTGGATAATTCATCAGGAACACGTTTTTTATGCAAATGTTTTCTCTCAATTGATGAGATAACTCATCAATGGCGGGGAAACAGTTAAAAATATCCTAATATGTACCATTTAGGTACAGAAATATTCCTTTGAGGTACCAGTACTGTAGGTACCTATAAGTTACCAGCGTGTACTAAGAGGTACCAGAATGTACCTTTTAGATACAAACGTGTACTTTTTGAAAAGGTACCACCCCAGTGACAACTTTTGTACCTTCATGTACCTTTATTTCTTAGAGTTTATAAGTATTGCAATAAGCATCTCATTGGCCCGCTACGCCCACACCCACTAAACATGCCTGTCTTTTCCCTTTTTAATATTTCCGCTTGAGAAATCATACCGCATCCAGAGATGAATGTCAAACTTTGACCTGAAATATAACAGATGGACGCGAGGTAGGAAACAACAGCGGTGCTCTGTAACAGAGAAAGAGAAGATTTAGTGGGGTTGAGAGCCGCCTGTAAAGTCTTACCGCAGGCTGCCGTGAAAAGGCCACATGGAGGGGGATCAATACTCGGCTAATGCAGCTCTCATTATTTCTCGGAATAAATTCTCCTGACTGGGGGACCGACACTAAAAGCACCTGGTGGTATTTCAGAGGCTCTGGGGCCCTTGGGGTCCCAGGATGGGCGCTTCACACTCTAGTGGGCTACTAAAGGCCCAGACGAGCTTTCGGGGACCTTTAGCACCGAGCTCTAAGGAGACACATTAAGAGCCAGTCTCTTCCGTGAGGCGCAAAAGACATTTTGATGTGTCTAATAAGAACACAATAAATTGTCCCTCATTACTCAGTAATTAACTCGACGGTCCCATCCCCCCCATACTGACACTTAAATCACCCTTTCTTTCCACAAACATCCCCCAACGCCCTTCTTTCTTCCTTCTGTGCTTTAATTTCCTATCCTCTGTGGGTGGGGGATTTGAGGCAGCGCTGCTGTACTCCATCATTCTGTGCCATATGTGCCCAGCTTCAACTCCACCCTTTAACCCACCACACCCTCTGAGACCCAACACATGGAAACACCTGCAAAAGGGCGTGGCCTCGTGACCAGGGATGATGGGAGTGACCTTAAGTAGGTCTGCTCTGTTTTAGCAAAATTTAGTCTACGGTGGTTTAGAGGGCTTGGAGACCAACAATCCCCCAAGCCTTTCATTTCTGCAGGGCTCCTCAACTGGTAATTGTTAAAATGAGGTTATTAATTGGACAGAATGGAAATTCACCTGTCGTGTCAAATGGGGATCATTTACTGATTGAAAGGTATCTCTGATTATAATCTTGATATGTCTTTGAAACACACAATGGGACTTATAGTTTGCATAGCCTAAAGGCAAACAACCCACCCTAGATCATGAGACGGGGTGGGATTTGCTTTTTGATTGTCTATGTGACTGACATTCTTTTATGATGGCCCAGATTCAAATGTCATGAGTTACATAGTCTTCTGGAGACTAAATAATCTTGCAAAATAAGGGATATATGTATATGGAGCTCATATGGTAGATCATTGTGTTAGCAGTACAACAGTCATAGAGTCAATCCCCCGGGAAGACACCAACACAAGGTACAAAAGTGGTCACTGGGACGGTACCTTTTAAAACGGTCCTAATGTGTACCATTTTGCTACAGATATCTACCTTTGAGGTATCAATATGCACATTTTAGGTACAAAAGTGTACTTTTTGAAAAAGTGACAACTTTGGTACCTTCTTGTAACTTTTTTTCTGTGTGAGTGTACTGATAAGTGTACACTGTTAAAAAATGCAGCATGGAGTTTAAACATTATGATTTTGCAAGTTAGTTCATCATAATATTTTAAAGGCGGGGTGCATGACTTTTGAAAAACACTTTGGAAAAGGGAGTCGGGCTGAGTACCAAAACACACTTGTAGCCAATGAGCAGTAAGGGGCGTGTCTACTAACCGACATCGTTGCCTGGGTTGCGTATGTGTGGGGCGGGTCTATCAAACGAAGGTCCAGAATCTGGGTAGGGGCATGTCTGTTTAGGTGAATTCAAGTGTCAACATTGGTTTTCAGAGATCATGCACCCCGCCTTTAAGTTGTGACCTGTAAAAAGATGACAATTGTAAAAACAAGTTCAAATTCTTTAACCTCATTTTTTAAGTTAAAGTAACATAAAAATATATGTTGATTTGACAAAATGCATTTCTAAATGTGTATGCACTGTATGACTTCAAGAGTAAATGCACTGTATAGTACATCTTTTTAAATCTGCCAAATGCATAAATGTACTTTAAATGTAGTGTCAAAGACTTAATTTACTAATTTCAAGATGTTGTGCTTCAGTTTGGATGCAATTGCAACATTTAACTGAATGTTTATATTTTCTGAAGACAATACTGTAAGTGTTTCTTGTTCATGCAGAACTTCGTGTAAGTGGGTAATTGCCAGGAACAATTCCTTCATTATGGATGTAACATCTGCAGTCAAAACTCGAAAAAGAAAATGCATTTATTATAAATATATTGAATCATTTGTTTATATGTTTTAAACCCCTCATGATAAAGTCCAGGCATCAGGAAAATATCATTCTATTTACGAGTTTTCTATTTAGGATGAGGAAAAACTGCATGCGTTGTGGATGTGACGAAAAAAAGGACACACGTTTTTGGTAAATAACATACTTTGTAGGAATTCTGTGAATTAAAAGGCATAAACAAGAAGGGTAACACTTTAGTATAGGGACCAATTCTCACTTTTAACTAGTGTCTTATTAGCTTACATATTAGCGGTTTATTAGTGCTTATAAAGGACATATTAATGCCTTGTTCTGCATGACCATATTTTACATCCCTTAACCCAATCCAATACCTAAACCTAACGTCTACAACAACTACCTTATTAGCTATTAATTAGCAGTAAATTGGGAGTTTACTAAGGCAAATGTCATAATTAATAATCAATAAGTGTTCCCCATACTAAAGTGTTACCACAAGGAGCAATGATTCTCACACTCTAAAAAATTCTTTGCTACCTTTCATTTTTTAGTTGATTCAACTCAGATTTACAAGTCATTTTAACTTACTATTAGTTATCTTGACTAGAGATGAGTTGTAACAACTTATAAAATATAGTTGAAAAAATTCAACTATATTTTATAAGTTGTAGCATGGTAGTACCCCATATCTTGATTGATTCTACTAAAACATTTTTTTTACAGTGCAACAAAGGGGAAAGGGTGGCTTTTAAAAACATTTGATATTTATATAATTTTATATACATTTTCGTGTGCTCATTTATGAGGAAGAAACGTTATGCACTGTAAAAGTTATTTTAATCTACTTTTTACAAGTAATTTTAACCTTTATTTATCTTGACTAGAGATAAGTTGTTATAATGTATAGTTGAAATATGTAGCAACTCATCTCTTGTAAATTTTAGTTGATTTTTTTTACAAAAATTGTAAGTAAAGAATTGTTTACAGTGTGCATGGTGACTTTTTTCCATTGTATACATTAAAGGGGACATATCATGAAAATCTGACTTTTTCCATGTTTAAGTTTTATAATTGGGTTTTATAATTGGGTTTCTATCAACCTAGAAAATGTAAGAAAGATTAACCCATTAAGATTTAACCCATTAAACCGTTTTCTGAAAGCATATAAAAAATAGGTAATTGAAATTTGGCTCCCCTTATGATGTCAGAAGGGGATAATACCGCCCCTTAATCTGCACTAGCCAACCACAGCACTGCCGTTTAGTGAAGAAATCAGATCATTTTAACCTTCTGGGATCCGACCATTTTGGGACACTGGCAGAGGTTCTGACGTGGTTTTACATTTGGTCACACAAATGACACAATTTTGCTCACACCTACACTGTAAAAAATAAATTGTTAGCTCAATGAATAATTTTTTAGTAACTAGTTCCACAGAAATTTTACGTTCACTCAATTTCTGTCACCAAAGTGTTACCTGGATTGATGTTTTTTAGTTGGCCCAAATTTGGCTCAAATATAAAAAAGTATGTTGGCTCAATTAGCTTTATAGTTCATTCAACTAAAATGTTTTAATCAGTTGAATCTTTAAAAACTTACAGCAAAGACTCTGTCAATTAAAATTTAAGTATTCACTCAATGTTTTATGTGTTACTTCAATTAATATTTATTATTTGGGATTTTTTAAATAACATTTTTAAATTATTTATCAAATAATTTATGCTGGTGTTGTAAACAAAATAATTAACTTCAGTCACATAAAAACAAAAGCTTTTTATTCACTTATTCACTTATCATACAGACTGAACATACAGAATTAAGTCTTCTTTAAATAGAGGGCATAAAACAGTCAAAAAAGCCTCCAAAGTCAGTCAGAACATCTCCAGGGCCATTTAGGAGACTTTCCTCAGCCAGTCCAAGCGGAGACTGTCTCGCTATGTCTCGGGTCTGCCTCTCACATCATCTCCGATCTGGTTTGATAAACAGAGGAATATAAACACACACACACATACATAAATAACATGTTTAATATAATAACGTTTGACGGTGAAAGACTTTATTCCCTAAATAACGTTAATGTTAGGCCAAATTTCCCTCAGACATCACACATAATTAAACACTATTGGGCGGTTTTATCGGACAGGGCTTTTCACTGACTAAAATAACTTACTGACATCTCTTAACATATGAGTGCTATTGTTTTATCTCAAAATGCACGCCAGTATTGTATTATATAAGGTTTGTTTGTAAAAATGTCCCAATTATAATAAAGACCGAGTTCTAAACTCTGTCCGGTAAACCAACCCTATAACGTTATCCAGGCTTTTTATCTTAACTAAAATAGCTCCACTTTACTTCGGTCACATAACATAACACACTTCTAATATATCTTTACAAAAATATAATTAGAAAAACGTCGAGTATTTGCGTCTTTGTCAATTAATATATTCTAAAATTAACATTTAATTACAAACACTTACCTGACGTGAACTTGAGGAAACGGCTGACTTGTGTCCTTCCTTGTGTGAATCAGTAAGTGATTCCAGCTGTTGCGTGCGGATTGATCTCAGATGAAATGACCTGTGATCCAGATCCTTCCGAGTTAAAACATTTTAAATTCAAAATACACAGACGCACGCGCATACATACATACATACATGTACACGCGCGAGCACGCGCGCGCGCACACACGCACGCACACGGGTACACACACGGGTATATTTAGAAGTTTTAAGATTGTTATGATATTGGGACTATTTCTCCACTCGCACCTTCAGCTCTGAAGTTCAAATTCGCAGGCAGTACGCAGCCCATTTATAACAAATGTGAAAGATATGAAATATCATTCAACAGCGATATCATTTAAGTGCAATCCTAAAATATGATTTAAAACATACCGGTAAACCTTTTATTATTAAGTATAAGAAATTAAAATGAATTAAATCGCATGTTTAAACGCCACAGAGATATCAGAGCCAGCAGTCGGTTTCTGATGGGCTTGCCGATGCGAGGCTGCGCTGGGCGGGGTGTGAGTGCTTGAGTGTCTGTGATTTTCTGGAGCTCATCTGGAGCTCCTCTCCGTCCGAAAGTGTCCGAGCACATTTTTAAATAGACGCTATCTATATTAACCGACCGCATATTTAAACTTAAAGCACATACATTCACGCCTGAACAACTCTTAAAATTACATTTTGTTACCAAATAACAGTAATATTATGAGCATTTTGTTGTCAGGAAACATAGCTGTCATAAGTCCACATATTGACCAGATTTGTCTTAATTAGTTCAGTCAACATAGCCATTCTGAATGTTGACTGAATTTGGAAATAACCATTCACTTAATGTTTTAAACACAGATTTATCTAGACTTAAAATAATATGTCTACTCAACTAAGCCCAAACAAGAAAATTGGTTCAACTTATATATTTTTGCCCTTCCAACATTTCATTAATTGGATTTTTTACAGTGTACAAAGTGGCAATTTTAACATGTTATAATAAATGTATCTATATGGTATTTTGAGCTAAAACTTCACATATGTACTCTGGGGACACCAAAGATTTATTTTACATCTTTAAAAAGTCTTGTGAAATGTCCACTTTAACAATTCTGGAATTTACACTACACTTACACAAGGTACAAGAAGGTAAAAAAGTTGTCACTGGGGTGGTACCTTTTAAGAAAGTATTGCATATTGGTGCATCAAAGGTGCATATTGGACCTTTTTTAAAGATACCATTCCGTTGACAACTTTTGTACACTTTTTCTTAGAGTGTATGGAAAATAATGCAAACATGTTTTAAAAACTTTAAAGGACAAGTTCGGTATTTTAGACTTAAAGCCCTGTTTTCAGATTGTTTATGGTCAAATAGAATGGTTTTGACTGAAATTTCGGCATTTTCGGCTGCCCTGAGAATTTTCGCGTGTTTGTGTTTCAGCTCAGACCTCTACAATGGGTTTAATGGTGCACTGGAACAATCCTTCCTAAAATGCATTAAACTTTCGTTTACAAAAACGTGAAACTCACCGAGTGGTCAGGGGTGTTCACTGGTATGCTCACACAAAAATCGCTCCAAAAGACGCATTCCAACAGGTTTTATCGTAGTTTTTACCAACTCCATTGACTGTATTAGACGTCCTGTGAGGTACGGTATTACTCCGCGCCGGGAACTTTGTTTCTATTCTTGCAATTGGCAAAGGCGGATTAGCGCCACCACCTGGGCTGGAGTGTCTATTATTCAAGCTCTAAGCAGAAGAATATACGGGTGTGAGGCGTTTGGGAAAATAGGTCCACAAGTTAACAACGAATGCTAAAACAGCTGTTGGAAAGCATCTTTTGCAGCGATTTTTGTGTGAGCATATCAGTGAACACCCCTGACCACTCGGTGAGTTTCACGTCTTTGTAAACGAAAGTTTAATGCATTTTAGGAAGGATTGTTCCAGTGCACCATTAAACCCATTGTAGAGGTCTAAGCTGAAACACAAACACGCGAAAATTCTCAGGGCAGCCGAAAATGTCGAAATTTCAGTCAAAACCATTCTATTTCACCATAAACAATCTGAAAACAGGGCTTTAAGTCTAAAATACCGAACTTGTCCTTTAACAGCGACTTTGCATGTTGACATCTGAGATTTCAGTATGGTTAAAAACTTTACTTTTCATAATAAGGTTGACTTTGCATGTAATTGCCCCTACGGCACTGCTATATATTTTGAATGCTTTCTATCTTCTATATGGGCAGTTGCTATATATTTGGCCCTTGACCAAAGAATAATAGAATAATAAAGCACAAAGATATAAAACTACTTTTGAGAATTCATGTTCATTCTGAAGTCCTTTAAATAGATCGACCATATGCAAAACCATTACAGAAACCAAACAGCCTCTGTGGCTCCCACAGCTATCAGGTAATTTGAAAGCGATCCAACAGTTGTAGACATGCAGATGTTTACATTTTAAGCAGGCATCTGTTTGTTCGGGCACGGTGTACGCGGTGCAATTGTTACGGGTCTCCAAAGCCTCTTATGAAAGTAGATTAACTTTAGTAAAAACTGCGAATCTGTCACAAATTTAGCATCTCTCAATGTAGTTATAGTCTTCAATATTACACATATTTCACAAATGTCACTTTAGTCATTTCATTGTTTTTTGTTACAAAATCCTCTTTTTGGCAAATCCTCCACTTTAAAAAAAAAAAAAATAGTAAACCGTAGCACAATCAATAAAAATGCAATTAAAAACATAATAAAAGTCAGAAAATAAAAAAATTGAACACATTAGGGACACAAGTTTGAATGTGAAAAACGGTTGTTTCGCGTGCCGTTATTTATCCAATTCATCTTCTGTGCGCTTAAAGGACACTGCCAAAAAATGTCTAAATGGACAAAGGTGGGGATTAAGTGGATTTAAATTGAAAATGTTTGATAAACGTATAATAAGTGCTGAGAGCATTCGGTTAATATCATATCTCAATTTTAACGGAGGTGGCATTTAGGGGCTTTTGCGTCGGAGTTCCTCAGATGTTAAGCAAACCAAGTTTATACAAAATCAGTCGAGTCCACTGCCTGACATGATAATTCTTCCACCTTCACCTGACCCTAAAAGCAGATGCACGTATCACATGCGCACAAACATGTGTACAAACGTGTCCCTTTCTCCATTATGTGATGAGAGCCTGTATCTGACAAAAACAATCTATTACACCGTCACCGTGCGCTCAAGAGAGCATTCTTCCTGAACGAAGAACAAAGGTTGATGGGCCCTAGAAGGACAAGTGTCCTACAAAACAAGGTCTCAGATGGGCTCTGTTAACAACTGCACTCTAGTTTAAACATGCTATCTACACAGGGACACTTTGAAGGCCATTTTGTCCTCCAGTTCTCTCTTCATTGTGATAAAACTGATATAAGTTGGCACAAGGGCCTGTCTTGCATATCTGTTTAGAGTATGAACACCAAAGGGATTGTTTCATCCACCTCATACAACTTGAAAGTGCTTGCAGGTTTATTTTTTGTCAAAATGCTCAAGGACGTTTAAAGGTGCCCTCTGTTAATTTTTGTTTATGTTGTGCTGGCCAACACCTAGAGGTTTGAATGCAGTATTATGCAAATGCAACGATTTCTGCAACAATATTATTATTATAGAAAGTGAAGGAATGTTTCCAGTAAGAAGAACGTTAAAGAGAAAAATATTCAGCTAGTCATGTGATCTCAACGTGTCCCCCCACGAGCTAAACATGATGTGACCAAAACCTTTATCTCAGCAGAGTGATTAGCACAACTCTGAGCAAACGGTCTGCTCCTCACCATGGGTCTTCTCAGGTGCTGCGAGCAAATCACTACGCCCTAGATGCGGTGCTTTGCCTTATGAGAATATAGTTACTATACAGTCAAAAGATGGCTGTGTCTCATATGACCACGCTGTGACTGTACAAATCACAACATATAAATAGGAAAATGTTGGCGTTATGTTCTCACTAATTGGGAGCAGTATGCTAGCCGGAGCCATTTACTTCCAGTCTTTGTGCTAAGCTAGGCTAGCAGTGGGTGCGTCAGACAGAGTGATGGCACGCACGGAAATGAAAAAGTCAGCGTGTTCCTTTAAGAGTGGGGTTAGTGGTAGTGCTTCATTGTTGTTGTTTTTTTCTAATAAAAATAAGATTTTTATCATATGAATAATAGAATTACATGACATAAGGTTGTGAGGAGTAATGTAACTGTAATTGTGCATTTTGTCGAATATTTTTCGCAGGATCATTAGTTTGCTTTTGATCTCTTATGATTTCTTTCTTGAAAAAGTACGCTTGTGCATTTGTTTTTGTTTGATCATGAATTAGCGCATTGAGTACTATTCCATTAAGCTGGTGAACGCTCTCTGCTACAATCCATAAAGTAAGGAGCTCCGTAAAATGCAGACATGCATTTTTTCGTTTGTGAACATTGATCTGCATAACAGCTAAATGATAACTGCGCAGTTGCAATAACAAGTGCATCCTCAGGACCCACCCCGAATGCCATTGTTCCTGCCTTTTGTTCACACAGGACGCGTTATGGGACTGATCCCGGTGATGTTACTAGAACCTCATTCACTTAGCACTTTGGTGCCAGAACATTTCTGTAAAATTGGCTTCTGTTTGAACACAAACATGTCCGATAAATGTTTTGGGATCGCTCCCGTAAAGAGGACCTAGTAACATTCACGGAAAGCCATAGTGAGGACGCGCATGTCCAAGCAACATAAAGTTATGGTTCAGCTCTTTAAAATGAGAGATTTACATGCAGATTAACTTTTGCGACGAGAAATGTCTGAAACTGGACTGAAGCAGAGACAAGGGAGCTTGTCAAATCCACATTGAAGCTAAGGTCATTCACCAGCATACTAGAATGGCGCGCCGCGTGCTCCTTTATAATCTCATCATAAACAACAATGCACACGCGTGGTTTTAGGAGAGCGAAATCACGGATAATAAGCAAACTTCAGACGCTGCGGAGAAAAAAACCTACCAAGTGCAGGACTTTAAACACATCACATGTCTTTGCGGGATCTATACGCTATGTGAAAGCATGCACAGATTCCAGAAAATCCTGGAAGCATTTTCCGTGTATTTTCCGTAATGTCTGTGTAAAGAAGGGCTTAGGTCACCATTCCGGACTCAATCCTGGGATCAGTTTCGTAATGTGATTGCGTTTACATAGTAGACATTTCTTTGACAATTTCTAAAATCAACGCTCTGTATTGAGACATTAAAGGAACAGTATGTAGGATTGTGGCTAAAACTGGTATTGCAATCACAAAACGTGTGGCTAAAACTGGTACTGCAATCACACAACTGGTGGCCAATACACAAAATAACAACATAAACATCAGTTGAGGGCTGCAACTCCACTTTTTTAATAAAACATAGAAGACTTCAGGTTTCAGCCTTGCTGGCAATACAAATTATATGCTAATAGGCTTTGTATAATTTAAAACATCTAATAGGTAACAGACTGGCGTAATCAAGCTATTTACTGTACATGTCTGTGATAATGTATCACCTCACAAAATTGAAAATGAATTTGGATTCATCACATCTGTCTAACACAGGGCATAACTGTCAGAAAATGCTTGATAAATGTCAGAAAACACTCAAATCATGCATTTAAAATAACATGACATGATCCTGACAAGAGCCTAAAAAGCCCACGCAGTGATACATTTGCCACAGAACCGGAATGCCTCTTTAAAAACTCTTACCTTGGGATTTCATCTGACGGAGATAGACACTCAATGGCCCTTAATGACTCGGTGTCTGTCTGCACCTCTTGTGTACAACAGTTTAAAAGCCTCACAGCTCTCACAGGGCACTTCTGTACACATGCATAATTTACTGAATCATCTTTCATTTCGAAGAGGGAAGGAATAGAGCCGTTCGGAGATGCAATCAATTATCATCCGTCTGCATAGGTGTTTTTTCCCATCGAGGATAATCTGTGTTGTGCTGTGAGAGAGGCACTTGCTGGCGATTAAATAAACAGCGGGATGACACAAACTCCCTTTAAAATTAGGAGGATATCAGCTTAGTCGACTTATTGTGATGGTCTGTAAGAACTGTGCCACACAGCCTGAAGTCTCATGTAAGACATAAACCAAGCTTTAAAAAGTGTTTAAGTAGATTTGCGGGACAAAATGCCCTTGCCACTGAGCATACAAATCGGAATTAGATTAACCTCGGAATATAACACCAGGAAACGTATTGTTACGCATGTGTAAAGCCTGAGCCCTGCACATAATGACTCCACTTTAAGCCATATAAACCTGCTGGCTGAATGAGAGAGAAATATATTGTACTAATTAATATCATATTGAAAAAGCTGTTAAATCATAATATTCTCGTGGCTTGGTTTTTTAATAATTCATTTTTATATGTAAGTTCAATTGAATATGCTGTTTAATTTACTTAATTTAGATGCAGACAGATGTAAGAATGCATGCTTTTTTATTTTTCACTGTGAATTATAGATATGTTTTAATAATTGACCGTTTAAAAATGCATAATTTTTTGCTTGTACTGTAGGTTAAAAGATTTTTTTTTAAAACGAGACCATGTATTAGTGCTCAATGCTCATTTGAGAAAAAATTAAGTCTTAGATTTTTAAATACAAGACTATTCATGGTGGTTGTAATTACTATTCATTGTAACACATTATGTCCACTGCGATGGTCTAGAGGTGTAAAATGCCAACCCAGATTTGGTGATACTGAACTCACCTCCTCTCTCGTGGGATTCAGACAGTGAGCTGATGGATGAGGAGGAGGTGCTGTATTTGTTCAGTGAGCAGCAGGAGCCGGAGAAGTCTTGAGCTTGGATCAGTTTCTCTCTCCGAGGGATCTAGCGCAAGAAGAGGAAAGAGTTTTTGTTGAGCTGGTAACCTCAAATGATTCAAGACAGCTTTAATGTCTAATAAAATCTGTTAGTTTTAATAAAAATCAACCCAAGGACATGAAAATGCTAGTGAAGAAACACCTATTTACATTTATATTGAATAATAAATGGTTTATCTTCACCAATTTTAGAATCATGAGAAATTATGTAATAAGTTCTTCTTTTTGTTTAGTGTTGAATTTGTGAGAGGTCATGTCAGAACCAATCAAATTTTTATTGTCCTTTGAAGAAACTGTAACTTTCAGAAACTGAAACTTCCTTTTAAGTAAAAAACCATTGACAGAAAAAGGAAAGCCTGTTTAAAACAGACACTTCCCAAATACATGCCACAACCAGGTTTACACTCACCAGGACATTGACCTACAGTATGCACAGAGGTGTAAAGTATTTGAGTAATTTTACATGATTACTGTACTGAAGTATTATTTTTGGGGATTTTTACTTTACTTGAGTACAATTAAAAATCAATACTTTTACTTAATTACATTTTAAAAGTACTTTATACTCCTTACAATTTTATTTAAGTACTTCTATTTTAGAGATCTATTTTCCCTTGCTCTATCAAACCAATTGAATTGCGCTGATGGCCAGTTTAATTTAAATGTTATTTATTCTGGAGCCTTTGGACCACACTAAGGAATTGGCCAACAGTTTATCTAATGATGAAGATTTTTTCGCTTCTTTGAAACTGACAACACATGAAGTGTGTTTCCGTGTGACACGTTCCCTGCTATTTGCAGCCTCTCTATCAAGACTAATACCTTGTTCACACTGTCAGTCCAAATCTGATTCTAATTTGACAGACTCACTGTCCACATTGTGTATCACAACTGTTCAGATCCGATCTGTGCGTCCTGTAGCCGTTTTCTGGATTATCTGCACTGTTTCCATGGCAATGACGTCTCGCTGGCACGACAATCTGCCTCGACGTCTGACATGTTTTATGTCATGTGACAGCATGATGTAACCGAAAAGCTACACAAATGCCATCAGGGCGGTCAGACTGAAATGGCTTTCCGGAAATGCGATTTGAAAAGGATTTCAAACCACCTCTGGATGTAGCCTGAAACGGATTAGAAAAAAACTGATTTCATGTGTTTTTTAGCCGTTCACATGTTCTAAATGTGATTGGATTCCTATCGGATATGCATTGGACTGACAGTGTGAACAAGGTCTAATACACCTCTTCCTGCATCGGCTGCCTGTGAGAGGCTTGATAGAGCTTAAAATGTAAGTTAAATTTGAGGTTTTACAATTTTGAGTAGCATGTTGCATCTTGAAATTCATTGTCATTGTCACGTATCTCCGCATTTTTCTGTGTCTGTACAACGGACTTTCTTTTCCGTGTCAGTTTCACGTATTGGTTACTCAATTGTTTTTCCTATTTTCTTACCATCTTCGCGTGGGTTTGGTGTTTGAACGACTTTCTGTAACATAAAATGCCATCCAAACCCAACTCCTAACCCTAACGTCAGGCGACAATTGTTTAAAAGTCTGGAAAAAATAGTATAAACAAATAG
Source organism: Paramisgurnus dabryanus (assembly GCF_030506205.2). Taxonomy (NCBI): domain Eukaryota; kingdom Metazoa; phylum Chordata; class Actinopteri; order Cypriniformes; family Cobitidae; genus Paramisgurnus; species Paramisgurnus dabryanus. The sequence continues at coordinate 25,721,215 of NC_133343.1, read as the reverse complement.
TTAAAGTGACATCCTAACCCAAACCCACGCAAAAATGGTTTAAAAATAGGAAAAACAACTGAGCAATCAATACTTGAAACTGACATGGAAAAGAAAGTCTGTGGTACAGACGCGGAAAAATGCGGAGATCCATGACAATGACACGGATAAATGAGCAAAAAATTCTGTGACTATGCCACGGAACTTTATGAGATCATGTTGGAAATGAGGTAGTAGTCTTATAGTTTGATAATGAAATCCAATTAAATACAGTTGTAAAGAATTAAACCTTGTATGTGGTTCATTCACTTCATGTTTTTAGAGATTAAAAGCTTAAACATGAATCTCTCATTTTCATTATTCCTGTTACTTTTACTTTTTTAACGTTTTACAATTTTAATGTGGTCATTTTTTACTTTTACTCAAGTATAATTCTGGCCAGATACTTTTACTTTTAATTGAGTAAAATTTACACTCAGTACTTGTACTTTCACTTGAGAAACATTTTTGAGTACTTTTTACACCTCTGAGTATGCATAACATTCCTGCTTTTTTCTGCATATTAACCTGGAATAAGAAAAAGCATTTTAATATAAAAATGTCATACTTTTCTTTTCAATACTCCAAACAACATGGTTGATAACAAACATGCTCATCACTTCATATTTCTAGACTCCACTGCGTCTTTTATCCTGAAGCAATGTTTATCAAATCCTGTCTAGAAAACATGCTGAGATGAGTTCCGGTGTATGGACGGGTATCAAAAGTGAGCGCAGAAATCATTCAATAATGAATCTGTCAGATCTGAATGCAAACTATTAATGAATCATTGCTTTGGCTGCACCACCTTGTTTATTTTTTCTTCCACCTATCCCATATAAATTATTCAATGTGCTTTCTCTCTCTTTTATTTAACATTTAATGTCTTATGATTAATTAACAGACGGGACATTTTTTCCATAGAGGAATCTGCATTGTTATTTCAAAATAAGAGACGTGGAAAGACAAATGAAAATGGCTTTGAGCTGTGTTGTTTTCGATCTTGCCTTCAGATTGAATAATTTAGAAAAGAGGATGAAGAATTGTTTCTCTAGAATGTTCTGTGTTCACATTGTTTTCGAACATGACAGATGTACATGATGAATCTTTAGTGTTTTATTAGGGAAGAGCACGTGGGACAACTTGCAATAGGCCTGCACAGTCACAGAATGTAAACAGTAACTTCAAAATGAGCAGGCAAAAGTGAGCCATCGTCAGCTATTCGGTTACAACTATGTGTACATCTGAACATTTCTTCATCGTTACTAATTTTGTCAGATAAAAATGTGATGGGATACGCAGTATCTGTCCAGATATGTGCGCCAGACGTAACAATTTGAAATGTTTGTGTTATGAATATATTGTTTGTTTTGTGTGTGTGTGTATATGCTTTAAATAGGGGACAAATAGGATAATAACCTATGCATTATGACAAATAGGAAAGAATTCACCTATTTACCTGTCATGGGAGGTAATGCAATATGGCATTCCTCTAATCAATAACTATCTCTAAAAGAAGTTAATACAGAATAACAATATGTTCAAATTGTCATGCACCACACCAAAATTACACCCCAAAATGTAAAGAAGGTGATTGAATTTAATAAAGTGTTAATGAATTTGAAAAAAATACTGTAGTTACTGTTTACTATAACAAGCTATAGTACTTACTAGTACACTGAAGTATATACTAATTACTAGCCGTTGTATACTATAGTATTCTGTATTCACGATACTGAAGTGATTTACTGTAGCCTTTATTTATTATTTACTGTGGTAAGGTTCAAAAACACTATAGTAGCCTATTTAGGGATTTTAATACAGTTAATTACATTTTTTCTTGTAAGATTGTGTCCTATTAACTTACCAGTTTTAGCTTAAAACGCTTTTCATTCCAGTTTTAATCAAGTCAAGCTCGATTTCTTCACATGGTCGACTGTTTTTTTTCCAGGCGACTGACTATCAGTATGTATGACAACACAAATCAACAATTAAAAAATGGCTCTAAAAGTAAAAAATTTTAGACCCCAACTATAGCCATCATCACCTCAATAGTGAAAATTTTTCTATGGTATATCTCACACAGTTCCCACTAGTCATCCGACTCGTCACTGGCGTTTGAGGAGCGTGTCAAACTTGATCGACATGTAAAACACGCCCACAACTACCAATGAATTCTGCACGTGTGTTCGTAGAAGACCAAAAACGAAAGGTATAAATATTTGATTTAAAATTAATATTATGTTTTTCTTTAATACTATACTTTTCAACTTATAAATTATGAAAAACCGATCGACGCGTGATATCAAAGTAACGCGAGAGCGGCACGTCGAAAGCTGTGCTCTCGCGGTACTTTGATGTAATATTCTGATCAGTCTACGCAGCACCGTATGAAGGCGAACACGCCGAACGCGTTTCCTTTGCGAAATAGTAATGTTTGTTATTTATAAACGATTATATTCGTGCCAGATATCATTATCCACGTTTCCCAGTTGCGATTTTATGAGGAACTGCGCGTGTAATTCACAATTATGAGTTGTTTCTCTCATCACCAGAAGATGAACAAAACTGAACAACTGAACCAAAGGTAACTTGTCGACCTCATACACTTCTGCTGTAACAAAATTGCATTGTTGCACTATGAAAATGATAAGTTTAGTAACCCATTTCACGAGTTTCCTTGTGTATGTGCACCTATCCACACAAAAGTCATTATTACGGCGTCTACAGCATGTGCTCCTTATATAAAAGCCTGTCAGTAGAGATAAAGTGATAATGAGCTCTATTCAAATTTCTCAAGGTTTACAAGCCTGCCAATTTACTCTAACAGGCCTGCAGATTAGAGTTGCATTTTAAAAGATGCCCTGCTGTGTTTGCATATGTTTAGAGAACAAGGGGCCTGCTAATTGAAAAATTAAGACGTGGGAATGTTTGTTGAAGTGGACTGTGCCAGATGCCTTGCTCTAATGTGAGTGCTGGGTACTGTAAGTGTGAAGAACATTATAGTCCAGATCCAACTGCAGGAGACAGATTAGGCGGTTTGATCATCAGATTGAAATCATAGAGATCTTAACAGCCTGTGTTATTTCATTGTGGTGTGCTGCAATGTGCAGTAATGATTGTAAGGAATAGGCTGCTCCTTGGTGTGTGTTTTTCATGATGAGGAATGTGGTCAATATTGAATGCCTCATTTGAAGCTAGAATGGGCCAAGAGCTTCAGCAGAAGTATCTAATGTTGTAATGATGTAGTAGTCAATGTGTTGCTTTTCATTTTGAGGAAAATGCAAAGCATGCCATTTTTGAAGGTTTAATGATTACAATCATAAATTGCCAAGCTGTACAGAATGTTATAGTCAGTTATGTATGTATCTGTATTTAATTTTTTTTGCATGTTAAAGACCATCTATCGTCAGATTCACATTTTTACATTGGTGTGTAAGTGTGTATTAGTACATGTTAACGATATGCAAACGTTACAAACACCAATGTAAACAATGAAGCAATCTGTTCTTGGAAAACAATAAACACACGGATTTTAGGCAACCGTTTACTTCCTGGGCCTGTTGACGTGGACAAAACCGACATTACCATAAATCCTCTTGCTTTGACTCACATCCTGTAAGTTAACTCCTGTCAGCATTGCATTGTGAGCGAATCTATCAAACATGGTAAGAAGCGTCATATTTCCGGCCGATGTCAGAGGTATTCAGGCCAATCGCAACATGAAGATGACAAGTTTTGTACTAAATCAATGCGTTCTTGAGCCCTACTGTATTCACTTCCATAGTATTCTTTTATACTACTATGAAAGTGAATGGGGCTCAAGAACGGTTTGGTTACAAACATTTCTCAAAATATCTTCCTTCGTGTTCATCAGAACAAAAAAATTATACAGGTTTGTAACAGGGGGTAAAACAGAGGGAGTAAATGATGACAGAATTTTTGGGTGAACTATCCCTTTAACACAAGTTACGCAAGGCAGAGTGCCAGCAACCTCTTTTTAGCTGTGACTTTTTCAAAATACAGCACTAGCCTAGATTAGTGTTTTTTTTAAACTGGGAGCCGGGGCCCCCAGGGGGGCGCGAGATGGTGCCAGGGGGCCCCAGTTTTATGACATTTTATGAAATACATTAATTTTATCATGAATTCTGTGTAATTAAACCTAAAAAAAAATAAGGCTACTAATTGTATAATTTAATGTTTTTTTTTTATTAAAATGTTGAGTTTTAGAACAGTTTTTTTTTCACAAATTTTCTTTGGGGGGGCCGCGAAGGAATTCACCATACACAAGGGGGGCCACACGCTGAAAAAGTTTGGGAACCACTAGCCTAGATTCCCTTACTGCTTTCATAAAGTTTAACAACACAATACAAATACATAAAAAAAACGTATCAACGCAACATAAAAATTTTAACAGAATATTTGACGTATGTTTTACATTGCTAAGAGTTATACACAGAATCGTTGGGTGCAGCAGTCTTATTGTAAAAAATAATCACACAGCTATTGACCAATCAGAATCAATGTCTGGAATTTACTGTTATATAAAGAAGAATATATAATTGCATACAAGTTTACATACATATACATATTTACATACACCTTTATTTAGAAATTCTGTTATTGTTCTGTTACTTTCTGTAAACAATTCTCACGTGAATTTACTTTTTCAGGGCAGGACTTTATTAAAAACAAACCTTACTTTTCAAAAATCCTCTTCTTTTCCAAAATTTTCAGCATTTTCCAGATTGCAAAGTTTATGTAATTTTTTTTATCGCGACTGTAGCTTCACTTTGCTTTTTTGTTTTAGTTCCTGTCAAAAACAGATAAATTAGCTTTCATTGAAACATATTGTGAATCTAATTGATTATTAATTATAGAGCAATCAGATTCTCTTACTGTGAATTATTTATTAGTTAACCCCTCGCTTATCCTGCAGTAATGAAATATGTTATATTTAACGACAACAACAAATTAATTTACTATGTAGAAAACCTAGCTGATGTACTGTAAATGGACGCCTCATGATTCCTACAGACACAAAGTTCCTGTATTTACATTTTATTGTAATGGATGAGATGAACGAGCAGCTTTGACGGACCTGTACTGTATAGTAAAGGCAATTTTAATAGATTGAGTAAAAGTTTTTTAAAGGCTTAAAAGAGCTGATCTGTGTGAACTACTACAAAAATAATCAGACTAAAGTCAGGACATGTCAGGTTGCTGGTAGAAACAGAGGGAAGGTTTGTATGGAACCGTATTTGATTTGCATGTTAATAATCGAATAGGAGAAAGCTTTTAGCATAAACAACATGAATACAAAAATGTGTTAATTTTTAAACAATGTCATCAGACTTTGGCCTTTGAGCTCTTCTGTATTGTGTGGAGCTGGGGCATAATATTTGGGCAGGTATGTGACCAGGCTATCATGCCAGCTTATTCTAGCCAGAATGACAGAGAAAAATCCCTCCAATGACAGTATCCGATTTTCCAATTAAAATACAGATAAATGACCTCACAATACAGCAAAATATCGCTGAAATATGAGAAAAGGGGCAAATTGGATTTGGTGAAGTTAAACAGTATATGACTAAAATCTATTGGGGATTCTCTCTCAGACAAAGAAAGTGAAGTTTTCCTAAGGCGGTATCTCCACTTGGGAATTCCCAGGGTGATCTAATGGGGGGCTCGGAAAACCCTTCAAGTTATTCAACCTGGTAAATGACTAAATAGATTTTTTTTCTATTAGCTGATTATCTATTCTTGGTACTCCCACATTGGATAAAGGCAGCCCATTTGCCTCTCAGTTTTTTATTTAATTAGATGTCAAAGCCAAAATGATCATCTGTGATGAATATTTTTGAATTATTGATATTCCTGGCAGTATCATCCTGACAGTAAATGGATATTTCAGTAGAATATAGATAGTCCAGTCCGAGGAGCATATGAACCTTTTTGGACACTTGGTCACATTTGTCTTTTTTCAAATTTTCTCTTTTTGAGCAATTTATTCTGAATCCCAAAATATACTTTTTATGACTTCTTTCTTTTATCCATGACCTTTATGATTATATTTCTATACTATAAAAAATACTTCACATTTTGCTGTCATCATAGGCCGGTCAGTCAGGAACTAAAATGCTTGATTTTCTTTCTCACAAAGAAAGCTTTTACCATTAGCGTAATTATGGTATGACATCAGACATTTTCAATAAAGTATTGTCTTGTTGTTATTGCGTAAGACAGATTATGATTGGCTTTAAGCGCAGGCACATTATGAGGTGAGCCCTAAGTAGTGCTGAGCAGGGAACAACTCTTATGATGTCAACCAGATAATAAGCTCCTTGATTCATATATACTTTAAGAGTCAAGGGTAACACAATGCTAGCCTTGTATTTTCTCACTCTTTTTATGTGTGTGTGTATGTGTGTGTCCTTGCTGGTAAGGATCTCTATTGTCCTACATTTTTAGTCTTCACCATCTACTATTGCTGCAGGCTTATCTTCATACCAGCGCTGTTTTTCCGCACTGTCAATTCATCTCCCTCATTAACGTCATTAATAAGGCCTTTGATACGTCTTATTACAAGGTTAATTGGGGCAAATCTAAAGCCAATCCCCTTGTATCTTTTAACGTGATATCTCTCAAATACTCAACGCTCGAGGTAAATGCCATAAGGAAAGTATAAAATGGCATAAAAGACCCTCTGGTGCAACGTAAATGTCCACAACAGTTGGTATTCATTGATTGGTGGTGTTTTAACAGTCAATGTTTTATTGTGTTTTAGGGTCTGTTTGATGACATTGGACTGTTGTGCTAGAATGTTGTTTTAATTGCGGTTTGTATGCGCCAGATTGTTCATTAAAACAGTTTTAGTGTTGCCTTGTGACCAACTGGTTGCTTTGGTTTAACATTCAACCATCCAAAGTGATTTTATACGCGTCTCTTGAGAAATTTCAAATGTAGTCGTTTGAAAGTGATTACTGTAAACAGATTTATAAATGTGAAGATAAAAAAATCATATGTTTTTTTTGTATCTTAATACTGTATCTTTTCTGTTTGGAAGGTGTGACAACTACGATTTTGTAAAATTTGACCATAAAAAAAGAGACATTTTACTATAAATGTCTTTGTTCTGTGATGCCTACTGGTAACATCCTTCCAAAAGTACTTTGGCTTTACCATTAATATGATTATTAACCAAGTTGGGCTTCGGTAATTACGGCAGCGCAATAGATGGGAATAACCACAATATCGCAAATGTGCATAACGTACAGTCAATGAAATTTCATTGTAATACTTCAAAAAGTAACATATGGTCAAAGTTTTAGGTCGATGTGTATAATGTAGTATCTGGCACATTCATCTCAGTTGGGAGTTGCATGCGTGTGCAACTACGCATGAAAGTGGTGATATTAAATTAATCAAAATAAAAACAGGGTTCCCACAGGTCCTTGAAGTCCTTGAAAGTTTGTGAATCTGGGGGAAAAAATGTAAGGCCCTGGGAAGTATGAAAAAATATACATACTTAAATACAGGTCAATAAAAGTGCTTGAATCTACAGTATTTAATGCAAGTAGTTTTCTGAAAACAAAAAGTGTAGGATAATATCATAAAAATTTTAGAACTTTTTAAGCACACATGCTAAAAAGTTCACTTTAAATACTTATATCTTCTGTATGCGAATGCTGATTCATACCAAAATGCTTTTTTGCATAGTTGTGTTTGACACATGGAAAATTATCGGGTTACGTATGTAACTGTTGTTCCCTGAGAAGGGAACGAGACGCTGGGTCTCCCTTGCCATACTTCCTGCATCCCTGTAACGCCGTCTTTGGCAGTATTTCAGATAGCGATATACATCCTGGCTCCCGCGTCATCCTGTCTTTGTCGTTAAGCCTCACCATTAGTTGAGTTTAATATACACATTCAGACGCATTTACTCCTGGAGGCGTCCCCAAAGTGTCATCACAGTGACGCAGTGCGAGTTCCCTCGAAAGGGAACTGTAACAATGTATCTAAAAGGTAACACGATGTAACCTTGCTCTCACTTGAAATGTGTCCCCACATTAAGTTCTTGAATTAGAGGGTATTGGACCTGGAAAGTCCTCGAAAGGTCCTTGAATTTGAAGTTAACTAAGGTGTGGAAACCCTGAAAAATTAAATAAAACTTTCAGAAAATGCTTTCTTTTCCATGAAATATGAAGCATATGTTGGTTATATAATAAAAAACTTTAAAGGGATAGTTCGGCCAAAAACGATATTAAACCCATGATTTACTCACCCCCAAGCTGTCCGAGTTGCATATGTCCATCGTTTTTCAGACAAACACATTTTCGGATATTTTAGAAAATATTTTAGATCTTTCGTTTGATTAAATGTAATGTTACGGGGTCCAGCAATAGTCCACGACCTTCAAGTCCAAAAAAAGTGCGTCCATCCTTCACAAATTAAATCCAAACGGCTCCAGGATGATAAACAAAGGTCTTCTGTGGGTAATCCGTGCGGTGTTGTTGTAGAAATATCCATATTTCAAATGTTATTAACGTTATAAACTACCTTCCGGTAGCGCCGCCATCTTAGACTCACGAGAGAGTATTAGCGTAGTGTACGCACTTTTCTTAGTGACGTATGACAAATTCGGAGGGCGGGGGCACAGAGCAGCAGCAGAGAAACTCTGTACGCTGCGTAAGCTCTCATCCTGAATGCGCATCACTCCAAAATGGCGGCGCTACCGGAAGGTAGTTTATAACGTTAATAACATTTTAAATATGGGTATTTCTACAACAACACCGCACGGATTACCCACAGAAGACCTTTGTTTATCATCCTGGAGCCGTTTGGATTTAATTTGTGAAGGATGGACGCACTTTTTTTGGACTTGAAGGTCGTGGACTATTGCTGGACCCCGTAACATTACATTTAATCAAATGAAAGATCTAAAATATTTTTTAAAATATCCGAAAATGTGTTTGTCTGAAAAACGATGGACATATGCAACTCGGACAGCTTGGGGGTGAGTAAATCATGGGTTTAATATCGTTTTTGGCCGAACTATCCCTTTAATACAATTGAAATAGATTTTAGAAAAAAAAATACTGTACCATATGTACCACATTTTGTCGCAATGCGCGTACATCGAACGTCTGTGTACACGTACGAGTCAAATAAACTATACTTTGCAAGGAGTATAGAATACTTTTGTTCGTTCGATCGTGTGTGTACGTTCGCATACACGTAAAAACAAACTATCTTCCTGCACTGTAAAAAAATTCGGTAGAATTACAATGTTATTGCAGCTGGGTTGCCGGTAATTTACCGTATATTTAAATGTATGTTATTTACTGGCAAGAGTTTGTTAAATACATTTTAAATATTAACAAGTCTTTATCTTTACAGAATAAAACTATACAATAACAGCCCCATGCAAAGCATTCTGGGAACCAGAAATCAACCTTTTTCAGTTTTTTGCTTCAGATTTTGTTTCCCAGAATGTTTTGCTTGATGCAGTTTTTTTGTTTTACTCTGTAAAGACAAAGACTTGTAAATGTTTAATGTTCATTTAACTTTGAACAAAATGTTGCCAGTATAAAACATAAATTATAAAACGGGCAGTTCTGGTTCTTCATTCTGATTGGTTGAAACGCGTTCTATGTCGTGATAAAATACCCCGGTAAACCCACGGTTCAGACCGCATTACAGAAGTATCACTGCGCCACTGTTGCTGCGTACTGATTTATGAAAATAAACACCAAAATCATATTTTTAATTTGTATACAATTGCACAATTATGGCGATATTCGCCTCACGTTGTGCCTAACAACGCCCCTTAGCTGTTATAAAATGCACTGGTTACCCATTGCTTCTTGGGGTTTATTGCTTTATTTAAATCTACGGTAAGTTACCGGAAACCCAGCTGGAATGTCTACTGATTTTTTTACAGTGTGTCTTATCAAATATCACACTATTTAGCATGCTAGCATTCTTCGATATTAAGCACCCCAATAAATAACCATGACAAACAATTATTCTAGAGTTGTCAGGGGAAGCTTTCGACAGCCAAGGTATTAAATTTGGTTATGGCAGAACAAAATTGTTGTGAAGATTTCAAAAATATTGAAAATTAGTTTGACAAACCTACAAGTTCAGTGCCAAATAATACATTTGCTGACAAGGCCACTCTAGAGTATGAGGTCCATGAAGTGCAGTCTGTGTGTTCAGGTGAAGAGAGTATCATTGCTTTTATTATCTGGGCTAATAAGATCTTTCAATTATAGAAAATGAGATGAACAAATTAATTAATACAGTTTTTGCCACCTTCAGCAATTGTGCTTTTGAGAAATGTACGAAAGGACATTCAGCCTTCATCTGAATCCAAAATGAATTTCCTTTTATTGTGTGTGTAAAAACAGATTTTTGCATTATTAACCATTCTAGCACGCAGTCCTTGCCTCTACCATGCATTTTCAGAAGTGACATTACATGTTAGTTTTCAATAAATGTAGCACAGGTGCAGGAAAAGCAGTGTAATTAATGTTATTAATGTTACTTTTTGTTCTCAAGGCAGGTTTTTTCTTCTTTTATCCTATAGGTTAACTTGTCCTTCGCTGAAAAATGTCACATTACCAAAGTATACAGGAGTCAGGCTTTCTGCATTGTATAATTTTCCCATAAAATTGGAACATTTAAGGGTAGAGTGGTGAAATTGTACGTCAATGAATGGCCCCGCTAATAGTGATATCATTCCCCGGAACAAAAGGATAGGAAGCCGAGGAAGAAGAGATGATTGGAGGTGAATCCTTGGAGCGTAGGCCGTTTCCGTCCCCTCTGTTCGGGTCATGCACCATCCTACCGAAAAAGGCCGTTCGCGAATGACAATACCCTCAAGACAAACGGCCCACTCCAGCACAAACTACGCTCAGACAGAAACGTGCAAAAAAATAATAGTTATTAAATTAATTGCGGTCGTAATCTCGTAAAATATGTGTCAGAAAATTATACACCGTTCGATTAACACATAACACAGGTGTCAAATATGTAATAAAAACCTGATCAATAAAACAATAACCATGTTGTTAAAAGCAGGCGATGAAAGGTGTTGCCAGTATGGCTTTTCAGGGGTGAGCACCCCTTTTAATATAAACGGATTTCATCTTTAAACTGTGTCACCTAAATCACCACAATGTTTGTGTATACAATTATAATAAGTTAATAAATTCTAACAATGGATGGATTAGGGACACTCTCATCGACCCCATATATTAAACATTGTCATGGCCTCGGAAAATGCATGTCTAACAATCTGTTGATTACGATGTGCTTGGAGGCAAAGCAGAAAGAATAGCTTTTGCTCGGCATTACTTGAACATATTGCAATGGTTAAATCAATAAGTTTCAAGTAGTAATGGCCACAATTAATGACGCTTTCTTTATTCGAAAAGAGATCGTATCTGTTTTCGTTTCAACGGCAGATTTGATATTCTTCTGCTCGGGCTTACATTGATGTATGCTTTTCTCTTTGCAAATAACAGTTTGATGACTTTGAAATAATTGGCTTATTTTTGCATTGCATCATGGGTACACACTTTAAAATATTATCTTTTTATATAGAAACACTGCAAAAATTATTAATGTCTGTTAAAAATAAAGGTGCTTGATGATGCTATACAAGGACCATTTTTGGCTGAATGGTTTCACGAACCAAAAGGTTCTTTGTGGTCTGTGACATCAATGTGAAGAACCTATTAAGCCCCATTATTTGTATTTGCATGCACTCTTATGGTTTGACTCTAAAGTCTAATAACAATTTTTCATCATGCTATATGTGTATTTAAAAAGGGTATTTGTGTTTTTATTAGCATTTTTAAATGTAACTTGTATCATCCTGCATATATGGGCCTTTTTTAAGAGTTTGGGGGAATACTTTCATTAACAGAAACTCCATTCCTCTCAGTGCTGGAGCACGCTGGAATAATTGTAATGCCACATTGACTTCCAGTGAAACATTAGTGTATTTATCTGTATTTATGTGGAATGATTTGAAAAGCTTTTCATTTTAAAATGACTTCTTGCCCGGGAAATATTCATTTGAGTGAATTAATTGTGTAGCAATTAAAAGGGGCATATTTGGGAACAGTTATGATAATGGCAGTATAGCTGGAGGTGTGGATTTTTGTAAGTAGGGTTAATTAACAGCAGCCCTGCATTTCCAATGAAACCATCAATGCATTTCGGTTATGTCAGAGCATTCGAAAACCTTTGGTACGGCAATACAGAGACAATAGATGAATTCTGTACTGTGCGTGCGAGAAATTCATTGCTTGCGTGCACATATCCTGTTTGTCTGTGAGTGAGCCAGGGTGCTTATAATTGAAATAAAGATATATATATATATATATATATTAGTCCTTACAGTAGATTAAACAGACCCATGGTCTTAGTAAGCAAAGCAACATATCACCACACTAACAGAGTCGCTGATCAATAATTGAATGAGAGAAGCCCATTGTCCAATTACACGGATTATCAGTAGAGGCTCCCCTTCTCATTAACGACTAAAGCAAGGCTGAGTAATTAAAAAGATTCATGTTGTGGCTACTTAATGATGCCCCCCTCTTTTTGCGCCTCAGCTGTGGTTACCAGAGCATTTAGAAAAGGGCAGTGCACCAAAACTCCCTTAGCATCTCAGCAGCCTTTGGCTACATGTGTACATCCATTGCACATAGACCAAAAGAACAAAGTGTGTTTGGGATACTTAACTGGTAAAATGACAGATTTTGAGCTTTTGTACATTTCTAATATGTGTTTATTCTAATAAGGTTGTATTTGTTGATGCATAAGCTAATAAACTGAACTAACAATGAACAAAGTCGTTTTCAGCATTTCTTAATCTTTGTTAAAAGGACACTCCACTTTTTTATATTTCCCAGCTCCCCTAGAGTTAAATATTAGATTTGTACAGTTTTGGAATCCATTCAGTTGATCTCCGGGTCAGGCGGTACCACTTTTAGCATATACCTTAGCATAATCTATTGTATCTGATTAGACCATTAGCATCGCGCAAAAAAAATAACCAAAGAGTTTCGATATTTTTTCTATTAAGAACTTGACTCTTATGTAGTTAGACCGACTGAAAATTAAAAATTGCGGTTTTCTAGGCCGATATGGCTAGGAACTATACTCTCATTCTTGCATAATAATCAAGTACTTTGCTGTCTTATAATGGCTGCAGGAGGCGGAATGATATTACGCAGTGCCCGAAAATAGTCCCCTGCTTTTAAAAGTTACCATGGGGAATATACCAAGTTACCAAGGGGCCCAAGTAAAGTCAATGTGTGGGAAACACTGTGACAAGAGTGTGCAGGCGTCAGAGTGAATACGACGCAGTAACGCCATCTATGGGAATACTGAGATAAACTCATTTCAGGACAATAGTAACACGGCGGCATTACAAAAGAAAAGTATGAATCGATTTTTGGAAATTCTGAATCGGCAAAGCTTGAATCGCGATTCAAATGAATCGATTTTTTTTCTGCACACCTCTAGTATTATGCTAAAGTTAACATGAACTGAGATTAATAAATGCTGTATTGTTCATTGTAGGTTGATATTAGCGAATGCATTTACTAATGGTTAAGTCCCTGTAAGTCAATCTTGAAAATTGCTTCTTAACACAATATATTGAAACACGGCACCAAAACTGCAGAGTTTGATTGTTTCACCATTTCTTAGTTCTGGATTTTATAAAACGGTGGCCCAAAGATGCACTTGATCCACCGCGCATGGCCCCGCCCCTAACACAATCGCGAGCATCCATTCAGGTTGAAGCTGTATTTGAAAGTTCAGAGAGATGGCAGCTTTTATCACTAGTGGGTGTGGTTTCAGCACAGACAGCGGCGCATGCCCCCAGCGTTTGAGAGGAGAGACTGTTGTTTTTCCAAGATTTTAATAATTTATTTTATTTATTTGGCATTTTTTAACATTCAAATTTGACTGGGTGGTTAATATCACAGTTTTCTGTGGTGTCACAAACTCAACACATTTATCAGACTTTACAGGGAATTTAACATAAAAAAACTTTATTGTAATTTTTTTACATATGTGTATCTTTTATACACGATATTATATATTTGATATTAAGTGATCTGTGATCATTAAGTTACCCTCTTGTTCGTCAAAACCCCGTATGATGTAGTTTCTTTCAAAATTTAATGAATTTTTTGATTCGCTGATTGCAATACAATGACAGTACAATGTGACTTACCTTAACGCTTAATAAAACACCTAAGGGTGTCAGCAAAATATTCAGCTTGCTGATCATTGTACTTGCATATTTTTTCATGAAGCTAATATTGTGTTGGCGGCCATGACACCTCATGATGTCGTCTGCAATGCTTTTATTACCGTATTTTCATTTTTTGATTACTGTAAAATCTGTGAGCTTCATCCATAACAAAACTAATAAGCATCAAATGTTTCTTTCCTTCAGATTTCTCAGAAATGATTGTTTTTGCATGCTGGTTTACTGCATGAAAATATTCACGTGATTCACTCTTTATTTTGCAACAACAGGCATCACAGTATATGCTGCTACAAAATATATCTCAGTTCTTTATCCACATCTTAGTGCAAATCCAAATATCCGGTATTGAAAAGGTGAACTGCCATTCAATGAGGTCAAACCGATGCAAAATGCATCCGGCGTATGCCGTGTAACTCCATCTTTCCATTGTTGCCGTTCTTAAAACTCAACTTTTCAAAAAACCTCGACTTCTGACTCAAAGTTGAATAGCACAGGCCAAGGATTTTCCTTAACCTGTTTTCTCGGGCCTTAGACCTCGGGGCTGAATTCATAAAAGCTCAGGCTGTCGAACAATTTGTCTTTTGACAGAAGGGACCGCGAAAGCCACCAGAGGCTGGTCAACAGTGAGTGGCAGGGCTCAGGCCTAGGGCGATACCTGTGGGGCGGGTGGCTGAATGGGTGGAAGTGGTTCCAATAAGATGAAGAGAGAGAGGTATGAAGGAGGGAGCGGGCTGCCATCTGGCCCCGGAGAGGGAATTGGGTGGTACGATCAAGCCAAGGGTGGTGTCAGAGCAGAGCGGTCAGGGCTGTTGGTGAACAGATGTTCTGGGGTGAACATGCACACAAGCAAACGCTTTCTGGAGGGAAAGCGCGTGTCCATCAACGGCTGGAGGGTGCCGCCGTTCTGACCTTGAGCAAGGAAACATGTCAAAGTCTCTCTGCTCTAAAACACACACAAACACACTGCCCTCATAGGGAATTAACCTGTTCGGTATTTACATTTGCGTCGGAGACTAGAGACCATGACCGATTTGTGTTGTGTTTCAATTCACAAGTGTTACAACCCAATCTAATGTACGAAAATGATCACAGTTACTGAAAACAAATTTTCACTGAATTGGTGTTTTGTGACTTACTTTTCTACATAAAATATAACCTTGGTATCTTTATTATTGACTAAGTAAGGTCATATCAAAAATTGAAATCAAACTTTGTTGCTGCGTATCTCATAATTAGATTATAAAACTTTAGTAAAACATAGTTTAAACAAGATTATTTAACTTGTAAAGCAAAACTACAAACTATATTAAGGTATTTTCTTTCAGATGATATATATTTAAAGTTATTTTCCTTTCTTCTGCCAAAGTTTTATGTATCAACATAAATCTACAGAGGTTTTACCCCTCTGAGCTCAGTTACCCCCTCTGTTACCGTGGCGATGGAGGACGGAATAAGATGGGCACTTTCTCAGGCGTAAAAGTGGCCATTTCCTGCCTCCTATTCACCTAGGAACTTGCTAATCAATAAGCATTTAATTAGCCAATTATATGCCATTAATTTAACACCCCTGAAGGTACAGTCATCTCCGTGAAAATACGTGCTTTAGGAAATTTATCTATCGGAAAATGTAAAGGCAGACAATTACGTTCTCAAGCGGGGATGTAAAAATCGACAAGCCGTCGTGTGAGGACGTGAAAGACTGTTTTGTGGAGTCCAAGGACTTATTGCGGTTTCATCAAAAGGACAAATGAGAACGTTGGACAGAACAATGATATCCGGTCTAACATATACTGTATAAAAAGACATACTTTTACACTATCGGGTTACTTTGTATTCAAAGAAGCACATTAGATGTTTTTGCAGTAAAAGATGTGTGGTTATAAGGTAACTTTTTTAGAGATGACTTTAGACTGTATGGGACGCACAGTAACTGCAATTAAATAGGCAGATACTATTTATATATTAGATATTTTATAACACCAATACAAACAGCCAAAAACAGTAATACCATTTTAAAACGAAGGTCGACATATATTGGAATTACAGGATGCTCTTGAACATATTTTTTGAAGAGACATACCTCTAGAATGAAACTACTCTATTTTGGTTGTGTATGTCCAGAAATTATGGCAATAGATAATAAATACCTGATGGGCGTCCTTCTGGCAACCAGAAAGAAGGCAATCACACGCAAATGGTTAAAACAAGAGAGACCAACATTAGATGACTGGATAGATGTGACCATAGAGATGTATATGATGGAAAAGATTACCTTTTTTGTTAATTTAACCCTTGTGCCTTGTTCCAATTCACTACCCTTTCGTGTTGTTAGCGGCCAAAAAAGGCCACTAAATTAAACGGCTGTAAAAATGTATCAGATTAATATTTTTTTCAAATTTTTTTGCATAAATCTGTTAATCAACCTCAGAACTGATCAAAACTACCAAATGTTTCAAAAAATTTCATGATTTTAACTCTTTAATTGCCAAGCTCATAAGTGATGCCACTGATTTGAGAAAAAAAAAACACAAAATCACTGATTTTCAATATAAAAAGTGATTGTGGACTGAATTTTTTTTCACCCTTTTCACAGTCTTGGGCATGCCAAAAATTGGTAAAAACATTGGCTTTGATGCATTTTTAGTTTTTGTGCAGCATCAGATTAAATTTTTTTCTCCCTCATTTATTGTTTGTGGCCATTTTTTCCCCATTGACTTCCATTATAACAACATTTTTTGATTG